>NC_142135.1:47810263-48125131 GCF_024610735.1 Ursus americanus
GAAAATACCAAAGTATGAATTAATACTGTTCTATTAGGGCATATATATACGGACTCTTCCTCTGAGATGCACATTTTTTCAAGGATTCTTTTTAGAAACTCTAAATGTGAACCCAAGTGGCTATTATCATCCGACTTTTCCTGAGCAATAAACTGAGATGAACAAGGTTCCTCAGTTACCTAGAGAGGCAGGCCACACAGCTGGGGACATAGCCCCAATCTGCAGAGTCCTAAGTCCAAGGTGCTCCAATCTGTGCCCATTTCCTTCATTCAAGTCCTGTGATTTGCACAGCTGGGACTTATTAACCACAGGAATGTCTTATCATTTGATATGGAGAGTGTTGGTTTTATGGAGCTGATACTATATGGGGGTTTCGATTTCTTTAATTTCCCATTCCTAAGGTTATCTTAAGGTTATCTTGAGGTTAGGATTGCATAATACAATCTCCTAAAGGGGCTGCAGGACTCGCCCAAGGGACCCAGGTTTCATGCTAAGATGGAATACTGACCAAAATTGAAAAGGTAGCTTCGATGAATCACCTCTCAAGTCACTTTCCAGATTACAACTTTGAGAAACTGGAGCCAAACATTTTGTCCTGTGTTGTCAGACAAGAACATACATTGCCAAAATCCTACCTTCTACGTTTTTGTTTTTTTGTTTAATCTCATACAGTCTTCTAACAGGAATTTATCACACCCTATTTTATAGTGTTTCATATCTTATTTGAGCAAATTATAAAAATAGATAAAGCGGGAAAGAGAAAAGAGGAGAGCTAAGATTATTTAAAAGGAAAGAAATTTGTACAGACATCAGATCAATATTGAAAAGCATAGATAATTCAGGGTAAAATAATTTAACTGTCAAAGAATTTAATTAATCGTTATCAGCTTGGAATTTAGCTAATTTGGAAAGAAGTCAATTTCACTCTATCGCTGTCAACTCTTTGAAATAAAATGACAGATAGAATGAGGGGTGCTTAACAGGCATTCTTTCATCAGCACTTATAAGGTTTAACCTAACCTCTTCTGTCCTCTAGGGAAGAACAGTCTGTTCTCTCAAGAGCAATACCAAAATCCCTATCTCACCATCAAGCGAGGTTTGATAGACCCCCCACTCCAAGAAGTTCTCTGCCTGGATATCACCATTTTACCACCAAAGATTTGATGCACTAGTCCTACCTAGCAAAACCTTCCACTCCCACCAAACACATACCATTATATCCTTTATAACCTATTCTTCCTCTTGATCATTGTAACTAGATGTGGGTTTTCTCCTTACAACCCTTCTTCCTCTTGATCTTTGCCATCAGTATACTAATATGTTCTAGAATTTCCTCTTTTTAGAGGGAAAATCCCTCCCTGAACATACATACAGCTCCTTTTTGCTGCCCACCCATCCTGTCTGGTGTTCCTTGGGTTCTTCTATACCCAACTGTATTAGTAAGGTTTTTTCAGAAAAATAGAACCACACACTGCGTCTGTGTGTGTGTGTGTGTGTGTGTGCATGTAAAAGAGATTTTGTATAAGGAAGCAGCTCACACAGTTATGGAAACTGACAAGTCCTGAGATTCACAGGATGAGTTGGCAAGCTGGAAACTCAGGAGAGCCAGTGGTGTAGCGCTAGTCTGAAGGCTGGCAGGCTCAAGAAACAGGAAAAGCCAAAGTTTCAGTTCAAGTCTGAGGGCAGGAAAAAGCTGAAGTCTCTGTTAAAAAGCAGTCAGGCAGGAGGAATTCTACTTTACTCAGGAGGGGGTTAGCCTTTTCATTCTATTCAGACCTTCAACTGATTGAGTAAGGCCCACCCACATTAAGGAGCACAATCTGCTTTACTCAGTCTACTGGTTTAAATGCTAATTTCATTCAAAAAACACCCTCACAGAAATACCCAGGAAAATGGTTGGCCAAATATCTGAGCATCCTGTGGCCCAGTCAAATTGAGACATAACATTAACCATCATACCAACCTTTAAATTTTAGGGGTTTGGAACTTTCTACTAGGATCCCTTCCCACTATATACTCTCATTCTAAGTACTTTCACAGTCTATGGACATAATCTACCTAGTTTAAAAATCTATTCCAGCAAGAGAAATATAACATGAGTCACAAATGCAGGCCATTTTTATAACTTTAAATTTTCAGCCAGTTACATTAAGAATAAGTTTTTTAAAAAGTGAAATTTGTTTTAATGATTTATCTTATTTAACCCCATATATCAAAAATATTACTGTTTTAACATCAATCAATATAAAAACTATTAATGAATGTACCAGTTATTGATGCATTCTCTCTCAGCTCTAAATTCACCACACGTTACCTGCTCTGTGATAATGGAGCTTTGAGACGGTCTTCTTTGCAGCAAGCACAATGCTAACCTTTTTTCAGTAGAGGGACATTACAGGAGAGGGACTGGTTTCCTGGTTCTGATGTGCTGCATTTTGGTTTTCTTCTTGCTCCCGCTGGGCTTCCGGCAGAGACAGGTGTGGGTGGACACGCAGGGACCCAGTGGCCCAGCCTCATCCCAACAGTGTGCAGTCCCTCAGCAAGTTCACAGCCCCAGCCCCAACCCAGTAGCCCTCTCCTCAGAACTCCCAATGCAAACACCACACATCCCCTCTCCTGCCACCCTGCTGGCAAGCAGCTGCCTCGACTCCTCTGCACACCTGCCCACCAGCCTCAGGCAGCCTGCACCATGGGTGGTGTTTCCCATGGTGCTTCTGACACAGACACTGCCCTCTAGGCTGTGTATCACCTTGCGGAGACATAGTTCCCAATGCTGAGTCCCCTTGTACCCCTGCATGCCAGACTTGGCCCACTGTACCCCAGAGGGGTGTCTCCTGCTTACCTGGTAACTCCGGACCAGCTCTGGCCTGTGCCACCCATGAACTTCTCTGCCATCCATCCAGTGGGCTGCTACTACACCTCCCCAGTGATCTGAATCCCAACCTTGGAGGGGAGGCCAACTTCCGAGTTTGTCCTTCCTTGGAAACTCCCCCTTAGCCGAAGGATATTCTTTTTTTTTTTTTTTTTAAGATTTTATTTATTTATTTGACAGAGAGAGAGACAGCCAGCAAGAGAGGGAACACAAGCAGGGGGAGTGGGAGAGGAAGAAGCAGGCTTCCTGCTGAGAGGGGAGCCTGATGCGGGAATCGATCCCAGGTCCCTGGGATCAGGCCCTGAGCCGAAGGCAGACGCTTAATAACTGAGCCACCGAGGCGCCCCTAGCCTAAGGATATTCTTTATAATTTCCTTACATCTTATTCCTTGGTATAGTTAATAATTCTTTATGTTGACTTTCCTTGTTAAAATTATTGTATGATTTTTTTATCTCCTGGTTGGACTTTAACTGACACAATTATACATTTTACATTTTTTTGTCTTACTAGGTCTTCTACATCTGATGTGTATCTTACTCTTATAGAATATCTCAGTTCAGGCTAGCCCATTACAAGTGATTGATAGCCACATGTGGCGAATGGCTGCTATATTGGGCAGCATGACTCTAGAGCCACTGAATTGTATCTAACTGCTGCAACTTAAGGTGTCTGAAATGGAATTATTTCCTCCCCATCCCAGTTTCCATCCCACAGTTTTCTCTATCTTATTAAATCACACCACCATCCACCCAATTGTAAAAGTCAGAATTTAATAATCATACCCATTCCTGCTTTTCTCTTTCTTCCTTCCCCTCCAAATTTTGTGTATTTAACCCCTAAACAACCAGTTGATATGAAAAAAAAGAAAACTAAACTATAAACATGAAACAAAATTCAAAAGATGAGTAATTTTTAAGAGGTCTTCATGCTATTTCTTCTTAATCAAAATCTCAGCTTCTTAAAAAGTATCAAGACTCCATCCCAATAAGGGTGTGTTGAATTTGGCATGCTCATACGCTGTTGGTAGAATTGTAAAATATACGGTCTTTCTGAAAACAGTTTGGTCATTCAAATCAAGCATTTTAGGTGTTTATAACCTTAGCTTTTATTCCTAGGCATGCTCCCCAAGAAAATATTAGGAGATCCTCTCAAAAGTTTATGTAAAAAGATGTTCATCACAATATATTTATAATAGAAAAAAATCTAGAGACAACAGAATGTCAATGATAAGAAGAGAGTTGAAGTAACTTATTGTATATCAAAAAGATGTAATTTTAGAAAGACATAAATATATTTTTAATATACTTATTAATAAGTATATATGTTTATGTTTATAGATTATAAATTTTACCTGGAAATACATTCCAATTTTTAATAAATAACATAACATAATTGCTTAGGAAAAAAGCTGCAAAGAAATATATTTTTGAAAATCTGAGTGGTGGAACTTATTCTTTGTTCAAAATATTTATTAGATTACCTTTAGAACCTAGGCAGTTTTGGGTTGCCTGGGTGGTGCAGTTGGTTAAGCATCTGACTCTTGGTTTTGGTTAAGGTCATGATCTCAGGGTCATGAGATCAAGCCTCGCATCAGGCTCTGAACTCGGCGTGGAGTCTGCTTAAGATTCTCTCTGCCTTTGCTCCTCCCCACCTAAAATAAATAAATTAATTAATTAATCTTTTTCAAAAAAGAAAAAAAACGCTAGGCAGTTTTAGGCCCAAGGAATATAGTCACTGCATTAGTTAGTCAGCTTCCAAGATAGTCTTCAACGATCCTCACCTCCTGGCATTAATTCTTTGTGTAGTTTCCTTCCTTACTGAATAGGAGAGGCATATATGAATAATAAAACAGAGTGGAAGTGATCGCGTATGGATTCTGAGTCCAGGTCATAAAAGACATTGCAGTTTCTCCTTTGCTCTCTTGGATCACTCAGCCTAGAGGTAGTCAGCTTTCAAATTGTGAGAATACTCAAACAGCCCTAGGGAGAGGCCCTCCTGGAGAGGATTTCAGGCATCCTGGCACTAGTCAGCACCAACCTATAGCCACATGTGTGAGTTGCCTTGCAAGTAGATCCCTCAGCCCCAGTCAAGCCTTCAGATGACTGCCACTCCAGCCAACACCCAGCTGAACCTCAGGAAAGACCCTGAACCAGAACCATCAAGCCAAACCCCTCCCAAATTCCTTACCCACTAAAATTATGAGATAATAAATGAGGATTGTTGCTGAGAGTGCCGAAATTTTGGGGTGATTGTTATACATTAGAAAACGAATATATGGGTGCCTGGGTGGCTTAGTCGGTTAAGCGCCTGCCTTCGGCTCAGGTCATGATCCCAGAGTTCTGGGATCGAGCCCTGCATCAGGCTCCCTGCTCAGCGGGAAGCATGCTTCTCCCTCTCACACTCCCCTTGCTTGTGTTCCCTCTCTTGCTGTCTCTCTCTGTCAAATAAATAAATAAAATCTTTTAAAAAAAGAAAAGAAAACGAATATAGCAGCAAACAAACAAAACCAGATAGAAGGCTCTGCCTGTCTGGAGCTTACATTCTAGCAGGAGGAGACAGATAAAACACAAAATGAATAAATATATGGTATACTATGGGACAATATGGGATAGCTGAGGAGGAATGTAGGAGGACTTGGAACTTCATAGAAGTGGTCACGAAAGCCCTCACTGAGAAGAAGACATCCGAGAGAAGTTCTGAAGGACATGAGAAAGGAGCCTTGCAGATATTTAGGACGAGAGGGCTCTAGGCAGAAGGGTTGAGAAGGAGAAACACAACTCGCATGGATTACAGAACGGGAAGAAAGCAGTGGGGGCAAAGGGAAGTCACATATGGCTTCAAAGGCTATAGTAAGCACTTTGGCTTTTATTCTGAATGATGCAGGGAACTTTGGGAATTTGGAGCTGAGGAATGACATGATTTGATTAACATTTTAGCAGGATTCCTCTGGCCACTGGGTTTGCATAGAGAGCAAAGCAGGGGAACCAGTTAGAAGGCTATTACAATAACCCAAATGAGAGGAAGGTCATGGAAAGTAAAATCAGAATGTAATCATTGCTGGTTATTTGTTTTCTTCTCTATACTTCTCTGAATTTTCCATTTTTACAATGACTCTTCATGACTTTTCTAATCCAAAGGAAAATCAAGTCTTTCAGGAGCCAAATGTTTGTGAGAACTTTTAGTCCTCAGTACTTTTTGTTTATGAAAATACAGATGCCCCTGTAATTCTTAGGATTTCAGCACAACAGGGTTGCTATAAAACAACATAAAGAGGAAAGTCAAAAACTGTCGATGTTGGTCTGCACGGACCCTGAACATAATTTTAACTGAAAAACAAAACTATTTTTGAGCTTTAGACAGCTTGAGTATTTGCATTATCAGCTAACCTTGATAATTACAAAGTACAGCATCCTTTCACTTTTTGTATTAAATACTGTTGAAATTTGGAGTGTCAAATTGTAATTAAACAGCACACTGCCTTCTTGGCCTTTGCCAATTTTCTGAGTTTTAAACATGCACCTGCTAAATATTCCACAATTCCTGTAATTTTTAACCATGACTTGGATTTTACCCAAGCATCATAAAAAATGTGAAAGGACTTCATGTACCTTTTGAATATTTTTATTGCCTTTGGACTACGTATTTGAACATTCTTAACCTTCAAATATTTCATATACAAGTTCTCCTTTGTGACTATAGTTAGTTTAGTTTCAGGGTTTCTAGGCACTTGGCCAGGAAATTACTCTGGATAAAAATCTGTTCAATTAAATTAAAACACATTTTTTGGGCACCTAGCATTCCTGAGGAACTGCACTACAAGAAGATAAAAAGAAGTGTTCTTCTAGGTATCTTTAGTCATGGTAAAGGTGATAGGGCTTTAAAGTTATTTCTAGTATATTGGCTACAGTACCTTGCTTGCTTTTTTATACTTCAGGGAATTTTATTTCATTTAGCAAATGTGTATGCCATACCTCCCATGCATTGGAAATACAGAATCCTACATGGGGACACAAAGGTGTTTGAGAAATAGACCGGTCCTTGAAGAGTACATGGACTAGCCAAGAGATAAACATGCATACAAGTAATATGATGTTTGAATTATAGAAAATATATAGTGAAACACTAAAGCCTGTGACCTACCTCCGGAAGCTTTATAATAACCTGCAGAAATGAGTCATTTTTCCTTCCCCCAAAAAGGTTAATGATCTCTTTTCATTTCTTGGTTCTACCCCTCCAGATATTTCAAGGAATTTGACCTCGTTAGAAAGGTGGAGGGTCCTGTCTGTCCTGCTCCACTTTCTTATATAGACTGTGTTACAGATATGTTTGTTCTTAGTCTAAAATTAAAAGCTTCTGTCACCGAGGGGTTAGTGGGGAAAAGAATCCCTTCTTCCATAATCAATCATGAAAATTTTCATGATCTAACTGACCCCTCACAAGAAATGCAGATTCATTGGAAGGTAGCTTTACTATTTACTTGGCCCACAAAGAAACTATACAGCAAGGCAAAATGCAGCTCATTTTTATCGACTGTTCTTCATGAGCTGATACTCAGGGGAGCCACAGCAGGTGCACTGCCATCCCCGGCTTACGGTTACTTATTCCCCGAACCCCTGCCTCCTTGCCTGCCACCATTCCTTCTTCTAATCTACTTTCATGCTGCCAACTCAATTACTTCCTATAACAAGCCATATGGTGTGTATGTGTGTGTGTATGCGTGTGTGTGTATGTGTGTGTGTGTAGGTGTGGAGGGAAGGGGAGTCCTTCATTGCCTGTAGAATAAAAATCCAAACTTTGCTATCCGCTTGTCTTCTTTTTCTCTCTCCTTTCCCTCTTCTTTTCCTTTCTCTCTTCCCCTTTCTTTCTTTCCCTATCTTTCTTTCTTTCTCTCTTTCTCTCTTTCTTTCTCTCCCTCCTTCCTTCCTTTCTTCCCTCCTTCCATCATAATTAAGTCTAAAAGACATCAGGTCTTAATAAGGGAGGGGAGATGGCAGCATCTTAGGGAAAGTCAGAGCCTGAGCAGGGTAAAGAAACCATCTCTGTAGGTGGCAGCAGCCAGAGTGGATGATTCAGTGGATGGTGTGAGCCCAGTGGGGATGAGGGGGGCACCTGCATGAAATCGGGGTGGGAGAGGTGGCAACAGTGAAGGAATATTGGTTACTAACAGGAAGATAAATCAAATTAGTGATTAGTACATATATTTAGAATAATATATATAAAGGGCACCTGGGTGGCTCAGTCGGTTAAGCGTCTGCCTTCAGCTCGGGATCGAAGCCCGCATAGGGCTCCCTGCTCCGTAGGGAGTCTGCTTCTCCCTCTGCCCCTCACCCCGCCCGTGTGCTCTCTCTCTCTCTCCCTGACACGTGCACACTCTATCTCTCTCAAATAAATAAATATATAAATTTTTAAAAAACAAAAAGAATAATACATAGAGAATAATATATGTAGGGAACCAGGTTTCTCACTGATGGAGAAATAAATTACAAATATGAAAAGGTAGAAAACTAAAATAAATCCTATGGTATTCAGTTCAAATTGGAGATACTGGCATAAACTCATGGTTTTACATATAGAAATAACTACAGTTGGTGAGGTGTATGAACGTGTATAGATAGGTAGATAGACAGGCAAATAGTATAAACATCCATGCATACATTGCCTAGATCTGCCCACTGAAGCCTAGAAGCATCAATATTCCAGAGCTTGGCTTCTAAATATTATTCTGCACTGAAAGGAACCAGGGCTCCATGGAGAAATGACTAATTCTGGGACTTGGGATGCATAGGTCCAAAATGAACCTGGAGTGTTTCGCTGTGCCAAAAAGCGAGAAGGTGGTCAAAGAATAATGGGGACAAGTCAAAAGGATATATGTGAAGGAGCACTCACTGGCCAAATCTCAGACAATGTGAACATCAAAATAAATTATGATAATAAAAGGCTGTAATCCATTGAATAAAATAGCAACTCGTGAGCCTGTACTAATATAAATAAATAAATGAATAAATAAATAAATGGACAGAGAATAAAGTTTTTACTTACAATGGAAAGTCAAGTGATGACTATAGAAGGAAGACAGAGATATAAAAATTACAATTTGGGAATCAACATAGTAATAATTTATCGAAGAAACATCAAGTACCAAAACTAGTATAAAAGTTTGTTGAGGGATGGGATACTGGCATAGTTTCAAATGCTCCTCACAAAATAGTCATTGATTAAAAGGGGGAAAGGAGTAAGTCTACAGTGGAGAAACTTGGCAAAAAAAAATCTTAAGCAACAAAGTTAACATCCCCATAATGGGACAAATCTAAATCGCAAACCACCTGATGGGATGCAATGAGATCACAGCGCATCATTTCTGTGGTATTTCTGTCCACCTCCTTTCCCAAAAGTATACCCTGAATCAAATTATGAGGAAACAGAAAAACTCCCAATTATGAAACATTCTATAAAATAGGCTGTTATTTTTTAAAGTGTCAAACTATTGTGATTGAATGAAACAGCAGTGGGGAGAATACAGTTGAATCAATGAAACAAGTTTATCATAAAGTATCATCTATACAAGGCTGGGTTTGTTCCAATAAAGGGCTATGAGATTTGTTATGAATGGTTTGTAATTATTTATGTGTGCTCTCATTTTCCTCTTCTCCCTAACTCTCCGTGTTTACTTGTTGAATTGCTTTCATGACAGTCCTTTGAGGACCAGATCTGTATACAGAACTCTGCAATGCTGAGTTTTAACAGGAAAACTAAGGTTTCTGAAAAAATGTTTTCTCCACTTATGATTTAATTCATCTTTAAGGTTGTTAGAAAAACTGGAAATATATTTGCATGTATTTTTAAAGATTAGAAAACTTGAAGTTATTTTTTTCTTTATATATGATTCATTTGGTTTATAAGTAAATGGCATTTAGAAAATTAACACTATCTTTTCTTTTGTCCTAGTAATATCTTATGTTCTCATGCTTTGTATTTTATTAACTCTGCAATATACTCCTGTAAAGTAGTTTGGACAGAAGTAAAGACTCTTTCAGATATTTTATTTAAAATAAAATAACCCAAGAAAGTTTAAGCCAATAAAACAATGTTTTTGCTTAGGTAACTGACAAGTCTAGGGATAGATCTTTCTTCCATCTATGGCTGAATCCAAAAACTCAAATGACATCATCAGAGTCCTGTGTTCTATTCCTCAGGTCTGTTTTCTTTTTATATGTTGCCCTCATTCTCTCCCACTGCAGACAGGTCTCCTGCAAGTTGCTGGAGAAGATGGCTAATTGTAGCCTTAATTTCGCATCATCCCAATTCAAAGACACTAAATGTGGGAGATAGCATTCTTCACCAGCTCTAGTTGAAAAATCTTTAGAGGAGGATTGTAATTATCAGCTCAACAAGGACCATTTAATGGGAGAAGAATGGTTCCCCGGAAAGGATGCTGAGCAGATAATGGAAGTTCTCTGGTGTGGGCATATCCTCTGAATGGTCATCTACATGTGGGAAAGGGAAGCACAGAGAAATGAAGTAACTTTTTCATTCATTCCACTTTTTCAATTCAAGGAACCAGAATTATACCTATCTTATTTGCGTCAATATCTGTGGTTAACTCAGGCCTGGTAAAAGGATCTGATGATTTTCTGTAGCTTTGGTTTTGTTTTGGTTTTGCCCCCACACATTATGGACATTTTATACTAGCGTTTTAAGTTGTTTTTTAAAAAGTCACTCGTAGAATACAAAATTTGAATAAACACATATTGACAGGTAATTATTCCTTTTTCCTCAATCTATCCCTCAATCTATTCAATATAAACACAATAACATGATTTACTGTAAAAGTGGCTCATCTTCCTATAAGCAGGCCAGTGGCTGATTTGGAGGAAAGAAAATTCGACCCAGGGCCAACCCACACAGGTCCTAGTTTGGTTTTGTCCATTACTACTATTGTGGACGCCAGCCAATGGCTTAAAATATGAGCCTAGGGGCGCCTGGGTGGCTCAGTCGTCAAGCGTCTGCCTTTGGCTCAGGGCATGATCCCGGTCGCTGGGATGGAGCCCCACATCAGGCTCCTCCACTGGGAGCCTGCTTCTTCCTCTCCCACTCCCCCTGCTTGTGTTCCCTCTCTCACTGGCTGTCTCTCTGTCAAATAAATAAATAAAATCTTAAAAAAAAAAAATGAGCCTCAGTAGTAGCGTCCTTGCATAAGGGGAGTGGTATTAAGGCCTTATTTTGAAACTTAGAGTGTGGGCTAAATTCTTGTAAGTAATAAACTGATACATGTTAGTACTTCAACATTCGTTTAAAATCTGGCTTTTCCTATGAACTCATCAAAATAAGTTGGGAAACACGTGAAAAATGTTACTTTAATGGAGAGGTCCTCTTGGCAGAATTGAGTCAATTTTCTAGAGAACTTAACTCAAACTGTCTTAATTGAGAAATACACACACAACCAGAAGGCAAAAAAATGTTAATCTTCTAAGTTTTTCTACGTTCCCTGATACTTGTTTTCTTTTTATATTTTCTTGTGCCTCTGCTGTGCTGTTAGCAATTCTCTTTTTGAAGCAAGGAAAAGAGAAAGCATTCCATCTTCTCGTTCATTACAAAAGTTCCTTCGAAGATTATAGCTCCAAACTCTCCCTGCCACGAGGTTCTCAGCACCGCCAGCCAAGCCTCGGACGCCATCCAGCGGTGCGCAGCGCCACCTCCTGGGAGCGTGGGGAGCGTGGGCAGAGCCAGCCACGAGTCTGCGGCTGAGGGCCGACTTGTGACAGACTTCACGGCTCAGAACCTCAGAAACGCCTCAGTGCTTTCTGTACACATACCTACCCGCCCGGGAAGTCCCGACTTCGCAGTATCTCCAAAGCCGTTCGCTGGCCGGAGCCGAGTACTTGTCCTCAATCCCGCCTAAGGTAAGGGATACTCTTGGGGCGGGATTTCCCATGGTGGGCGGAACTTCACCTTACGGGCGGGGCTTCGCTATGTTTAGAAGAAACATTAGATAGCTCTGTGGGCGGGGCTACATTACGAGGGTGGGAACCCGCTCAACAGCGGAATTACGTTCGGTGGGAGGGGCTTCGCCTGGTCTGGTCGGCGCTCTGTGGGTGGGACTCCGCTAGGTGGGTGGGGCTACGCCCGGTGGGCGTAACTAAGGCCTGTAGGAGAAGTTTTGACTGGCTCCTTTCTTCCCCGGAACTTCCTGAAGATCCTGTGCGTGTAGATGGCGTCACTTGGAGCGTGAGTTGCTGCACGAGGGTATTAAAGGTAATGAGGAGAGGTTAATAAATTTTCTGGCAGACTGGCGTGAAGTTTTCGGGGTTTAGAACAGGACTGGTGAGTCTCGTGCTAGTGAGGCCTGGAGGCTGAGCTCGGTCGCCCGCTGCCTCAGGCAACCGTGGTGGGCAGCGGTCCGGCTGGCCCAGGCCTGAAACCCGGGTGTCTTTTGGGCCTTCAGCCCTTGTCAGGGTACCAGTTTTTCGTTGTGTCTCTTGTCATCCCAATTTTCACGTTGCTGTCAGAGAATTTCAGTACTTTTCCACCCTCCAGGGTATTCCCTTCTCCACGAACCTTTCTCAGGTCCACAACTCTGGTGGACTTCTCCCTCTTGTGTCCATTTGTATGCTGCCTCTAGCAAGACAAACCATGTGACTGTGTTTGTATCACATACATGTATGTATATCACTTTTTGTATGTCTATCATTTTTATACCACACCTAGCACATCGTAAGTTATTAATGAGTACTAGATAAGTGATTAGATTTTGGTTACTATTGGAAGGATTTTAGATTATTTAATTGGGGGGATATGATGTGTATTTTCTACTTCCTCTGTAGTAATCATGAATTTCCTACTGTGTTCATGTTTAAGGAGGAGTACCATTGGTGTTTACAGGCATTGCCTAAGTAGTTTACTGAAGCTAGACATTGAAGGAGGATATAAATTTCAGTCAAGAGATACACGTTGAGCAAAGGAAAGAAAGGAGGAATATGCAAAGTGTTTTCAGAGAGCAGTTGGTAGACTAGGATGTGTGTGTTCAGAGAGGTAGCAGGAGATATGTTTGACATATTTATCCTAGATTTTGGGTTCTGACAATATACCAGGACAAAGCACACTGCCCCTAATGCATTGGAAGAGTCATTCAAAGTTTTTAATATTGGGGAGGTTCATCACATAGCACTAGGCATAGACTTGAATGCAGATGACTTGAGCCAGGGGTTGGCAATCTTTCTGCAAAGGGCCGGATAATAAATACTATTTGTTAAATAAATATTAGGCTTTGTGGGCCCCAATTGTAGCAGGAAGGTAGCCATAGACAATACATAATCAATGGACATAGCTGTGTTCTACTAAAACTTTATTTAGCTACAGGTGCTTGACCTAATATCGTCCTTTGGTATAGTTTGCCAATCTGTGGTCTAACCAAATGCACCTAGGGACTATAGCAGTAATCCAGTCCTGAACTAGTCAGTACTACATTATGCTTATGTATACATGAGAAGCCATATTACATAATGTTAGCTCTGGGTCTAGGCTCCCAGGTTTTGAATCCTGTCATTTCTTGATTACTAACAGTGTGACATTGGGCAAATTAGGGCAAATTAACCTCTTTGCATGAGTTTTATCTGTAAAATGGGGATAATAGTACCTCCCACAAAGCGTTATGCAGAGTAAATTAAAGCACATAAAATGTTCACAAAGTGCTTATACACATACTATAAGCTCAGTAAATCTTAACTATTAATATTTTTTAAATTTTCCTCATGTGCATTGTTAAAGCAGATTTGAGACATGTTTCTAAGGTAGGATTTATAGACTTAGTGCGTGTTTAGCTATAGAGCAAAGAAAATATGTAAAGTTTCAAGACAAGAGCCATTCACATAGAGATGATATTGTAGTTGCAAAAGTAATTTAAGGTAGGAAGTCAGGATTAAGGACCGATTTTGAAGAAGTGTACATAGGAGAAAAGTGAGGCAAGTAAAAATGAATGAAAAAGGAGGAAGGAGACAGGAGTCCATCCTAACGTATTATAGAAACCAGAATGGTATAGTAGTATGTAAACTAGCAGGATGAATGGTGATGGTTAACATTGGCAGATGCTGCAGAGAGCTGAGAAAGCAATTGTGTTGATAGTATTAATAAATTCAACTAGCAGAAATTAACATGGTACTTCCTATGGGCCAAGTGGGCCAAGTATTAGATATAAAAGAATTAAATACATACTCTGCACTCAAATAGCAGAAAACCTAGCAGTGATGAAAGACATGGAAGTAATTTACTACATGCAGCAACTTTAAAAATAATCAGGAATAAAATGGAATTTCTCAGACCAAATTGGTATCTTTAAAAACTAAAATTGATTTATAGTTCATAAATGTGGGCAGCTTAATTGAGCTCCTTTTCTTTTTTTCCCTAGACAATGGCCAAGAACAAACTAAGAGGGCAGAAGTCCAGGAATGTATTTCATATAGCCAGCCAAAAAAGCTTTAAGTCTAAAAACAAAGCAAAACCAGTTACCACTAATCTTAAGAAGGTGAGTATTAGTTAAGCATTCTGACTATTGTTGACAAACAAAGCATAGTTGTAAAGCCACTGGAAAACTGAATGTTATTATTTAAAATAGGTTCTTAGCCTTTCTCACAAAGGCAAGATGATTTTAAACATTTATTTTTTTTAATGAAAAAAATTTACCTATCTTGATGTAGATGTATGAAAAGAAAAAGGCACTTTAATTGCAAATGCGTGAGGTTCTAAAGAACAGTTTTGTTTGTTTTTAAAGATTTTATCCAAAGAACAGTTTTAAAAGCTTAATCAGAGCATAGAAATTATCAGAAACCGTGGTATGATAGAACTGTCAGAAATAGTTCTTATCTCTGAACTCCAATATATTCAAGAACCTCCTAACAGAAGCAGACATAAAATGCTGGTCAGCACCCAATCTTTTTCTCCTCAGTAATTATTATCTCCTTGAAGATATCTACAACTCAAACAAAAACCTATAAAATAAGATTCTTTCTTAAAATGCAAAATTCGAAAAGAAAGGAGTTTCTCTTTTTTGTGTTTTTTTTTTCCCAAAAAAATTGAGAAATGGGAAATTTCTTCAAGATTAAGTTGGTTCTTTAAGAAAATTCTTCAAGGAAATGTTTTCACATTTAAGTAGTAGGTGGAGTCAGCTCTCCAGGACTTAGTAATTGTAATAATAGTCATAGAAATATAGCATTTTATCTTTCAGTTTTCATGAACTATCTCAGTCAAGCTTTTTGATCAAGGATTTTTATGACTTAGTAAATGCTACAAAGAAAATAAAGCTAGGTGATATGATATGGGTAGGGAGTGACAATTTTACATAGGAGTGTCTTCAAAGTTGACATTGAAGCCAAGATCCAGATGATAAGGGGCAAGTAATCTAAAGTTCCGTTAAATGTTGGGAGCAGCGTATTCTAGGCAGAGACTAGCAAATGCAACGCCCCACGCTAGGGAAAAACAGGTATATTTAACTGAAAGGAGATCATTTTGTTCAAATAGGAGTACTAGAAGCTTTATGTACGCTAATGGGAAGATCTAAGAGAGGGAAATCTGGATAGGCGGGCTGGTTGGAGAAATTATCAAACAGTTTTCTCAGAAAGTGGCCTAACTTACTAGGTGGAGGTTTTAAGATTGCCAGGCACTATGGAAATGGTAAATTAAAGTTTGTGGTCATGAACTTAAAGTGAAGCCAGCCAGTCTGTCATGATTTCCTCCAGATTCAGTTTTAGGCTCAGAAAAAGCTGTCAGTTGAGTTTAACTAGGTTGCCAAGCAGGTTTGATTGAGGGAGAGAAGAGAAGGAAAGTTAAGAGAGTGTAAAGAAGTGATGGATTAAATAATGGCCATGGAATCTGTGCTGGCTAAAGGATAAAGGATATGAAAATGTGAAAAACAGTGACATTGGTGGGAGACGATTTGGGTAAGACTGAAGAATTGTTAATGTTAGCACACTAAGTGAACTAGAGGAACAGGAGGTGGTGCAGTTACAGGCGATGATGCAGCCAGAGGTGGTCCATGCAAGTGGATGGCTGAGGTAGGTGAGGAGGAAGAACCTTGAAGTGAGGACCTGAGGAGATTAGGAAACCATAGGATTAGATGTTTGTTGAAGCCCATTAACCAGGCATGAGAGAGGTCAGTGAGCCCAGGTTTGAGATTCTTCATGAGGGAGCAAGTAAATGTGTTGGCAGGTGATGGTAATGAGGAAAGAGGTGTCAGAATGTTCTGATGATGCATTAGGTTCAAAGGAGCTGAGTTTTTAAGGAGAAATGGTTTGAGAGCAGCAACAAGAATATCACCCCACCTCCTAGATTTAAGAGAGGAGTGCTGCAAGGGAAACTGTGTCAGGAAATTGGACGGGACTCCAATAAAGTAAGAAGGTCAGGGAAGGATTCAGAGATGGACTGTCAGAAGGAGAGTAAGCCATTTGATCCAGGTTCCTCGTTTTACAACGAGAGATGATAGTGCCATAGCCTAGGACTGTGCTCCTGTATTTTAGTGTGCCTGTACCAACTCTGCATATGAGGTATGTCCACATAATTCTTGTTTTTAAAAAACCAGAACCTTTTATCTAAAATTTCCCAGTAAGACCATAAGACCTTTTGTGTGAATTTACCCCACAAATGGGTAGGGTTGATGAATTTTTAGGTTTAACAAGGTTAAATTAAAGTTGGATATATTGTATCATTAATGGTTACAAGATTATAGATTAATGCCTTTTTTCTTTTTTAAAAGATAAACATTGTGAATGATGAAAAAGTTAACAGAGTGAATAAAGCTTTTGTAGATATACAAAAGGAACTTGCACATTTCTCAAAAGGCCTTTCCCTTGAACCTCTGCAGAAACAGCTGGTGAGTAGAAATCAGTTCCTTTTGTTATGGCTAATAAGTTAAACTCCAACTTTTTAAAGCCAGTAAGTTGAATGTACTATTTAGTATTTGGATCTCTACTGTACTTGGCCTTGTAGTATCTACAGCATGTTGAGTCATATTCAGACTCTAAAACATTGAGTCCAAATATGAGATTTTATTGTTTTACTTCCAAAGGTAGGACTAGAAGAAATTAAGTTAGATAATAGATTATACACAAGTCATTTTTGTTCACTGTTGTTATCTACATTTTAAAATATAGTATTTTTCTCCCTTCAGATTCCTCAGCAGTGTCATGAAAACGAACCAGTTAATGTTGATGAAGCAACAAGATTAATGGCTCAGTTGTAATACACGGGAGATACATCAAATACCCCAAAAAGACCAATAAATTAAATGTTTTATACAGTTTTATTTTTAAAAATCTTGTTAATGTACAGGCATTGGCACATTTTTAAAACAAACTACATAAACAGATCTTTCCTATAATCTAGGAAAGTGGAATGTCAGAAGTCAACAAAATGTGATAAACTTAAAGTGCTAAAACAGAAGGCACTTCACAAAATCTGTTCACTGAAACAGTTAATATATCCTACTTACATCCTTCACTTTATAAGTGGCAGTGAATGTGTGTTTGGATTGGAGGACACACAGAAATACGGAGTTTCGTGGCAGTAAAAAAATACAAGTGATGAGCCGTTGGCCAACTTTTTTTGTTTTCGATGGCCTTAAGTCTACTTTAACTTTCCTCTCATAAGAGGAAAAAAACAGAAGGATTCAGAATTGGAAGAAAAGCTGAAATCCCAGAATGTAATTACTTGAGGGTGGAGGGGATTTGTGGGTATTAAATCACCTTTTCCCCTGAAAAAAGCTTTTGTTTTTGTGGCTGAAAAGAGCCCTTTGTTTTTATGGTTGAAGTTTTGTGAAGTAAAAAAGAAAGTATTAGAGAACACTTCAGAATCAGTGAACTAAAAAGATGTTACATTCATTATTTTAAATACTTAGGTTATTAAGAAGTCTAAAATGTTACAGTTAGAGGTAGATAACAGTCCCAAGTTTCCATGGAATCTAATAATTTAGTATCTGGACATCAAACAGATCACAAACTCCTTCATTATCATCTAAATTAAAGTTGTAGTCATCTGCTGGGGTAGGAGAGAGCCGTAAGAGAGGAAACACTGCAAGCAAAACAAATTCAGTGTTAAACACGGTTTTTACATACAGTTCATGATGTTCAACAAAATACTCTCAAATACATCTATCCAAATTAAATTGCATATAAGAATATTTTACAGTAGGAAAAGTAGTTAATGACTTGTATCTAGTGTATATTTTGAAAGATTCTCATTTAAAGATTATGCATTGGTATGTATAGGTATAGCATAAGAAAAACAGGCTAAAATTTTTATAGAACTTGTCATGCTAAAATATGTGCTTCAAAAACATTGGTCAGGACGCCTAAGTGGCTCAGCTGGTTAAGCATCTGCCTTTGGCTCAGGTTATGATCCTAGGGTCCAGGGATCGATCCCTGCATCAGGCTCCCTGTTCATGGGTAGTCTGCTTCTCCTCTCCCTTTGCCCATCCCCCACTCATGCTCATTCTCTCTCTCTCTCCTTTCTCTCTCTCAAATAAATAAAATCTTTTTTAAAAAAATTGATCAAAGCATGTCCTCTGATCTGCTAAATAAGTTACTACTTTGAAGACAGAAGTAGGAACTCTACTTAATTTGCCGATGTGCTGTTTCTACAGAAATGTTTAATCGCAAATGGTTATTGTACCATTTGCTTATTTAACAGTTGCACCTGCCTAGGTTTGGCTATATTTGTTAGGAACCAGGACTGAATCCAAGAACTTAGAGAAAGGTGAAGCCAAGAGAGTTATTATTAAAGTAATTAAAATATTTTTTGTATTTTTAAGATTTTTAAAAATTATTTCAGATTAGATGACAACTTGGCTAATGTTAGTAATAGTTCAGGTACTTCACATTGGTAGCTTGAAATTGGCCTCAGTGGGGATATTTACAAAACTGGGTTTTGAGATTACCTATATTATTTTACTCTTGGCCAAATTCTTCAGATGTGAAAAAGGCTAGTGTGCTAACTGTAGAAATTAACTCAGTGACATAGTAATAAGTATCCTCTTATGGGCTCTTTTTTCTCAAAATGCGGGAAAATAAAAATTCTGAAGGATGCCTCTGACTTACTATGAAATGGGAGATTTTTCGTGAATCATCATAGTATTTAAGCAGTTAAAAAATATAGTTCTACATTTCTTTTAAATCTTACGCCACTTACAAATTCTAGAAAAGCATTATTGATATATAAAGTAGTAAAATTTTAAACTACTTACCATCAGAAGACATTAACTCATCAATGATATCTCCACTAATAGATCCTGCTGGAAACAGAAATGTGATAAAGTTTTGTTACATTTCTATTTATATATTTTAATAGTAAAAAGCAGTTATATTTAAGTGCAGCATATATTTACGGTATATGTTAAATAGTTAATTTAAACAGCAGCTTGATTAACAACACAGTGTTAAGTAATAGACCTTTATGGAAAGATGCCATTTTCATGAGCACCAGCTCTGTGCTTGGCATTACTTTTAAACTTCCAAACTCAAGACGTAAATCAAAAGACTCATCATCGTTGTCCCAAAACTGACTCCTCAATTTTACAAAGTCAGTGGTACCATAATTCTCCCAGTCACCCAACCTTAAAACTTCAACAACTTTTCATTCCTCCTGTTAAATTTATCTCCAGATCTCACGTATCAAAGTTATTTTGCCTAAACAATATTTCTCAAATCTTTATTTCTCTTTCCAATCCTATTATCACCCATTTTAGCTTTAATGTTCTCTGCTGGTTGCATAACTACAGACATCAGATCTCTCAGTCTCCATTGCCTCTAATCTTTTTGCTTCCCTAAAGCATCTGCCCTAATCGTGTTACTCCTGTGCTCACCAGTGTACATTTCTATGTATACTGCTTCCGTGCTCACAAATCCTCATTGGCTTATGGGCTAAAGTCCCAGCTCAATCTGATATTCAAGGTTCTCTCTAATCTGACCCCAAATTATTCTTACTACTATTGCTAAATACAAAACCATATACAGAAATTTTTTAATGTTTTGTGGAGGCTGATGCACTAATTGTGTCTAAGTTCAACCACATAAACTTGCCTGTCTTCATATATCCCCCATTAGATTATAATTAGGTCATAAGCTTTTTAAGGAGTACACTTTCCACTGTGCACCCCCATTCTATATCTGAAAGTATAGAAATAGTTACAGAGGAAGTAAAGGAGGACAAGAAGCTGAAAAATATTCTGTGTCCAGTTAGCTCTTTACAGCCTCATTCTGAACTATTGTGAACTCCCAGAGTAGTAAGACTCATTCCACATTCCAATGAGACGCATGCCAAAGGTAAAAATAAACATGGGGTTGTATACAATGTAGTTTTTAATGATATGCAGTATTACATCCAGACTGGCGTGACTAAGTCTAAGTCATTCATTCAGCAACCACTGAGAGAATATCTGCCGTGGGCCTTTTATTTGGAATCAGTAAGGAGTTGCTAAATACCTAGCGATGTAACTACGGGAAAAAATTGAGTGTCAAGGAAATTTATATAGTTTAGATGTGGACCCTATTCCTAATGCCCAGTTTTTAGAGTTTTAGTTATTTTCATTTCAGATTAAACAACTTAGGAAGGTAAGATTTCCAAAATTGGAGTTGAGACCTTTTTTCAACTCTATAAAACTAAGCTTTCCAAATAAAAAGTATAACAATAAGGAATATGAAAAAGGAGGCAAATGTCACTATATTGTATACCAGTTTGATTTTTCTTAAAGGTAATCAGAACACATTCAATCATTTATCCTAGAGTGACTAAGAAAAGAACCTTATAAAGTAAACCTCTGATAAAACAAAACCCTGATATATGTAAATAGTAAAAATGGGGAAAAATAAACAAATTTCGATTAATTCCAAACATGGAAAACTGCATACTTAGGCCCATTAACTATTTTTTCCTTGGTCACTGTTTATAATTCTACACAGTCTTAACCACATTATACTGTATTCAATTGTATGTGTCTGAATGTACAATCAGATTGTAAGTCTACGTTACCTAAGAAACAAATCTGTAGTAATATAATTAAGGGCAGGATCTGTTTTTAAATTTTCCTCATAATACCTACCCCAGTGCTGGGCACGCAGGAGACATTAAATACTTCTAAAGCTTACCATTTAGCCTCCTGTGTTTGGTAGCAGAATAGCCATAGCTGACAAATTCAAAAGAGTTCACCAACTTGTTTAATATGGTATTTGTATTCTCCCTTCTGACTTTTTAAAACAAAGGCTCTAGACCCACCTGATGATAAGTCTGTGGCTGGTGTCTGTTGAAGATTTTGGCTTCTTTCGGAGACATGTTGCTCAGACAGATTCTGAGTCGCTATGTTGGATTTCTGTGGAGTCGCTGGCGTGGGGGGCTGAGAGGAGGGTTGTGTGAGGTCATCAGGTGGGGGGACAGGAAAAACCACAGGCTTAGACGAATTGGACTCTTTATTTATAAGCAGCACGTGGATAGGTCCTGAATGACTCTTTAGATTGATCTGGTATTTCTTTTGTCCATTCTGACCCTTTAAAGTTATTGGGTATAAACAAATGAATAAATATTAACATTTCTAACTACCTTGGAACATTAAAAATTAAGATAAGCAAAGCTATTAGGGACTTATTATTATACAGCATAGAATTATATATAGCAGAGTCAATAAATGTCTTTGACTCAACTAGAAAATGTTTTGAAAAAGATCCAATTTAAACCAATCTATTATTGTTGATATTTCAGCTGAACTTTTTGCTCAGGATTGTTATATCAGTTATAGAGAAAGTAATTTTAACTGATTTTTTCAAGATTATTGACTAAATATCATTACTCGTTCCTTGATATTTTCTAACTCAAAATCAAATTTAGGGGCGCCTGGGTGGCTCAGTCGTTAAGCGTCTGCCTTCGGCTCAGGGCGTGATCCCGGTGTTCTGGGATCAAGCCCTGCATCAGGCTCCTCCGCTATGAGCCTGCTTCTTCCTCTCCCACTCCCCCTGCTTGTGTTCCCTCTCTCACTGGCTGTCTCTCTCTGTCAAATAAATAAATACAATCTTTAAAAAAAATCAAATTTAATAAAACTTGTAATCAAATGTTAAATGATTCGGTCACTTCTATAATTTTACTAAAGTCACCCAAATTCAGATACCCATACTTTCAGGTAGAGAACTTGAAAGCAGTAATTTGGAAGTGTTTACACACAATTAGCTCTTGTTCAGCTAAAGAGAAAACATTTGTCCCTCTTAACACACTAGATCCATTTTAAGAAAAGTTATCCTACATACCATTTCTGGAATAGGTACCTCCAGCTGTGTACCAGAAGGTGCTTGAATGGCCAAAAGTGTATCACCTGGTGAAAAAAATATTTTTAAATTTTAGAAAATACTACTGATCTTGGAATACAGTGGCGAGAGTATGGGCTCTGGAGTCAGAATGCTTGGGTTTGAATCCCAGGGTAGGTGACCTTGGGCTTTGGTTCCTAATTCTGCAAAATAGGGGATATATAACTTACTGCGTAGGCTTGTTTTGAGGATTAGATGAGGCAATACATGTAACAGTAGATCTTAGAAGAGGGTATATACTCAGTGTTAGCTCTATTATTCTCATTAACAAATTCAGCTCAAGTTAATTTTGCTTTCATTCAGTCTTATATAAAGTCTGAAATTCTTGAAACCTTTAGCTTCAAATAACATTGTTTTCTTGAGATTTTTAAATTACCTAAGTGACTAGGGATACTAAAGATTAGGTATGACACCGTGAGATCTTGAGCTTAAGCGAACTTAATTTTAAGGCTAAATTCTACAGCTGACTCTGTTTGAGTTGAAGATTAAAAATACTTTCCCCAAACTTTCTTAGAAAGCTCAGGACAGGAGTGCCTGGGTGGCTCAGTCAGTGAAGCATCTGCCTTCGGCTCAAGTCATGATCCCAGAGTGCTGGGATCGATCCCCCGCATGGGGCTACCTGGTCTGTGGGGAGCCTGCTTCTCCCTCTCCCTCTGCCCCTCCCCCTGCTCATGCTCTGGTGCTCTCTCTCTCTCTCTCGCTCTCTCAAATGAATAAGTAAAATCTTACAAAGAAGAAAAGAAAGCTTAAGACATATGGTGGCAGAGTAAAGCAGTAAGTCCACACATATTGTCAACATAGTCTCGGAAAATAGGATTTCACTTGGCAAGGTGCTTGGCCGATCTTTTTTCATGTGCATGATACACAAGACTGTCCGTTTAACAAGCCATGCATAACTAAATATAAATATGTATGCAAAATTTCATTTTACTTGTGTAACGATTATGGGAATACAGCCCCCCTCCCGCTATAGTTACTAATACACTGTATTACGCTTTCAAGGCGAAAGCATGGAGGCAGGGAATGGAATAGGATTAGGAATAGTTATCCTGGTTGTAAAATGGATTCACCTAACTCTGCCCTCATGCTTTCTTTGAGTTCATTTCTGACCAGCACACTTGCTGCATACAGTTTCATAAACAGTGCCAGTGAGAACCATGTTTTGTTCAGATTTGGTCACTGACACTACAATTCTGTGACTTTGAGACTGTTGTTTAATCTCTCTCCGACTTAGCTACCCCTCCCACATACAGTTTACACCTACCAATGCAGTCAATGAAGTGAAAACTGAAAAGCAGTTATTGCCATGAGAACGGAAACAAAAGCAGCCTATAACTACAGAGCACCGTAGAGTGACACAAAATGTCCACAGTCCCTGAAAATAATGACTTGGGGTGAGTGCCTGGGGAATGTTGAATCACTCTACACTAAATAGGTCATCAGAGGAAGAATGTTAGAACAAACTGGCTAACAGTACTTACCATTAAAGCAATTACAGATGTCTTCATGAGTTACATAGGAAAATGTACTGTCATAAGAATTAAGGAACAACATGTATACCAAGGTCTAGGCATTTAAATTAAGATAAATCTGCAGGCCAAAACAAGATGCCCAAGTGTATGAAGGTACTGCCACACATGGTAAGATTAAAAAAAAAAAAAAGTCTTTACGCCGGAAAGGCAAAGACAAAGGCCCATAAGAGGAGTGCCCATCCTTTGCTCTGAGAAGAAGACACTTTTGATTTTTCTGTGACATCTGAGGACCTTTGAGAGAGAGATGAAGAACAGTGCATATTGCTCATGGAGACAGGGCTTCTAGATGGGAAGATATCAGTGGGAAAATGATGCTAGGAGTGGAGAGTGACCAGATAGGCCTGCAAATTAAGAACATTCCTGGGTCATGGTATAGGGAACTGGGAATGGCCAGAATCTTGGAAAGCAGTGCAGCAAAGTCCAAGGTCAACTAGTTCAATGGTTTTTGTATCTTGGGGCTCCATAAGGCACAGCTTGAAAACCCCATTGTTATCACACTGTTAAGGAGCTTTGATCCGTAGAAAGAAAAAAGCACATGAGATCATGGACTTATTTAACAAATTACAAAACAACATAAAAAATTAATTCTATACATTGGTCAAAAATTCATGAGAGGTGGTAGAAAGATAAATGCCATTAAAAGGTTCCATAAGAATACAGGCAAGTTTGCAAATCGAGAGAATCAGTGGTATTTACGAGAACAGTGATTTTTAAGAAACACATGAAGTATATCACTAATTTTTTTCCCCCACATAATATGATAAATACATCAGCCTTGGTCCCCAACCTCAAGTAGGTACTATCTTTGAGTTAATATTAGGCAGAAAGTATCCTGGATTGACTGCAGGCCCATGATATTTTATTTTCAAGCCAAAATTAATTTTTCAAAACTTGGAGAGTTACTGAATTTTTACCACTTCAGAACATTGACCATAATTATTTAAATATACCTATGCATTTAACAATGACTTTAATATTCAGCGACCCCCTAAGCACACTTTAGCTAGCATATCATGTCCTATCAATGGTAGACTGAAAGTAGATGAATTTTTTTTCTCAATGCAACACAGGATAATGTTAATAGATGTATTAGTAGCTTAAGAGGTAAAAACTTTTCAAATATTAGTATAAATTATTAGAATGATATTGTAAAATTAAAATATTATATTCACTTATAAAACTTTTTAAAACACTAGAATAAAGTAACTGATCTTCAGACTGGAAAATGTATAAATACAAATTCTATGGCTATATGCGTAACTTATTTAAAAGGATATCTATTATTAATGGAGTCGTCCATCACATTTTTGATGCTTTGCTGTAGCCACAACTTCTGCTGATCGAGTTCTCTTTCCTTCAGTTCTAGATCTTCAATTTCAGCTTTAAGATATCTTAATCTATCTATGACTTCTTTAGTATTACAGCCAGCACCTACGCCTCTTAAAAACATATGAGAATTAATATTTCCCGTATCAAGCCCAGGTTAACATCGCTTAATTTTTATAGTAATAAAAACTCACTTAGTAATTTATTCTAGACAAAAATCTTTATAATCTTCTAAAAATCAAGCATTAAAATCCTTAGAAAATGTAAACATATCCCTGAATATATTTGCTTAGAAAATTTACTGGCAAGAACAATCAAATTATAAAAATTCTCAATGCTTTTGCCATCCAGAAAATGAAAATTTTTATCAAGTCCAAAAAGAGTTCTCAGTATGTTCTAGAATGGTGTTTGTCATCTGAAAGGCCAGGCTAGTGACTGGGGCCAAAAAGATGTCAAAGCTGAACAGTCACACCTGGAAGTGTCATGACATAGACTAAGATGCTGGTAAAATAAATTACAAGCTTTTAAAACTTTGGTGAGATTCTGGCTTCAAAACAAAACAAAACAAAATAAAATATTAAGGCCAAAGATGGGGACAAATTTGCAGAACAGAAAGCATTTTTTACATTCAAACATAAAACCATACACCAGTTAACAAATGACAATATGCACTGCAATCAACTACCATATGTAAGGTACATATTCTGTATACAGGACACAATTCCTATTCTTCAGGAGTTTATGTTAGTTGGGCGGTTAAAGGGATTAATAATACAACGCAGTATGCAGCGTGTGCCGAACAAGTGACTTGAGGGAGAAAGGGAGATGTGAATTTTCAGAGTGTAAATCAAGCAGTGGACAGAGTAAGGGAACATGCCAACACAGGAGTGACATATACAGAGGCCCAGAGCGGTGTCCAGGGAAAGACAAGGGGCCTGGTGAGACTAAAGGGCCAAGAGAGAGGATTTAGGAGAGCTAAACAGTAGAAAAGTCAGATTTTACAGAGCATTAGGAAGAAAAATAAAGGTTTTAGAGTAGGGCACTGGTTTGTAACTTACTTCCATTGTATGCTATTTTTTGACTTTTTTTCAATCAGGTCAATTCCCTCCAAGACATTGGTGATATCGTAAATTCTTCTTTTTTGTCTCACAGCCAAAGTATCTGCAGCCTGTTTTTAAAAAGGGGAGAGGGGGAGGCAAAGGATAATGAAATAAAGGACAATTCATATTTTAAAGCCAAAAAGGGTTGATTATTAAGTTCACAGCATGACAGCCCAATCCCAAATTTGAGCTGGTCAGTTGCTTGGGAACAATAGGTGGGTATGTTCAAAGCAGCTCTCAAACATTGCAAATACCAAAGAAATTATTCCATTTAAAAGCCAGCAGATGTTAGAGTGGGGAAAAAATACATGAAGGGTCATGACACAAAGCCCACAGAAATAAAAGAACACAATAAGAATACTTCATGTCACCTTATGGACTAATCCCGAGGAGGAGTACTAATTGTCTACCCATGTCACTTCCTATTTTATTTCTCTGTTCATAAACAGTTTTGTCTAAAAACAGCCTTAATTGTTTTTTGAAACTTTGAAAAATTATATCTCAGCAACCCGTTAATAATTAAGTCTAGAGACTTGGGGGAAATTCTAGATTATACATACACTTGTACTACCGAAATATACTATCTACATTTTTTAAACTCACAATGAAAATGGAGGAGTGAATCATGCCATCCCAACATAAAGTATAAATTCAACAAGAAATTAAAATCTACAGCACAAAGTTGGGGTACCAGCAAATATAATACAAAAGCTTGGTAGTTTGACTCAACAAAAGTAAGGTCAACAAAAATATTTCATGCTACCATGTTATGAATAAATGCAGGAATGCTACACTGTTTCTCTAATTGGTTCCCACTCACATTTATGAGCTATATTCCCCAATGGGATAGACAGAACCCTAAAAAAGAGGTTATCCTACGGTTCTTTTTCAGGGTGCATTAGACAATAACCTATCTTGAATGTGGAGTCACATTGAGACTAAGAGTGATAAGAGTCATGGTAGCAATGAAAAAACACATTTATGTCCTTACTGACAAAATTCAGCACATTATCCAAATTAATGAACAGAATTTAGTTTCATATAATTGCTTACCAGCTCTCTCAAGGCATCACTACTTTCTTGATTCTTTAAAAACACAGGCCACACACACACACACACACACACACACACACACACACACAATCCAGGGCAGCATATTATTTGCAATCTGGACCTTCTCTCTACAGGAGCAAGTGTGACCAAGTTCACAGGCATTTAATGTCGATTTTATCAATCCATTTACTGTGCTACCAAAATACCAGGTTACCACAGTTCAATTAATCATTCAGGTCTTCAGGAAGGGGATTCATGCCTCAATCAGTGGACCAGGAGAATAAGTAAGATGTGGCAGAAAGAATGAAGAAGCAGAAACTGAGGCTCTGAGTCCCCAGCTCTGACTAGTTTGGTTCCATCTCTTCTAGAGAACCAGAAAATTAAAAGTAGGACTAGGCAGGACTAGGCATGGTTTCATTGATCTCCTCTTCCCTTGTACTTAGCAATTTCCTTCCTGTTTTATCGACCTTCATAAAGTTGCTTGAGTTTGAGGCTGTTTTTCTCCTCCTGCAAAGTTAACTGTAAAAATCTGAAGTTGAGGATTCATCTCTCCCTTCCCTCCGAAGAGGCCTTCTTGAGAAGTAACCCAGAGCACTTCAAGCCCGCTCTAGTTATCCGTATCCATGTACTCACAAAAGCCTTCACAACCATAGCAAGAGCTCGCCGATAGGGTATTAGGACATGTTTGTATGAACCAGACTGCAAGAGCTATCCAAGGTCATCAGGCAAAGAGCCATCAGAGCTCACTTTTAGATCAAAATGTTTTAAAGTTTATAATCTATTCATAATGTATTACTGTTTAACATTACAAATTTCAGTCCTTTATTTCCAAAACTAAACATTATTTCTTAAATGCTTTCCTATTTAAGTATATAAACACATAAATGACCAGCACGTACAGAACGTTATCACTTAAAAAGGCTCTCCAGGAGGTTTTTCTTTCAGCGGCCCCATCATTCTTTGGACATTAGGTTCTGGAGTTCCAGCACACAGAGATCCAATCCCAGCACCGCCACTTCCTATCTTCAGCTGGTCTCAGACTCATGAAGCCTCATTTCCTTTTTTGTAAAATGGAGTAATAATATATCTGCATTGTGGGGATTAAACCAGATAATCTTAGCACAATGTCTGCTGCATAATGAATACTTCAATGCTGGAAAGTAATAGCTTCATCAACAAATACAGGTTGAAGGAGTGGATCATGGATGAGATTTAGAGTTTGTGTGTATACGGACCTATCCCATTTTATACAGTGTTTCGAAAAGCTGTGTGAATTCTTACAGTTTTATGAAGTAATTCAAGACATCATACTCAATAGAATTATACAATGAATCACCACCAGCAGCAGCCTCATTCATTCGTTTAGCATCTATGACGTGCCAGGCTTGTTCTGTGTCATACGGGTAGAGTAGTAACAGAACAAAGTCCCTGCCCTCAAAGAGGGGGAAGGAGTTAATAATATGCAAATCATTATGTTAGGAGGAATGCGTGTAGGGGCTATACTTCATAGAATTTTAACGCTCCCCGAATAAGGTGGCATTTGAATTGAATGGAGAAGTGACCCTGGAGAACATCTGACAGGAAGCAGCAAGTGCACAGGCTCTGAGGTGGGAATATGCTTCCTTCCTTCCAGGAAAGACAGGTGAGCCAGTGTGACCAGAACAGTGAGTGAGAGGGAGAACAATGAGAGAAAGGGGGGAGGGGAGGAGAGGAGGGAGACAAAGGAGGAGGGGGGGAGGGAGCGAGAGGTAGAGATAAAGAGGATAACACTGGATAGCAAGGGGCCAGGTCACTGGGGTCTGGCAGGCCATTGTGAAGACTTCAGTTCTTACTCCCAGCGAAATGGAAAGCCACTGGAAGGCTTCAAGCACATGGTGATTTGATGCCATGTTTTAAAAGGTTCTCTCTGGCTGTTCTGGGTAGGAAAAAAGAGGCTAGTGAGAAAGAAAATGGCAACAATCCATTTGAGAGATGGCAGTGGCTTGGATGAAGGAGTAGATGTGGACGTTGTGAGAAATGGTGAGATTTGGGATACATTCTGAAGGTGTAGCAAGCAGTAGATCCAGAGAGCAGAGTCAAGGTAACTGCGCAAGTTTTTGACATGAGCAACTGGAGATGAGGAAGACTGCAGAAGAACAGGTTCGAGGCACTAGAAATCAGGAACTTGGCTTTGGATAATCTGACCTCCAAGGGGAGAAGTTCAGAAGACCACTGGACATGAGAGTGTGCGGGTTAGCAGGGAAGTCCAAGCTAGAGATACAATTTCAGTAGTCATAAGTAAATAGACATTTTAGGTCACAGGATGGAATGCATTGGATTCACCTAAGGAGATAAGAATAGAAAGAGAAGATGTCTAAGGGTTGACCCCAGGGTACTCCACTGGTAAAGATCTGGGACATGAGCAACTTGACACTGAAGTAAGAGAAATAGAAAGTGGGGTCTTGGAAGCCAAGGGAAGAGTGTAAGAAAGAGTGAACTGGTCAAGTACCACTGTCAGGGTAAGTCAGATGAGCAGTGAGACCTGATCATGGATTTGACTTTGGCAAGTCACTGGTGACCTTGGTCTGAGCTGTCTTGGCAGAGTAATGGAGTCAAAGCCTTAAGCCTTAATGGAGAGATTCCAACAAAGTGTGGAAGGAAAGCTACAGCAGACAATTCTTTTGAAGAATTCTGATGCAAAGATGAACAGAAGAAGAATGGGCCAGTAGCTGTAGGGGGTTGTGGGGTCCCTCCAGGATGTTTTTCCCCCCTTCCTTTCTCTTTTCTTTTAAAGACGGGAGCTAATTCAACATGTAAGTTATGCTGATAAGAACCATCTAGTAACGGGGGAAGAAGGATAATTAACCATGCGGGAGAAGGGACTGCTGTAGGTAGGCAAGGGAGAATGTGAATCAGAGGAGCTAAGGATTAGCCTTAGATAATAAGAACAGGGCATATTAATAACTGCATTCCAGCCGAGTGCCCGGTGCGAATGTAGGTACGAAACCAGACACGGTAGGGGAGAGTTTAGACATTTCCTTCTCGTTGCTTTCTATTCTCTTGTAAGTGGAGGTTGGTGGCGGGGGCGGAGTGGGGGGTGAAGAGGGGAGGGGATGGTTAATGGTTTAGAAGAAAGATGAAATATTCATCTAGGAGAGTTAGAGAGTACTGTAGAAGCAATGCTGGACCCAATCTCAGTCCTCTTGAAGTTAGTCGCTATGAATTTAAACTGAGACCCATGAGCATCGGTGTGCACTTTTCTCCAGCCCTGGAGAACAGCCTGGGTACTGACAAGGGGCAGGCAGAGAGCAAAATGGATACTTCCTCAACCCATGTTGCCACATGGCTATTGAATAAACGCACATGTGCATGCAACAAATTTGCTTCAGAGGTTACATTTGCTATTATAGATTTGACCTATAAAACACAAAGGAAACATCTATTTGTACCAAACCAACTCAATCTGGGGGGGGGGGATAAACAACATCTGAAAGAAATACATCTCCCCTCCGAATATTAAATCCTTTTCTAAAAATATGTCACCAGTTGCAAACAGAGCGGTATCTATATGTGGAACAAAATTAAAGCTTATGATGCTTTTTAGAGGTGGGTAAGATAAATCAGGAGAACTGAGAGAGATCGCATGCAAGTGCTAAAAAGGGCTTTAAGACTTTCCTGGCCCCACCCCTTCACTTTAACAAATGAGTCCACTAAGACCCAATGTCAGCTCCGGGGGAGGGGGAGAGATTATGTGGTAGGTTTATTTGAGTTAAGATTAGCTGCAGCTCACTTGTTCAACAATGTTCTGATGGAGCATGATGTTGCATTCAAACGCGCTAACATACAAACAATAACTGTGGGAAACATCCCGTCTTTCAGGTTCTCCATCTGCAAAGCAGGTACTTTTTCTTCCAGGACCATAAGCGTCAACACATGTGTACTCAAATGTTTCCGCTACTGTGCTTCGGAAGCTAACACTACAGTAAGCGGGGCCAGGATCCAAAAGTAAAAAATGTGCCATGGAAACACTATCTAAAGTCAATTAGCTATATACCCATGTGCACAGATGATAGGATGCTGACAATAAGGTGCAAAGAACCCAAGTGACGCTCCCAGAGTGCCCATAAAATATTTTTAAAATTTTTTAAAAACTGAGGGAACTCACTTTCTCCTGTGCCATATGGTATTTTCCATCGCTCTATCTTATGATAAGGTTTGGATTATTAGCTAATTTCAAATACTGTTAAAGATAATTAACTTATAGAATGTCTGATTTCAAATCACAGTTAAGGACCATTTATAAGCCAGTAATGGGAAAACTGTGTAATAGGATCTTCCAAAGAATATTACCTAATATAATGCTCACACCATTTTGTAAAGTAGGTACCATTCTCCTCATTTAATAAGATACAGACTCATAAAGCTAATGGATAATCAAATGGAATTTGACATTAATTATATATTCATGAAATAAGTTTGTGGCAAAACATTTTCAAATGGGCCCTGTAACTTCAAGATTTTAAATAAGTCAAAATTCCCAAGCTAAAAAAATTGCACTGAATAAGCAATTTAAGCACCACTGGTACTTGTAACAAAAGAATTGTATAATATCTAAGGCTGTGGGTAACACCTTGTGTTAGAGAATGAGGTATAAAAATGGAAACAGTCCCGTACGGTAAAGTGTTATAAGAGGTTGAAAAAAAGAGAGATTACTTAAGGTGGAGGCAAGAAGGAAAGTTCCTGGAAGAGGCTGCTATGTGCTTTCAGTGGGTCTACAGGGGACGTTAAATCAATAAGGAAATTAAATACCAAAAATAAAGCAATAACTTTACGGATACAAAGGCCTCCCTCAAAAAGCAGCACGAAGCACACAGTATTTTGATTCCTACTCAGTTTCCTGCCCCAAAGAAATTCCTCCTACGAAAACCTCCAGGGCCTTTGCTACCCCAAACTGTCATTCCTAAATATGATATTCATATATATGTAGCAATATTTTTGAAATGCGTAAACTTTAAAGTTGTTCTCATTTTTATGTTTAATCTGTGTTTATTGCAGTATAGTTGACATACAATAACCTATTAGTTTCAAGTGTACAACTTAGTGATTCAACACTGATACATGTTGTGATCACCATGTTAAACCTAGCTACCACCTGGCACCACACAAAGTTGTTACATATTATTAACTATATTCCCGTTATACTTCGTATTCCTCTGTCATTTATTTTATAACTTGAAGCTTGAACCTTTTAATAAACCCTTCATATGCTTATATAAAGAAACTTGTTGTACTGTTTTACTCAAGTCACCAAAGATTACTCAGAAGAAAAAAGAAGATATATATATTTTTTAAAGATTTTATTTATTTATTCAACAGAGACAGAGACAGCCAGTGAGAGAGGGAACACAAGCAGGGGGAGTGGGAGAAGAAGAAGCAGGCTCATAGCGGAGGAGCCTGATGTGGGGCTCGATCCCATAACGCCGGGATCACGCCCTGAGCCGAAGACAGACGCTTAACTGCTGTGCCACCCAGGCGCCCCAAAAGAAGATATTTGATAAAGTACCTATTTAAGTCGGAAAAGCCTGCTGAACCTGAAATCTATAAATTGCAAACTCTAGATTACTTTGTCTAAGTCTTCAACTGCTTTGGGAATTCTCTTCTCATAAGTACTAGCTTTTTAAAACAAGAGCAAAATTAAGGGGCATCTGCCATCCTATCACTTGGATTTGCCTCGGCACATTTTGCATCACCCTGCTGCTGGCTGGCTCATTAGTGAGAGGCACGGGCTCTGGGGTAGGCCTGCTTACTAACTTTATGACCCTGGGCAAGTTACTTAGCCTCTCTGTGCCTCCATTTCCCGATCTGTATGACTTTTTTTTTTTTTTAAGATTTTATTTATTTATTTGACAGAGAGAGACAGCCAGCGAGAGAGGGAACACAGCAGGGGAGTGGGAGTGGGAGAGGAAGAAGCAGGCTCCCAGCAGAGGAGCCTGACGTGGGGCCTGATCCCAGGACTCCCGGATCACGCCCTGAGCTGAAGGCAGACGCTTAATGACTGCGCCACCCAGGCGCCCCTGTATGACTGTTAAGATGCTGTTATGTGATGATTAAATGAGTATATCTGAAAACACTTAGAAGAGTGCCTGGCACATGGTAATCATTACAGTTGTGTTAGCTATTATCACTATTATTGATTCAATTTCTCCCCTAAAGTACTAAGAAAATTTTGTTCTTGGAAGGTGTATCATGGAACAAAATAGAACACCCCTACCTATCTCACTAACTCACTCACTTTAACACTTTAGAAGGTAGTCAAGCTCAATGAAGTAGGAAAAAAGGCTTCTGAAGAGCAAAAATAGATATAAAAATGTATATTTCACTACTCAAAACATTCATCCAATTTGGATCCTACTCACTCCTTCTTTTATATGATTCCTAACAGTTGGGCTATTTAAGTTCAATGTCCACGGGAGAAATGGAAGTACCATCTGGGATAGTGGGGAGGCACCTCGGAGCAATCAAGGGACAAGAGAGAAACTATAGAACGGACAAAAACTCACAAAGCAGACAAAGCTGAGGCCACTGGACAAAACAGCAATTCAACACGGAAAAGCCTTGAGGCAGGGCGCCTGCGTGGCTCAGTGCGTTACACGCCTGCCTTTGGTTCCCGTCTTAATCCCGGGGTCCTGGGATGGAGCCCCATGTAGGGCTCCCCGCTCAGCAGGGAGCCTGCTTCTCCCTCTCCCTCTTCTCCCACCCCACCCTCCCATTCATGTTTGCACACGCGCACTCTCTCTCTCTCTCAAATAAAATCTTTTAAAAAAAGCTTGAGGCTATCATCTCCCAAAAAATACAAAAATCTAATATTCATCATGAGTATCTTGAGTGACAAAAAAGTAAAGTCATCACAGTGTTTTCAGTATAAGATGACATAGACTTGTGCAATGCATTCTGGAAATTTTTCAAACCAAAATCATTAAATTTTTTTTATAAGAAATAATGCTATTGGGGTGCCTGGCTGGCTCAGTCGGTGAAGCATTCGATTTCTGATCTCAAGCCACACATTGGGTGTAGAGATTACTTAAAAATTTAAAATCTTAGGGGCTCTTGGGTGGCTCAGTTGGTTAAGCGTCTGCGTTCAGCTCAGGTCATGATCCCAGGGTCCTGGGATTGAGTCCCGCATCGGGCTCCCTGCTTGGCGGGGAGTCTGCTTCTCCCTCTGCCTTTCCCCTTGGCTTGTGTTCTCTCCCTCTCTCTCTCCCTCAAATAAATAAATAAATAAATAAATAAATAAATAAATAAATAAATAAGCATCTGCCTTCAGCTCAGGTTATGATCCCACCATTCTGGGATCGAGCCCTGCACTGGGCTCCCTGCGCAGCAGGGACTCTACTTCTGCTTCTGCCTCTCCCTCACCCTCTGTGTGCTTGTGCGTGCTTTCTCTCTCTCTCAAATCAATAAATAAATTACAAAAAAATTTAAATCTTAAAAAAAAAGATCTTTATAACAACAAATATTTTTTTAAAAAAGAATGTTACTAATCGATATAAATTCTCAGCTAACCAGAAAACTCAGCTATGGACAAAATCTCATTACCTAAGGGACAAACAATGGTTTCAGGACACTTGAATTTGTCATACTGAAGAAGCATATTTGAGTCAGATGTGGACCTTTAAATAAACCTAAAAACATCTCAAGGGGTTATAGTGAATGTCAACTCTGACCGAGTTACATACAACTTTCATGTGAGCTTCCTTCATAACTGTGACCAACAGCCTATTCTGAAAACTGACTAAAATCCTTCAAGCTTACCAAGGCATCTCTTTCTCAAACACATACCCCCCCACACACTCACGCACATGTATATACACCAAAATGTCATAAATTTCCTTCACGGGGTACGTCTAAATATTGACTCTCTTGAATAAATACAAATGAAAAATGATTGGACTATCTCAATAATTAAGACTGATAGAAGTATGAAGAACACAAACTAAAACATGGGCAAAAAATGAAATTACACTAAAAAATATTATTAACATTCTTAAAAAAGTTTTCAAACTTTTAATGAGTTATGGAAGGAGTAGTCAAATGAATGCAAACTAAAACAATGAAAAACAGATCTACACGAGGACTTGTAGCTGGTCATAACAGCCCCAAATTAGAAGTAACAGCTGAATGGATAAGCAAAGTGCGGTATACCCATAAAACAAGACAGCACATGGGGACAGAGAGGAATGAGCTACTGGTATACGCAACACTCACAGGTGAAGCGCGAGCACGTCCTGCTGAGTGAGAGAAGCTAACAGAGTACACACTGTGAGTTCACCGACGTGAAAAGACCCATAAAGACCATTTTCATTCAAGAGAGCAGAAGAATGGTTATTGCGGGGGAGGGGGAGGCTGGGGACTATCTGGGAGGAGCCTTAGAGAACTAAAACTGTTTGGAGTGATGATTTTCATCTGGCTGTGGTGGTTACAGGTATAAGCACTTGTCAAAACCATTGAGCTGTGCACTTAGAATGTAGCATTTAAGTGTATGTATATAGATCTATAAAGTCAACAAAAAATACTGTTATTCATCACCATTCAAATTTGCAAAATATGAAAACATCCAAATATGCAGTATTCTTCCTTCCTTCCTTATCTATCTAATCTATTATTGATCTAATAAACACTTATCTCTCTATTATTTATCTAACAAACACCGGTATAGTGCTTACTATGTACCAAGCACTGTTTAAATGGTTTATTTTTTTTTTTAAGATTTTTTATTTACTTGAGAGAGAGAGAGAGAGTAAGCAAGGGAGAGAGAGAGAGAGCATGAGCAGGGGTTAGAGGCAGAGGGAAGGGAAGAAGCAGCCTCTCCAGCCAAGCAGGGAGCCCGACGTGGGGCTTGATCCCAGGACTCTGGGATCATGACCTGAGCCAAGGACAAACACTTAACCAACTGAGCCACCCAGGCACCCCTGTTTAAAACGCTTTAAACTCACTTTAGCAACTCCTATAATAACTAGATACGGTAGATATTATTGTTTGAACTTTTGCAAGAGGAAAGTAAGCCTTGGTAAGTTGCTCAAGTCCACTGAACGTGGTAAAGTCAGGATATAAATGCAGGGTGCATGTTTTTAACCACTATGCTGTGCTACTTTTGATGTGGTAAGGTGGCTGGTCATGATGGCTTGCTGCTAGTGGACTGTAAATTAATCTCTTTTTGTAAAGCAATTTGGCAATGTTCATCAAAGGCCTTAAAAATGTTTATTATCCTTTGGATCTAGCAATTCTTTAGTGCAGATTATTGAAAGTGGAAATAATTCAAAATGTCTAAATGCCTAAAATGTTTTCTGGGCCTCTGTTGCTAAATCCAATGGTTACCACAAAGTCTGGAATCTTCTGCAATTCAAGACACTCATTGGCGAGGCAGGGGTCATTATCCCACGTACTACTGCATCTAAGATGATAAAAGAGTTAAACTGAGACCAGAGGGTTTAGAGAAATGGCCAAATGACCGTGTATTTGTGTAGAAATGTGCTCCAGGGGTGCCTGGGTGGCACAGCGGTTAAGCGTCTGCCTTCGGCTCAGGGCGTGATCCTGGCGTTAAGGGATTGAGCCCCACATCAGGCTTCTCTGCTATAAGCCTGCTTCTTCCTCTCCCACTCCCCCTGCTTGTGTTCCTTCTCTCGCTGGCTGTCTCTATCTCTGTCAAATAAATAAATAAAATCTTTAAAAAAAAAAAAAAAAGAAGGAAAGAAATGTGCTCCAGGCAGAGGGAAAAGCCTGGGCAACAGCCTGAAGGCAGAGAGGAGAGGGCATGTGAGCATGCTAGGACGGTGGGCCTGGACCTCATCAGAGGAGGGAGGGCCAGAGGAGGAAGTCTTGTAGGTGTTTGGATGTTGTTCTAAGTAGAGGAGCAACAAGACCCTGAATTCTACAATTCTTACGTGTATCAATGTCATCAGACTTGCTGAGTCCCTTAGGGCCCAGCTCAGCTCCCACCTGTTCCCTGCTTTGATGGCTCTCACATCACCAATCCCCAGGGCACACACAGTAGGTGCTTCGATACCCAGTAGGTGCTTCCGTTCCCTGACTTTTCTCTACAACTGGAAGCTGCAATCTGCTAAAGGAAGGGGCTGAGGCACACATTGGTTAACGCCTATTTGTTGAATGAGATGGGAAAAAGACCTAGAAACAACTATATACCTATCTATAAGAAAGGTTAATTCTGACTACTGTGATGGATGTAACTTGTGAGGCCATCACACATTATGTTTATAATTTGGAAAGATAAAAGTTTGACCTCGGCTATAAAAAAAATGTAACAAATTGAAGAAAGATCGAAAACCGAAGACAGTAGTTCTCTTTGGGTGATGGCATACTGGGTAGCTTTTATTTTAACCTATTTCTGAGCTTTCTACTATTTGTCTGTTACCTCAATAATTATACTGTAAGTTTAAAACAGTGATTAAGAAAAAAAATCCTCCCTTCCACAAACATATTAAGGTTAATATATAAAGAGAGAATAATTGGGAAAATTCAGTTTTAACTGGCAAAACCTGAAAAAACAATATATTTATAAAAAAATATTTCCTATATTAAAGAAACAGCATAGTACAATTCACACACCAACATAATGTGATCCATATCAATAGGCAACCCTATTCAAGCATTTCATTCCTTTAGCAGCTAACAAGTGCTTGACTTTAATAATTCATCCTTGGATTGTGATATTATTCTCAAAAACACCACTTTATGCCATTTAGTACTCTTGATATTAAAGTAGACTTTATCTGAAAATTATTACTTTCATTCCTAATTTCTTTTCTCTTTCTTTTTGCCTGGTAAGACCATAAACTTTCTGAGACCTCTGTTGGTAGGTTTCTTATAAACAATAGACGCCTGAATTCTTTTTCACCTAAACAACTTTATTCAAGGGGCACCTAGATGGCTCAGTCAGTTAAGTGTCCGACTCTGATTTCTGCTCAGGTTATGGTCTCAGGGTCTTGAGATCAAGCCCTGTGTCGGGGTCCGTGCTGGGCATGCAGCCTGCTTGGGATTCTCTCTCTCCCTCTCCCTCTGCCCCTCCTCTTCAGCCACTGTCACTCTCTCTCTCTCTCAAAAGAAAAATAGTAATAATTTTTTAAAAACCCAACTTTAATAAAAAGAGAAAGGAATTGAATACATTCACATGTAATATAGAAACAGGTTTCAATTATCACTCATTTGATGTATTTTGTGTGTTACGCTTTCCCAATGTTATCTTTTGTTCTTTTTCATAGACTTAAGCTGTGTTATTTTCCCCCCTTAAAATGAGATAGCATTTCAAAGTGTGTTTCTGGTCTGTTAATAGTTCCCTTTAAACTTTCAATAACATTCATATATGCTTAGCATGGTGGTTCAGGGCATCAACTCCGGTATCAGACCACCTGGACTTACATGTCACTCACTGTGGCTATTTTTTTACAGTAAGCTCTGCACCCAGTGTGGGGCTGAAACTCACAACCCTGAGATCAAGAGTCACATGCTCCACTGACGGAGCCAGCCAGGTGCCCCAAAAGCTTTTTTTAAAAAAGTAAGCTCTATGCCCAGTGTGGGGTTGAACTACTATGGATAGTGACTGTCACTTAACCTCTGTACACCTCACTTTCCTACCAGCAAAAGGGAGATAATCTCTCCTTTATACTTTTAAGGATTGAGTGAGTTCATATGAGGAAAGCATCTGGCATAGTGCCAGTCATTTAGTACTAGTATTAATAATAACTTTTATTAGTGTCGTAGAGCTAGTCCCCTGAGAATTTTTTTCCCATCTAGCCAAGCATCTTGTATTGATGTTTAACAATTACAGATGTGTCCAGATCAGCTTTCTATGCATATTTAATAATTGTATTTTTTAGAGCAGACTTAGATTCACAGCAAAACCGAGCAGGAAGTACCGAGTTCCCATATGCCCCTGCTGCCACACGTGCATAGCCGCCCCCACTATCAGTATCCCTCACGGGAGTGGGGCGCTGGTTAAAACTGAAGAACCTACACTGACATGTCATTATCACTCCAAGTCCACAGTTTACATTGGGTGCATTCTTGGCGTTGTACATTCTATGGGTGTTGACAAATGTGTCATGACATGTGTCCACCATTACAGTGTCATACACAACAGTTTCACTAAAAATTCTCGGTGCTCTGCCCTCTCACTCTGGCAACCACAGATCTTTTACTGTCTCCATAGTTTTGCCTTTTCCAGGATGCTATATACTCAGGATTAATACAGTAAGTAGTCTTCTCATATCAGCTTCTCTCACTTAGTAATACACATTTAAAGTTCTTCCATGTCTTTTCTTGGCTTGATAGCTTTTTTTTTAAAGCATGGAATAGTATTCCATTGTCATAATGTGCTAGCTTATTTATCCATTCACCTACCAAAGGACGTCTTGGTTGCTTCCAAGTTTTGGCAATTACAAATAAAGCTGCTATACACGTTCATGTGCGGGTAGATACAAGTTTCCAACTCAGCTGGGTAAAGACCAGGTAGTGTGACTGCTGAATCATATGGTAAGAATATGTTCAGTTTTCTAAAAACTGCCAGTCTTCCAAGGCAGCTGTACCATTCTGCATTCCCACCAGTAATGAAGGAGAGTCCCTGTTGTCCCACATTCTCGCCAGCCTTCAGTATTGCTTGTGTTTTATGTTATCTTGCCATTCTAACAGGTATGTCATAGTATCTCGCGTTGTTTTATGTTTCTTTAATTTTGGTAAAATACACATGACATAAAATTTACCATCTTAACCATTTTTAAGTGTACAATTCAGTAGTTTTAAGTACATTCACACTGACATGCACAATTCTTCTCATCTGGCAAATTCTATATCCATAGTATTAGTTTGCTGGGACTGCCGTAACAAAAGACCACAGACTGGGTGGCTTAAACAACAGAAATTTATTTTCTTACAGTTTTGGAGGTTAGAAGTCCAAGGTCAAGGTGTTGGCAAGTTTGGTTTCTTGAGAAGCCTCTCCCCTTGGCTGGCAGATGGTCACCCTTTCGTTGTGTCCTCACATGGGCTTTTCTCTGGGGGGATGAATCCTGGTGTGTCCAAATTTCCCTTCTTCTAAGGACACCAGTCTGACTGGATTAGTGCCTATCCCAATGACTTAATTTTAACTTCATCATCTCTTTAAAGGCCCTATCTCCAAACATAGTCACATTGTCAGGTACAGAGGATTAGGGCTTCAACATATGGATTTTGAGAGGACACAGTTCAGCCCACAACGTGTTGAACCATTAAACAATAACTTCCCATTCTTCCCTTCCCCCTAGCCCCTGGCAATCACTCTTCTATTTTGTCTCTATGAACGTGACTACTCTAGTTACTTCATGTAAGTGGAATCATACAGTATTTATCCTTTTGTAACTAGCATAATGTCTTCAAGGTTCATCTATGTTGTAGCATGTGTGAGAATTTCCTTCCTTTTTAAGGCTGAATAATCTTCCATTATACGTACATATCACATTTTGTTTATTTATTCATCTGTTGACAGACACTTGTATCGCTTCTCTTTTGGCTTTTATGAATAATGCTATGAATATGGGGTATACGATTATCTGTTTAAGACCCTGTTTCTAAATCTTTGGGGTATGGGGTGCCTGGGTGGCTCAGCCGTTAAGTGTCTGCCTTCAGCTCAGGTCATGATCCCAGAGTCCTGGGATCGAGCCCCGCATCAGGCTCCCTGCTTGGCGGGAAGCCTGCTTCTCCCTCTCACACTCCCCTTGCTTGTGTTCCCTCTCTCACTGACTCTCTCTGTCAAATAAATAAAATCTTAAAAAAAAAAAAAATCTTTGGGGTATACACTCAAAAGTGAAACTGTCCTGAGAATTTTTAAGCATGCCCTAAAGTTCTGGCTGTCCTACTCATATATCTTTCCCTAGGCTAATCTTATCTTTATCCTGTGACACCAAATCTTTGCTTTGTGTCACATACTAAGGCCTTAGATTAAATTATTTATTTCTTCCAGGGCATGTATTAATTAGCTAACCATAAATGGGTATGAGTCAGGGCATGTATTAATTAGCTAATCATAAATGGGTATGAGTCAGGGACCCATGAGATAAGGAACACCATAAATATTTTATCATTTTAACCTAGGTATCATGCAGGCAATTTGTAACAGAAACAATTATAATACAATCTTAATCATGCTTTAAAATCCAAAGTGGCACCAAAATGACAATATATAGAAACTCAGTTAGCAATTATATTTAATAGGAATTTCCAAAACAACATATAGATAGTTGTGACTATCTTAACAGTTCTTTAAATTCTTCCAGAAAAGTAGAACCCTAGTTTAATTTGTGAAATAATGTGGAATTTGCCATCAATATCCTCATTTTTAAAAGAGGAGCTCAGGTCACCTGGGTGGCTTAGTAGGTTAGGCTTCTCACTCTTGATTTCAGCTCAGGTCATGATTTCAGGGTCGTGAGATCAAGCCCCAAGTCCGGTCCATGTTTAGCATGGAGTCTGCTTGGGATTCTCTCTCTCCCTCTCCCGCTGCTCCTTCCCCTGTTGCGTGGGTGCATGTGCTCATGCTCTCTCTCTCAAATAAATAAATAAATAAATAAAACCTTAAAAAAAATTAAAGCAGGAGCTCGATACCTCCCTCTTTTGCCATGGGTAAAAGGATAAAAATAATCATGTGTTTTTCTTTAGAAGAAATATTCCATGTTCCTACACAGATGAAAAACTTAAATGAGAGAAGGTTTTGGTTTTTTCAAGGAATACTAAAAGGCAGTATAGCATAAGCAACAGAAAAATGGTCTACTTTCAGATCTTACTCTGTCACTTTCTACTGTGTGACACTGGGCAAGTTACTTAATGTATCAATTTTCTCATCCATGAAATAGGGATGTTAGGCCCAAATTTCCAAGTTGTTAAGAGGATAAAATTAGTTAATATATGTAAAAAGCCTGGAACAAACTCTCAATAAATGCTAGTTATTAGCAGCATAATTTGGCAAACCAGATAGCTTGAGAGGCATGAGGGATAATGTGTCATCTCAATGGAATAAACAGATGTAAATAAGCCACACCCACTTTAGTAAATAAGGCCATATAGCGTGGGTGTGGGAGATATGATATAAGTTTCACAAACCACTTTCAAGGTGTTTCTAATCCCTCCTGACTGTTAAGGTACACTCAAACAGCTTTATTAGAATTTATGTATTAAGCTACATCCTCAGGTATATTATGAAGCAAGATATAGCATATGTTCTTGTTTTTCAGTAGTAGATGTCATGGTTCACAATAAGAAACATCGTTGGAAAGATTTCACTGTAAGATTTTTATATAAATAAGATTTCACACATATATGTAAGTAAATGAAAAATATATGTAAATAAATATGTGTATTTTTCATGGACATGTGAAAAAGAATGATACTCAAAGTGCTCTTTAGGAGTAAAAAATCATTAACATAAAGAGACATAATGTTACTGCAGAAACCTTTGAAACTTTTAGGAAAGTTCCAGGGTGAATCAAACAATGCTGCTCCCATAAATTAAACTCCACTTCCTACTCACTTTCTCTGTGACTTCTGGAGAACACGTGACTTTCAATGAAACAGGAGGAAGCCAAAGAATTTAAAGGCACGTAAGGCGAAGGTCCATCATATTCCCAGGTGAGTTGAGAAAGAAGCCCTCAAAGTTAAGCCCAGAGTTCAGCTGTATCTAGAAAACCCCAAACTTCCCTGATGCCCTTTACTGAAACCACAGGTTATTTACACAGTAAATCCAGGATACAACCCAATGTCTAGATTTTGCATAGCAATTTGCAAGCCATATTTTGTAACATCTCTGGCTTTCTCTGATGACTTCATGACTTCCTTTGAAATTCTTTAAACCGAATCCATTTTAGTTCTTGACAATCTAAATACTATATATATATATATATATATATATATATATATATATATATATATATATGCTAAAAAGCACTTTCGGGGAGAAGAAAGGGAGGAAGCGAGGGAGGAAAAAGCTGTAGAAAGAACAAGGAATTTCCAGAGTTAGGGGGGAAATTCCAGGAATAAAAAAGAAGATAGTAGAAACTACTTGCCAACAAGCAAAATGCACACGTCATGCGTCATCCGAATTCAGATAATTTAATTCAACAATCACTTAATGATCACCTACTGTGCTCGGGGTAAGGAAAGGGCATTCAAAAATAAACATCACCCCCTAGCTACACTCAGGGGAGGGCCTCTAGCAGAAATCTTCAAGTCCCTGGGAGTCTTCCTCTCTACCTCCAGGAAGTATTACAGAATGCTCTCCTGCCCAGATGCTCTTTCCCTTGCTCTACGCACAACCTTAATGATCCTAGTCACACTTTCAAAGCCAAGTAAGGTGGTCCCACTGGCACTCCCCTGGGTGCTGGGACCAATCAACAGTGTAAAATCAGATTTTGGATACTGGGAAAATGCCTAGGAGGGGTGTGCAGCCATTAATGACTCGTTATTAATTTTTATTTGTTTTTAAAGCTTTGGTTCTTACTTAAACTTGGTGCACTGGTTGAATTTTAATTCAAGTAATCACATTCTCCTGTTCCTCAGCACTGTGGAATCCTTCCAAATCCTGCCTGAAACGGTTAAGTCATTTTGTTTAACCGAACAGCTTTTGATGCATGTTGTTGTTTGAAAAACTGTAGTAAAAGACGAAGCACACGTTCTCATGAAACAGTTTACTGAGCGCTTTCACCTCCTTGTGTCAAAGTTTCTAAAACATCCTTTCTGTGTGTTGGCAAATTTCACTTTTAGAAATCGGTATCAGATACCAAATTAAATAAAAAATCAAATACCCCCTCCCAATCATCAGGATGATGAAAAGAAGTGGGCAGTGAAGCGGGTTTTTTTTTTGTTTTTGTTTTTGTTTTTTTTTACTATTATTACTGGTATTATTTCAACGGGGACTGAGTGTGGAAAGTTCACTTTTCCCCCCTTTCATTCGGAAGAGGTGGCAAAATCGGGTTTTTTGTTTCGAACAACGGGAACACCCTCTCAACTAGAATAGACTACTAAAACCATCAATTCCCAACAGCAAAATCGATCCCCAGGTGTCTGCAGGCAAAGTACCCGCGTACCCCCTGCACCTCTGCCACAGGTGGACGCGGAGCAGCAAGGACCCTCGGTCGCCCTCGGGTTCCTGCGCCAGAAGCCACGCGGGCTCGCTCCAGGTCCTAGGCTCTTTGTCGAGAGCCCAGCGCGGCGCCGGGCCCTATTGGTTGTGCGGCCGATCGGGGCCATCCTGGTCCCTCGTCCCTCCCCCATCCCGGAGTCCTGGGCCTGGGCACCGGCCACATGGCCCTAGCTCTGGGGTCGCCCGGTCCCCGCGGGGCGCGTCCACACCACGCCGCCCGACCCACGCTTCAAGGGGGTGGGCTTCTTCGGAGGCCGCGGGCAACGAAGTCCGCCCCCATCCCCGCCTCCCGCTCTCACCGCTTTGAGATCCAGGACGCCGTCCTTGGCCTCCTGCAGCAGCGACACGAACTTGGTGGTGAGCAGCCCCAGGCTCTTCTCGTGCCTGCTGCTACCGCCTCCGCCGCCCCCGAGTTGAGGCGGCGGTGGCTGCTGCGGAGGCTGCGCCTGGGAAGGCTGCGGCTGCGGCCGCTGGCCCTGGCCCTGCCCCTGCGGCGCCTGCTGGCCCGAGCTCGCGGGCTCCGCCGCCGCCATCGCGTCCCCACGCCGCGGTGGTGCGGCCCCCGCGCCCAGCCGCTTGTCCGCCCCCGCCCGCGGCCACCTGCCGGGCCGGCTGTGCAGCGGCCGCTCCAGCCGCCGCCGGCCGAGAGCAGGACCAAGGGTCGCGGGCTCCTGCAACAACAGGTGCGCGCGCGGGGCCCACGGGACTCGGGGCGGCTGGGCGCGCCGGCCTCCGCCCCCTCCCCGAGCCCTGGAAGCGTGAATGAAGCCCACGACCGAGGGGAGGGGGAGTGGAAGCGAAGAGAAGGGGCAGCGAGGGGTGGGGACCCGAGTTTAAATGGCAGGAAGTGACGCCGCGGCCCGCCGTTGCCTGGAAACGCATTTTTCTGTGGGAAGGAGGAGCGAGCAGGGAGGAGGCGAAGCGTTGGTGTGTGTTTCACACTCGCATCCCTGCTGTTCGTGAGTTACCGCGAAGAATGAGGACCTGCGGGAGCGACAGCGGGAGAAAGCAAGGACATCTCTGGGGCAGAAAATCACTGTGCCCAGTGGCCATCAGTTTCTGAGCTCCGTTTGTAGAGCGGCAGGAGATCAGCTTTGGGTCGCTTATCGTCATTGGGTTATTATCTGCTGAGCGCTCTTCTCAAGCTTTAGAATCCATTGCAAACATTTCAGTGACTCCGACCAAGTGCCCGGTCTTATTCCATAGATCGTCTTTTTAGGTTTGGAATGCAGGAGAAGCAAAATCCTGGGTTGAGGGTTTTGTCCTCATAAGCAATCATTCCCAAGGCCTTAACTTCGTAGGTAGAGAAACTGAAGTGTAGTGGGAGAGGTGGTGAATTGCTGGACTCACAGCTAGACCCCAGATCTCCTGCATTTAGAGGTGTTCTTAATGCCTTATTGAAATAAAATTATACTGTATTACCTGGAATATTAGACACTCATAGGTTTTTGTGCTTCAGTGACACCCCAAGCCATTTTGAATAAATGAGATGGCACACAGATCTGAGTGAAAAAAAGTCTTTTGTCTCGATTACAAATTTCTGAGAATCAGGTCTAAATTTTAAATGAGTTGTTTTCACAACAGTAGGAATATAGTAAATGCTCAATAAATATTAGGTGAATGGAAATTCCATATGACAAAATTAAGAAAGCTTCATGCAAGATTTTACTTAAAGTAACAACAAGCTAGCAAAAATGGGAACTAAAATGAAATGAAATATTCAGACAGCATTCACAAGTAAAACTAGGCAAACCATTTATAATAAATAAATTTGTTTCCTATTCATAGGAACAAAACTTTATTAATAACCAAAAATAGTCTTCATTTTTTTTTTTTAAGATTTATTTATTTTGACAGAGAGAGACAGCCGGTGAGAGAGGGAACACAAAAAGGGGGAGTGGGAGAGGAAGAGGCAGGCTCCTAGAAGAGAAACCTGATGTGGGGCTCGATCCCAGAACGCCAGATCACGCCCTGAGTCAAAGCCAGACATTTCACCCAGTCGCCCCAATAGTCTTCATTTTAATCAAAGAACTCTATAAGTAAAACTTGAAATTAAAAATCTGAAGTAAAACATGAAAAATTCAGCTTAAGAAAGTCAAACAATTTATCTGAAAATGGTTTTTCCTGTGTGATTTGTCATTAGCAAAATCAGTGAGAAGTTTTGCAAATTAGTTTTGATTAATAAAATTTTATTAATAAAATTAATAAACACAATAGTGTTTATTAAGGAGGTTTTAGTTTTAATTTGAAGAGGGAACATTCTACTAGACATGCTGAGATAGGTATTGATTATTATTTTTAAAAAGCTTACATTTATGTTGTGCCTTAGTCGGCTAAGGCTGTCATAACAAAAATACCATAGTCATTCTCACAGTTCTAGAGGCCAGGAAGTCCAAGATCAGGGTGCCAGCATGGTCAGGTTCTAGTGAGATCTCTCTTCCTGGCTTATAAACTTTCTCCTTGTGTCCTCCCTCACAGGGCAGAGACAGAAAGATCAAGGAAGCTCCCCAGGGTCTCTTATAAGGACACTAATCCTATCATGAGGTCCCTACTCTCATGACATCCTCTAAACCTAATACCTTCCAAAGGCTCCCTCCTCAAATACCATCACTCTGGGGATTAGGGCTTTAACATATGAATTTGGGGGAGACACAATTCATTTCATAGCATGTAGTATTACTTTATAAAAGCTATTTTGGTAATTTTGAAGATAGTTTTTAAAAATTTCTGTTTTTAAAGGTTTTCTTGAAAGCAATTATTATACTGTTAATGATGCTAATAGGTCACTTGAAATTTATTTTGCAGTGTTTTTGTATCTTTCACAATAGATTTTTCATTTGTTTAAATTACTTGGGGTTCATTTCACAAATTAGCCGTCATTTCAATTAGTCTTCAAACTCTTACATCTGTTGGAGAAGCTAAAGATCACTTATACCACTGGTTCCCAAACTTTACTGAGAAAAATAATCTATGGTATTTGTTAAAAATGCAGGTTCTTGGATCCAAACCTCAGAGATGAATTCAGCATTTGACATGAGAATTTGACTTGGAGATATGCAATTTTGTTTCAGGTAATTCTCATGCCTATGGTTATTCTTTGAGAAATACTGAATAACAGCATGAAAAATAATTAAATTATCTTTTTCCCTAAAAACAGCTAAAGATCAGGGGCTGATAATACAAAAGCCTTCTTAAAATTGTTGAATCTTGGGGCACATGGTGGCTCAGTTGGTTAAGCCTCCCGCTCAGGTCATGATCTCAGGGTCCTGGAATCAAGCCCCACAAGGAGCCCCACATCCGGCTCCCTGCTGAGCAGGGAGCCTCTTTCTCCCTCTTCCACTGTCTGCAGCTCCCCCTGCTTGTGCTCTCTTTGTCAAATAAGTAAATAAAATCTTTAAAAAATATATATTATTAAATCTTTTTGGAAATTTCTGCTAATGAAATTGTTTAAGAAACAAAGTTAAAAAATAAAAATATAAATAATCATTAAGAGGGGTGCCTGGCTGGCTCAGTCGGTAGAGCATACAACTTTTGATGTTGGGTTGTGAGTTCAAGCCCCACATTGGGTGTAGAGATTATTTAAAAATAAAAAAATCTTACAAAGAAATTTTTAAAAAATTGGTTGGATTTTCTTAAATATTTAACTACCATGTTATGACACAACTGTACATATTTTTTTTAAAGTTTTTTGTTATTTTTTTAAGGTTTTATTTTTAAGTCTCAAACTCACAACCCCCAGATCAAGAGTCATGTGCTCTACCAACTAAGCCAGCCAGGTGCCCCAACCAAATTTTATTTTGGTCGCTGATGATTTCGTACTGATTTTTAAATGCATGAACATATTTAGTGGTCATGATTGGTTGGAATTTCCAACTTTCAGGTCTCCTTTGAACTAACAAACTTCCATCACAAGGCTACCTCCATTAGCTTTATTACTCCCTTGCATAATCTGTTCTGAATTAGTAAGAAAACAATTTGTCTTTTTGTTTTTCCTTTCCAGAACTTGCAACACACAAACATCTGTCTTCTGCACTTTCTAGGTAAAATAAACAAACAAGCAAAACAATACTACCAAAAAACAACAAAATTAGGTAAGAAATATGTTTCAAGGATTATTAATCCTCTCATTATGATAAACAACATTATTCTTTGCCCACCAAAATCCTGCATGGTACAACAATACAATAAATAAAGAGGTTTTTTTCACAAGTTTGTGCCTCATAAGCAGAAACAGGAAATGCAAATTACACTTAAACATATATAGAAATATAATTCACATACATTAGAATTTAAATTTTATATGGTGACTTGTATTCTACTGTACTGCACTATCAAGGCAGTTTACAGAAAGAGTGCATGTATTAAAAATATGGGATGAGCCTGCTTCTTCCTCTCCCACTCCCCCTGCTTGTGTTCCCTCTCTCGCTGGCTGTCTCTATCTCTGTCGAATAAATAAATAAAATCTTTAAAAAAAAAATATGGGATGACATTAAAAGAAGCAGAGAAATAGTTGCCTCTTCCTTGAACTGTGGTATTAAGTATTCTAATGCTTGGGGCGCCTGGGTGGCACAGTCAGCTGAGCACCTGACTCTTGGTTTCAGCTCAGGTTGTGATGTCTCTGGATCATGAGATTGGGTCCCATGTTGGGCTCCCTGGGGAGTCAGGAGTCTGCTTGGGATTCTCCCTCAGCCCCTCTACCACCCCCACCCCCACCCCTCAAATAAATATATAATTCTTAAAAAAAACAAAACCCTCTAATTCTCATCAAGTTAATGCTTATGATCTGATATGTGGGGTCTGAATTTCAACCATACATGTTCAAATATAAGAACAAGAGATCTAAATTTGTTACAGCAAAATATAATTCAACTAGTATACACTGCAATCTTCTATTTCCTTATGCATGAACAGTCCCCTGCCTGCTCTTATAGATAAAAAGGGGAAGGCAAATAGGGTCAAACATTTACTGAAACTGAATGTGATTTAGACCTTCCTGAAAAATCAAGTTGCTTAGCATGGAAACATGATTGATAATACCATTTCTTTGAAATTTTAGTAAGATAGAAATGCTTATCATTAAAGTACCAAAGCTTAAGATGACAGCTTGTCTAAATAATGAGCCATCACATAAAGAGTTCCTGTTCATAATACATTGCCCCAATTAAGACACAAATTTAGGCATAGTACCCTCCCGTACAAACCCTTTGGCAACTAAAACCCTGTGTCAAACGAGTGTTGAAAATTTTTGGATTTATCACCAAGAGGGAGTGATTCCAAGTCAAAAGTGTTGTCAAAAGATAATTTTTCACCACTAATGATCCCCACATCATTCAATTCCTTGTGTAGTACCAGGAAACCTATTCCCTAGAATGAAAAATAAATCACTCTAAGTAAACAAATAAATAAATCCTTCGAGATAATGACAAGAGGTATCCAATAATTATCTGACCTTAAAATATGTACTATACTATCTTGTTCCACTGTTATTAAACTGTTCTATTTATAAAACACATATTTATATAATTATGTGTATGCTATTATAAAAATACTTTATCCAGCAAAAATTAAATTCAGACTCATCAGTGGATATCTTCCAACTAAGTCATGTTAGCCATAAACATTACCAAATCAAATAATATGTGCTTTTAGAATCTTTGAGAAAAAATGCTTTGTAAAATGGAAAAAATGGAAAAGCCAAAATATTACCTTTGGGATCTTTCATCAGTCCGTAGGCCAACAATTTGTCTTTTCTAATGTGTGGTACACATACTACTGGTATTACACAGAATGATTTTAGCTGATTACATGGTCGAGCACTTTTTAATTGTAATACTTGTAGCACTTTTTAATTGTAATACTAATTTAATGTGAATTGGGAAAATTTTAAAACAAACATAACTAGAACATCAAACTAGTGATTTAACTTATGTTATTTAAATTGTGGCTAAAAGAGGTATTTAATTTTTAAAGGTAAGTCAGTTTTAGGAAAACTAATAAGAAACTAATAATTTGGGTAGTGTGAAAATATGACAGAAATCATGAAGATGAAACTCATGATGTTACACCAGTTTTTAAGTGTACCAATTTATTTAGTGATCATAACCAGTTGAAGTTTAAGTAAACACTTATCTTTTAGCTGAGAGGAGGAAAAACATTTAACTCCTCTAGTTTTTTTTTTTTTTTTTGGACAGGAACTAGTATTTATTGATGGGCATGAATAAGGAGGGGGCAGTGCCCAGGTTCTCATGACTGCAGAGCCCACTTTTGTCCAAGGGGTCACGATTAGGGATATATTTGACTCCACATCCATCTGGGATGAGCCGCTTTTTCTTTAGCCACCATATCTTCAATTTCATCCACATTAAACTTAGTCAAGCCTTAGGAATGTGACTCTTCTGGCAGCCAGGGAGCTTGAACTTGGCCCTGCATAGAGCCTCAAGTACATGCTCCTTGTTCCAGCTTGATATAGAGGGACATGATGATTTGGCTAATATGGACCCTGTGCTTTCCAAAGCACCGCTCATACCTGTCTGCAGCCTAGATTGGAGATAGCATGCAGTCAGACATCAAATCCCACTAGAAAGGGCTGTCTCCAAGGTCCCTTAGGGGAACCCATACAATCAACAGGCTGCATACACTACTTAGGAGACATTGCACACTGGGTACTCTTCTAGTCTTTAGCCAGTTATGCATCATAAAGAATTTGCTCTTAAAGTTCAGAATCTTTATGTGGGTTATATCACTAAAAAGAGCAAGTACACAGATTTCATAAGTCCAATAGTGTTTACAAAATAGTAGGTGATGTATGCCAACACTGTAAACACTGAGAGCAGAAAGGGCATTCCAGGGTTGTAAAAGTGCAAACCAATGTTGTTTTCACTACTGTTCAGAAGAAAATATCTGCCAATCAGGAAGCCCCTCCGCCTCAAAGTTTTGAAAATAACGGAAAGAAGTGGCACAGACAGATCCTCAGTCTCCCACCATGAGCCATATACTAAGAAAACAGAATCTAAAAGCAAGACAGTTAGTTGGTTAGGGGTCTTTTTTTTTTTTTTTTAAGATGTTATTTATTTACTTGAGAGAGAGAGAACATGAACAGGGGAGAGGGGCAGAGGAAGAGGGAGAAGCAGGCTCCCCACTGAGCAGGGAGCTCGATTCGGGGCCTGATCCCAGGACCTTGGGGCTATGACTTGAGCCGAAGGCAAATGCTAAACCCACTGAGCCACCCAGGCACCCCTGGTGTCTGACTCTTGATCTCAGCTCAGATCTTGATCTCAGGGTGGTGAGACTGAGTTCCACTGGGCATGGAGCCTACTTAAAAAAAAATAAAAAAATAAAAAAAATAAAAGCAAGACAGTTACATTACCAACAAATACAGCAGTATGGAGATAAAAGTGAAAAAATGGCCAACAACAACAACAACAACAACAACAACAACAACAACAACAAAATAATCCATTTAAAGCTGTGGCAACTACAAGGGCAGCCTATGGCAAGGTGGCACTGGGGAACAGGAGGATTCATACACTCATGAAATGTCAAACAGTTGTCTACTATGGAAAACATTGCCTGTCAGTAATCAAAATCCTGGAAATATTTCAAAGATTCTTATGGTATTTAGGCCCTAAATTTTCAAGGTTGTAAAAACAACAATCTCTTTGGGTTTAAATAAAAGGATATTCTAAGAGTTTGATAGAATAATAAAAAAAAGCCAACTTTATTTATAAAGCACTGCTTAATTAGATCTATGTGTGTGTAAGAAGACTATAATTCGTACACTTCTTGAAAGATAATGCAAAATTCAATCTAATTACAGATGTTATAACAATTAAATAACTGATGTAACTATTTCTAAATATAGCCTTTCCAAAGCCTAGTAGGAGTCATGCTGGAAAACTGTACAGCAGCCTCTTGGAAAAGAATGTGCAGAAAAGAATATTTTGATTTAATGAGTCTCAGAGAAGATCCCATGGATTGATCTTCCTAAAATTCACTTCCAGTAAAACCAAAGAAAACACACCCACTATAAAAAGGAGATATAAATATCTATTTACATATATATGATTCTTACCATTTCCTGAAAGCCTGAGCATATCTTTCAACAAGACCCTGAGGTAAAGATAAGGATCAGGGAGATTTGTTTCAATTCTAGGTTTTGTTTCCTAAGTTCTAATAAATAGGTGTTTGTTTTGCTTTGCAGGTGGCTGTGTACCTGATTCAACACGTCTTTCAGGGAGTGATAGTGGAGAGATTGGGCAGAGGCTTCTAGACAGGACAAAGCATGAGCTATCTTATGGGAAGCAGGCAGGTCAGACTGTGGCTTCTACCCCAGGATGTGGCAATAAATGTTGGAAACACCAGCATGCCAGAGCCCTAACGAAAGAATACTGAAATAACTAAGCTATGTATTCTAGAGCAGGCACTTAGACAAAAACAGTGGTTACATCCACTTATTATCTAAATGAGTCAATTATACCAATATGTTCAGTTGCTTGTGTCTCCTTGGTTATTGTGATTTAAGCCATAAATTAGTCATGAGCAGCAGTCTCATATTGCCAAAGGAAATAAAAAAATAGAGATAATTGAGGCCCACCATTAGTGGTGGGCTCACTAGCCCATAAATCACAAATCAGACGGGATATCAAGACTTCGTGAAAATCTTCCAAATGAATTAAGTAGTCGCAGTTTTGGCAGGGTTACGCTCCTACTCCATAAAATATGGACTCATCTATTAATTGTTGCAGATTCATATACTGGAACTTGCAATGATATCAACCTAAGGGCATTACTACTTCACTGCATTGATATTTAAATATTAGTAGGGTTTAATGAAGAAGGGTAGCAGCTGCTGTTTATTTTCTAATAACTCGACAGAAAAGAGGATAAACTGCTATCCCCCCAAACACTCAGGGTTTGGCCATTTGAGTGAACATTTTGGGATTTCAATGGATGAGAGCAGGTAGATCTTTTCCAATTATCCCCCCAGAACGCTAAACTGGAACTTCTATACCTAACATCCCAACAGTGCAGGAGCTCAGTATTGAAGACAGCGTATCTTGGCTTTAGGAATTTAGTGGCTGGTATGTACTAACAGAAACTAGACTAGTGAGTTTAAGTCTAGGTACTTTTAAATCAAGATTTTGGATCCAGGGGTGGGGGGAATTGAATGAAGGTGGTCAAAAAGTATAAACGTACAGTTATATTTAAGTTCTGGGGATATAGTATACATGATGACTATAGTTAACAATTGTGTATTGTATATTTGAAAGTTGCTCAGAGTAGATATTAAAAGTTCTCATCACAAAAAAATGTACTGTGTAGTGGATACTATTAAACGTATTGTAATCATTTCACAATATATACATACATCATATCATTACATTGTATACCTTAAACTTATACAATGTTACATGTCAATTACATCTTACTACAACTAGGGAAAAAGATTTTTGGATCCAGATACAGGTTACAGTGTAAGCAGCCTTTCTTGTGCCCCACAACTCAGAAAGCTGAATGATTTTTTAAACCTCTCCAGTCTTTGAATCTTACTTATGCAGTGCCCCTTCCCCCTGCCCCAGACACAGCATGGGTCAATAGAGAGCCCATTCCTCTATCGCACCTTTTCTCTGTCATTTATTTGACTCATAGGTTATTTAGAAGTTGTGGTTTAATTTGCAAATATTTGGGGACTTCTCACATTTCTTCCAATTTCAGTTATTTTTTACTATGTGGGTGTGGCTCTCTATGAATTGGTCCTACTTGAGGTTAGCTTCTTGGGAGTGTAAATTCATGATTTTCATCAAATTTGGCAAGCTTATACTATTTCTAATATAAAGGTTATATAGTTATATTCTACATAACTTTATTTAGAATTCATATATATCACTCCTTTCTCTCCTCTCCATTTGTACTTCACTGTATGTTGGTACACGAAATACGATCCACATTTCTGAGGTTCTGTTAATTTTTCTTCAGCGTTTTTTCTCTCTTCTTCGGATTGCATAATCTCCAAGTTCACAGATTGTTCTGCTGGTTCAAATGCCCTGTAGAACCCCTAAAGTAAAATTTCATTAAAAAATATTTCTCTTTATTCTCTATTTGGTAAGCACTATTAACATAGCTTCCTTTACTTTTAAAGCATGCTTCCCTTCAGTCTTTTGAATATACAGTGGTTGAAGTCTTTTTTTAATCTAATATCGGGCCCTCTTATAAGTATTTTTCCCTGCCTGCTTTTTCACCTCTGTATGGGTCCCCTTTTCTATTTCTTTGCATGTCTACTTTTTTAGGTGAAAACGGGGCATTTTAAGGAATCTATTGTAGGCTTTTGCTGTGCTTATAGAGACTTGATAAATTTTCTTGAAGAAATGTTTCATTTGCTGTATGCTATTAGGACAATTTTCAGACTTTAAATGGGTGCTTTAAAATACTTTTTATAGGGCTCCTGAGCTGGTTAAGTGTCTGCCTTCAGGGGTGCCTGGGTGGCTCAGTCGTTAAGTGTCTGCCTTTGGCTCAGGGCGTGATCCCAGAGTCCTGGGATGGAGACCCACATCAGGCTCCTCCGCTGGGAGCCTGCTTCTTCCTCTCCCACTCCCCCTGCCTATATTCCCTCTCTCACTGGCTGGCTCGCTCTCTGTCAAATAAATAAATAAATAAATAAATAAATAAATAAATAAATAAATAAATAAAATCTTAAAAAAAAAAAACTGCCTTCAGCTCAGATCATGATCCTGGGGTCTTGGTATAGAGCTTCATGTTGCCCCCCCCCCCCAGCAGGGAGTCTGTTTCTCCCTCTCCCCTCCCCCTGCTCTCTCAAATAAATAAAACCTTAATAAATAAATAAATAAAATACTTTTTACCAGTTGTGGTTGTTTTGCTAGAAAACACGTCGTGTTGCTTATGCTGCCATTCTAGAAGTGGAACTCACTCTGTTGATTTTTCAAGTATAACTGGGTTATTTTCTTAGTGGCTGTTGTAGGAATTACAATATGCATTTTATCAGTCATCTTTAGATTACTATTAATCTAGCAAAATAAACAATATAGCTCTTCCTTCCCCCAACTTTATGCTGTTTTTGTTACACAAATTTCACCTACATATGCTGTAAATTCAATATAGTGTTGCAATTATTGCTGTATAGAATGTCTTCAGAAGAAAAACATATTTATAGTCTTAGGAGAACTTACCTACGTGTTTAGTGTTCCCAGTATTCTTCATTTCTTCCAGTGGATTTGAGCTACTCTCTGGAATCATTTTCTTTCAGCCTTTAGAACTTCTATATTTAAGGTAGGTTGGCTGGCAATAAATTTTGTCAGTTTCTGGGCATGCCATTATTTTGCATTTATCTTGACAGTTTTGCTGGATATATTTTTTTTTGGGTGTATAATTCTTGGTTGATAATCCATTTTCCCCCATACCTCAAGTATGTTTCTCACTGCCTTCTGGCCTTTACTGTTTCTGATGAGAAGTCAACAAGTTAATTACATTATTCCTTTACGTGAATCGTATTTTCTTGCCGCTTTCAGAATTTCCCACGAGTTTGACTATAAAGTACCTAGGTATGGTTCTCTTTGTGTTTATCCTGGGTTTTACTGAAGTTCTTAGATCTGTGGGTTAATCTTTTCATCACATTTAGGAAATTTTAGGCCACTTTTTTCCAATTATTTTTTATGCCCTGCTTTCCCACCCCCACTGTGCATGTTGGTATGCTTGACGTTGTCCCATAGATTTCAATAAGAAGCTTGCCTCTCACGAAATGGAGCCCTCTCTTTTAGAACCATTTACTTTTTCTGATTGCATTTAATTTTTAAAACTTAGTTTAGGACCCACGATAAAAAGAAAGAAAAAGAAAGAAAGGAAAGAAAGAAAGAAAGAAAGAAAGAAAGAAAGAAAGAAAGAAAGGCCCCAAACAACTTAGTTCAGTGGCTATTAGTTAAAAATGTGGTATTATATTCTTTCTTTTAGAAATAGTAATAGTACTTAGGTTTTTGTTCTGCATACATATCAACATAAGAGATGACAAAAATGAAAGTAAGAATTCTTTCAAATACAGTGATTAGAAGGGATAATGAAGGTGGAACAGTAGTGTTCCTCTTGAGGAACAGACAATGTTTATAAAACCTTATATGTAATCTTTAATGAAGAAGTCATATGCATTATAAAAAGGGGTCATTACGAGTGATGTGGAGATGGCTACATATGCTTTAAGAATGCCATATCTAATATCAAACAGACTTCAAATACTTTTCAGCTACACTTATGAGCATTTAAAAAAATGGAGCTACATCAACTAAAGATGACCAATAAATATAATTAGTTCTGCATCAACACAATAAGGTAACAACAATGATTTAAACACTTTACCTCATATAGTCTACACACTAATGTTAATTTCCATTTACATATCTGAAGGCAAATGTGTAATTACCAAACAATGTATAGCACAGAAACAAGAAAGTGTTGTAAATCTAGTTATTCTGATAGGTTTTTCTAATACACATAATTATCAACAATTTATTATAAAAACCTACACATACAGTTAAAAAATACTTGATCAAAAGTCTTTTAAAATATAATCAAAATGAAATGTGTAGAAAGAGACATTTCAAAGTCGTAGCAGTTACTACTATTACAATATTTAATCATTTTTACAATAGGTCTGCTGTTCCATTTCAATTAAATTCATTCTCAGAACCATCACATTTCTTGCTGAATTGCAGTAAGAGCAAAAGCAAGTTGCCTAATCTTTTCTTCCATTGCTTTTTTGTTCTTGCATGTTTCTTGAAGAAGTTCACGCATTTCTTCTTCAACTCGATGAACCTAAATCAACATGTAAATTTTACATTTAAATTTTTTAAAGAAAATATATTTAAAAAATGCATTCTGAAAGAAAAAGTCAAACTTTACTCTCATGAATTTTCTAACTTGCGTTATTCATCTAACTTGTGTTATTCATTTAAAGCTAAGAGGTGTGTATAATGTAACTTGTCCAAATACTAATATTATATACAAAGTACTTACATTTATATTGTCTAGATCTCACAGGTTCTTGTGATGAGCACATGGTAATTTATCTTAGCTGTATGTTAGAGCTTAGAAAATTTGTTCAAGGTTGTGCAGTTTCTCAGTAGCACATATGAACAGAAACTCAGTCTTCTGACTTAATCTTTCCACTGTCCTGTGCTACGTATGAATGAGGAGTCATGAGTTCAACTAAAACATCAGTTCCTTAAAAACTGAAATAACCTCCTTTCCCAAAGAAATGCTTTCATCTGGTCTACTGCATTTCTAAAATTGCTGTTGGTTTTAAATTACCTTCTTTTTGAGAGATATTTTATCATTTCTTCCTAATCTATATTCTCCTAGGATTCTCTGTATTGTATACTATTAATTTCTGCTTCAACTCTCCTATGACACAACATTCCTGTTAGTGCTATCAATATGACCATTCCTTTCTGTTTACTTCCCTCTTCCAAATCTCTACTACAGAGTTCCTAAATCTTTTTCCCTTAGAATATTTCTCCTAATTTAAATTATCATCTTTATGTATAATTTGCAATGTTTTTTCACGATTATCACATTTAAGCCCTGGTGCCATTTCTGTAACTCTCTAACATCCCTTTGATGTTACACCACTTTGGCACCAGAGGTCCAAAATCAAACTCAGTATTTTCCTTTCAGCTAAGGGCCTAATCTTATGCTTTATTTGGTATTACCTGATGCACCCTTGTTAACACTTGGTAGATTTTAAAGAAAACTTCTGAAACATCTGTTGACCTGAAATAAAATAAAGAACTACATTTTGAACAAGTTATACTTCCTTATTTATTGTCATTATTTCCAAAGACCTTGTTTCTTGCTTCTTTTTCTTTCACATAGACTCCTGAGGGTAATGTCACCTAATCACACAACTGTCATTATAATTATACAGAGTTACACTTCCTGTTTATGAACTCTTTCCCAGTTAGCTGATTTTTCAATCTCTGTCTCACAGATATCTCAGTTTCTTACTGCTGCTTCAAAATCAAGGGAAAACGGAAATTTACAACTGTCCACTCACCTAGTGGATCTCAACAGAGGGGACATACCAAACCAAACAGGGGTTACCTGTTGCATTTTAAAAACACCTGGGTCTAACTAGAGACTTAGGAAATGAAAGTCTCTGAGGGGGAAGCTCATGCTGTGTATTATTAAAAAGCTCTACAGGTGACTCTGATGTCTACCTCTGATTTAACACCACCCTAAGTTCCTCTGTCAATGATATTAAATGATATCTTGCTATTAAACGATATCATTCAAGACCATCAATGATAGTCTTAAACCCTAATTAATAAAATACTCTCTGGAAACTTTTTCCAAAATAGTGATGGATTGTACTTTTTATTTATAGTACCTTTAAATTTGCAGAATCAATGTATTTCTGCTTTTCACTTGCCAGTTGTATTATTTCAGCGTGATGAGCTTCAACAATTGCATCAACTTGTTTTTTAAAGGCATCATCCATACTATGAAGCTTTTCCACCGCATCCCTTAAAAATAAAAACCATATTATCGTTGTGCATAAAAATTAGGATTGTTTTTCTTCTTAGATGGAAACTCTTTTATTCATATTTTAATGGAAGTATAACTCCGTTAAGTAGCAAAGGGCTATCTTGGGTGACTAAAGATATAAGCGGTTTGTCATCCAGTGGAATCTGTTAGTCACAACAGGGTAGGGTAACATCAATGAAAATGTGTTACACTTTCACCCTCTAAAAGTTAGAGTACTCTGGTTCTCATTTATTTTGAGTCTAAGGCTATGATTTATAAGCTCATTCACAGATGACTATTATCAATCTTTTTATTTCCCATGTGTTTGCAGTATGGTAATTTGAGAGGTATACACTATAGGAAGGTTTAAGTTTATGAATATGTATTGTATGTCTGAATTCTCTATGCTAATGCTTAACAGATAACACTCTATGTTAATAAACACATTAAATTGTATTCATGAAATTTTAGTGCTAAAAGTTAGAGACAAAAAACCAATTCCTTTCTATTAAATATGAATAAATTTATTAAAGAAGTTAAGTCCATAATGAACACATTTTCTCCTTTTGGTATAGCCCATAATAATAATGGATTGAACATCAGGTCCATGAATCAAGTCTTTTTTATTCCCAGTTGCAACACTTAGTAGCCATATGACTTAAGGGCAAGTCACAAACTCTGCATTTAAATTTTTCAACTAACTATAAAACAGGATAATCCTACCTGTTCTGCCAACCTCACAGAATTACTGCTGGGTTCAAATTAAGATACAAGAAAAAAATTTATATATTATAAAAGGCTATATAAATAAAATGTTTTTATTAAAATTCTATTAAGTCAAAAATCATATATACTAATCCTAGTCATAAACGCATTAATGTATAAAATCAGGTCTTTACTGTTTTGCAATTAAAACAATAATAAACAATGTAAGATATTTTGAAAACTATCAGGCTTTATGATTTATATTAAAGTTTAGGAAATGCTATTTATAGGAAATGATTATTTCTTTTAGGATATAAAAGACTTCAAATTGTGACAGACAGGAGAGAAAATTACAATAGGTTCCAAGCCAAGGACCCTGTATTAGTGCTGGTTGAAAGCAAAGTGGAACAGGGTCTGTTAGCAGACAAACAAGTAACTAACTGTATTATTAATTAGAACTTTCTATAGAGTATCATATTTTTCCACAACAATTACTATGTGTCAGGCATTAAGTACTAAATAACTCATACAAGCCATATATATACATAAATATACATACACACAAAATTTAAACCTCACATCAAAAGTTTGAGGTAGGAACTATTATCTACATTTTATAGACAGAATGGAAGGAAAGTACTTGGCAAATAACTAAGTCCAACATGTGTTTAGCCCTTTTCTCTGTCCTTCTTTTTACATTATCTCCCCCATCCCAATTCCGTGTTTATGTTTAAAGATCTTCCACATACTTTAGGACTTAGTGCTTACTTTTGTAGTTCAATACTTTTGTCTCTTTCTGCTTTCAGTTTCCTTTCCTTGTTTTCAAATTTTTCTTTCACTTCTTTTACTTGCATTTCAAGATGACTTAGAAGCTCTCCTTTATCATGCCATTTCTGATTAAGCGTACTAATACAAAAAGAAACAATTTAAAAAATAAAACTGATTATATGAAATTATTTAGCTACATTTTATTTCTCAATAGGAAATACTATATACCTGTAAGCTTTTCTAATTTCTTCAAGTTCTAATTCCTTTACTTTCAACTGTTGTTTTAGTTTTTCTTTTCTTTCATTGTGTCTTTCCAGTTTTTCAATTATGTCATCCAGTTGTGAAGATTTTTCATCAAGTTGTTCTTGAGTACATTTTTGTATTTCAGTGATCTTTTCTTGCAATATTTTGATTTGTTCTTCTCTTTCTTGTACACACTTCAAGAAAAAAAAAATCACTTTACTTTTATTAACCTTAAATGTCTCATTTCCTAATTAATTAGATATGGTTTAAAATTATTCTCAAAACTACACATTAAAAAAATAGAGGGGCACCTGGTGGCTCAATTGGTTAAGCATCTGCCTTCAGCTCAGGTCATGATCTCGGGAGTCAGGAATCCTGAGATCAAGCCCTGTGTTGGGTTCCCTGCTCAGTGGGGAGCCTGCTTCTCCCTCTCCCTCTGCCCCCCTGCTTGTGCTCTTTCTCTAATAAGTAAATAAAATCTTAAAAATAAATAAATAAATAAATTGAATGTTTACTGAGTGTTTTCAAAGAGATTTATAGGACATACGCTTAAGGCAAATACTTAACCGACTAAGCCACCCAGGTACCCCTACGGGACATTTTAAAATCACAATCCATAAGAAACATCACTACTACTTTAAGTGCTTTATTAAGAAAAATAAAATTTTTATTCTCTTAACATTTTTTATTTCAGTAAGTTAGGCAATTATCAGTCATAGAGGGAGAGAGAAAGAAAAGAAAGCAGCACAATCAAATTTTCAATTACCACAATTTTGCATTTGAAAAGATGATCTCATGAAAAAGAAACAGAAAGAAAACTTTAAGTGGATGACTGATAGAGCAAACACTGATATTCACAGTATATGTCATGGCATAAATTAAACTATTTCTACTGTGCTAAACAGAAGTGCTTTCTCCATCAGGATGAGCAAATACTTGACTTGAAAATAAAGTATGATTTTACCACTATTAAAATGTCACATAAAACAGGTTTTATATCTCCGAAGACACTTTTTATTCTATTTTCTATACCATGAGCCAGACTTTATCCTGTATTTACATACTACAAATCAGAGGATAATGAAAGATCAAAACTACCCCAGGCACTGTTAAAAGTTTGCAGGTACTATGCCTCATGTAGGTTATTTATTCCGGTGAACATTTGTTTGCTTTACGTGGGCATGCCTGGATGTCTGGAGTAGCCCTGCTATATACCACCTACTGATATCAGTCCCTGCGAGTAAGAAAAAGATGAACTTGGTAGTTCTGATTTTGACTGTTTCCTCTGCCCCACCTTGCCCTTTTTTCCTTCTGGGAAGAAGATGGAGGCAAACAAATACTGGAAAAGGCTAACTTAAGTACCTATTCGTAAGTATTATAAGGAGGAGGTTCAATTCTTCAGTGTGATATATATTAAAAATTCTAAGCGAAGATGTCAAGTAGTCTTGTAGTCCTGACCAACATCTGCATTAAAGTCAAGAATTGGGGGCGCCTGGGTGACTCAGTCGTTAAGCGTCTGCCTTTGGCTCAGGGCGTGATCCCAGCAGAGTCCTGGGATTGAGCCCCCGCATCGGGCTCCCTGATCGGCGGGAAGCCTGCTTCTCCCTCTCCCACTCCCCCTGCTTGTGTTCCCTCTCTCGCTGGCTGTCTCTCTGTCAAAAATAAATAAAATATTAAAAAATAAATAAATAAAGTCATGAATTGTTTATTTTCTCCCCACAACTCTCTGAAGCACTTAAGAGTGAGCAGTCTTGCCACATATTATGGGAATCCACAAAAGCTATAAAAGAGTCTTATGAAATAATCCTATTAATAAAAAAGAATAACAAACATTGCATCATCAGAGAGTACTGTGAGCCATATATACTGAAAAGTACCAAAATAATATATGGGGAGGAAACAGAATTTAAAAAAATTTCTGCTTCTGATTTCCATAGTCAGAAACTAACTATAGAATCTATTTAACTGAAATTATCAAACTCCAAACTGAAAATCTCAAACATCATTATCATGTTCATTTGCCTTTTGCAGACTTGCTCCTTCAACATAAACTTTCAATCTGAACCCCTAGTTTCCCATGATTTTGGGCTAGAGACAAACCTGAGAAACAACATTATCAATAACAAACTTAAAAGACCTGGAGGATTTCTATTTTATGAATATCTAATTTAACGAGTAAGGGTCATTATCTATTTTAGGTATTAGCGATGAGGAATTTGCTGCTGAAAGAAATTATGCCAAACTACCTCTCTATGCTATATGATTAATTGAAAAGCAGCATTAATACTAATATCTTTGAGGCTAATGGAATGTTCTTTATAATAAATGTAGTAAATTGTGGGGGAAAAAATGATGGGCTGAACTTTTTTTAAAAACCAAAAACCTAAAACTAAAACTCTTCTGTGTTTCAGATCAACTGTTATCATTCATTACTAGTCATTTCCTTCCTGCTCTAAGACTGACAAGGCAGCAATCTTCTATGGAAGTATCTTTGTCAAAAACAATGTATTATACCCACAGTATCACCTGCTCTGCCTTGTGAAATTTAAAAGCAAATTACAAGTCTTTGTGTTTCATATTTAGCTTAACTCAAAGGAAAATATGCTTGGCTAGATTTTTAAAACAAGAAAAAAGACTTATTGCTAAACAAAAATTTCAATGATTTTTCCCTGCTGCTTGGCATGTATGATATATATATTTGAAATTTTGGATATACTAAAATCAAATTTCAATTGAGGGAATACCAATGTAACTGTTTAGGGTGGTATAGTTCAGGCATTCATAGCTTAAACCTAGCTATGGATATAGCAACATGGTGATAAATGTGGATTTTCTGTACTTGATAAAGTTCTCAAGGAAGTTTTTAAAAAATGACTGAGAAAAAGAAAAATAAATCTTAGGCAGTTGTAGTTACTCTGAAGAATGAGTTCTTTAATGGGTGATAACCTCATCTAGAAGCTTCTGAACTTTTTCCTCCATTTTTATAACAGATGATCTCGTGAAGAAAATTTTGGAGATCAAATTTGATTCAGTGCTCAAGATAACTTTAAAAAAATTTCTCTGTAAATTTTTCATGTAACATACTTTGAAGCAAACAATTCTGTTAGTATCTCTATTAAGATAGGCCATATTGAAGAAGAGGGTAAAAAAATGGTTTCCCCTGGGAACAAGTATGAATCTTTTACAAACAGTCTATATTTTTAAATATAGAATAGTTGGTCTTGTCATAATTTTGAGATGTGATTTAGCAATATCAGAACATCTTAAACAATGCTCTAAAAGGATATTTTAAACATATAGAACATGAATTTTCTTAAGATTCCTAATACTTTATTGACACTATTTCCAGTTATTTCACAGGCAATAATATCATCCCATAAAATTATGAGGTAAAAGTAATTTAAAATTAATAAATAAAAGCCATACGGTCCTTTTAAAAGGCAAAAGGCATATATCATACAAGGAAACACATGACAATCTGTCCCAAATTCCACAACAGTTTGAATTCATTGAGATAGATATTTATTTGATAATTTGATCCAGTAATTTACAAATCTGCCACATGCTCTTTTCCCAAAATAAAGTATCAAACTTACAGCTTTTAATTTTCCAATGGTTTCAGTTTGGTCTTCTATGATTTTGCACTTAATTCTTAATGCATCATTATCACATTCATTTGTCTTTCTCAGAGACTCATTCTCTCTATATAAACTTTCAATTTGAGCCTCTAATTTCCCACGATCTAAGGCTAGAGATGATCCTGAGAAATAAACATCATCAGTTACAAACTTTAAAAGACCTTGGAAGATTTGTATTTTATGAACATGTAACTTAACAATGTGTAATACAGTAAATAAAAAGAAAAACTGAATAAAAAAACCAAAATATATAAAGCGTAATAGAAAGGAAAGGGGAAGAGAACCAAAAGGTCTTTTGCAAAACCTAAAACTACAAATCAAGAACAAGTAACTCAGACATGTAGTATTTAATTAGTCAAGTTATGGCATTCAAACAAAAAAATCATATTCAAGATTATTATATGGAATGGACAAATGGCAATTCTCCATTAAAACCAACATCTAGCTATTCATAATTTGTAAAGTACCTACAAATGCCAGAAAACAGGGTCTATCTTTTGCTTTATAGTGACTGGAAAAGAAAGGAGACTAAGAGTAAATTTACCTAAGCCTAAAGTGGTTTTCATTCATATGCTACCTCACATTTCTCCATCAGTAACAAGGTAAGTGTTACTAACGATTTCAGAAAAAAACTGAATACTGTCTACTATACAAATAATTTAAAAGCATTGTATAAGAAGGAATTACTTCAATGACTTTGTCAGCTGTAGCACTGTAAAGGTATACCTGTTCAGAAATGTAACCAAATTATATTGGGAAGAAAACCAACAACAACAAAATCAGAGCTGTAACTTCCTAACTACTGTAATAAATTCATAACTTAGGAGCCATTTCATTTGGCTGTTTGTCTGGCAAATGCCTGCTTATCCTTCCATATAAAATGTCACTTTCTTTTTTGGTATGTCTTAGGCAGAGTTAATAAGTCCCTCCTTTTCTCAATACCCAGATTTGTTGATTTAGAAGAATGGACTATTTCTGCTTTGAAAATTTGAAAATTTTACCATGTTGTGCCAGCTCATGTCCCCATACTTTTCTTTCTGTCCTTAGACCATAAATTAGTGATTCCTTGGCAGCTAGCTCAGAAATAAGCTGGACTTTTTCATGCTTGAGAAGTTCTATTTGAATACTCTTCTGCTTGTCATCTTCAATCAAGATTTCAAGGGTGCTGATTTGATTCTGTACATCCCCAGAAACATTGGGGGGGGGGGAAGCAAAGTAATTATCACATTTAAGGCTTCTTTATTTTTTACTTTTTGCACTTTAGGAGAAAAAATGTTATTTAAGCAAATACAAGGTAAATGCTCCTAAATTTTACATCAAAAAAAGTTTTAATTTTATTAAAGACAGATATAGGTCATAAAAAGTCAAATTTTAAGAGACTATCCCTTTAAAAACTGAATTTTATTCTAGTATCAGTATCTTAAAAGAGTAACTATACATGGAATACTCAAAATTTCTCACCAACCATTTATATTAATAATCTAAAGGACACTTTCAGGAATTAAGTTCTCTTGGGCAAAATACCACTAATGTTTGAAACTGAGACAACAGCACTAAAAAATTTAAAAATTATTACAGCTAGGTATATCTAAAAACAACGATCACCACCACAAAATTATCAGCAATTCGCCTGGTGTTTCCCAAACTCAGGTTACCATCTGAGTATCACCACCACAATTTTTGCTGTATCACTGTATAACTGGCACCTATTTACTTAGTACATTTCTTAAATTCACTTATTTTACTTAAATACTATTTTAGTATAAGCAATACAATCTATGAAATCATGGTTTAATCGCCTAGTTATATTACTTTTCTCATTCATCTCGAACATATAATTAGAATTATTTAAAAGTCCGTAATTGCGCTTTCTAAAATCGTCACGATATACTTGAAACTATGACATAAAAAACTAAAAAGGAAATATGTTTTAATGTTTTACCTGTAAATTTGCTGCTGTTTCCTGTTTCAATTTTGAAACTTCTGCAAGTTTTGTTTTTTGCTCCTTCACCATACAGGTCAGATCTTTAATTAAAGAGGAAGATTCATTTTCTTTTCGTTGAGCCCAAACAAGAGCATGCTTGCTCTTTGCTAACTCAGTTGCAACATTTTCAAAACCATCTTTAACCTATATTTCAAAATTGCATTATAAATAGCAGTTCTCCAAATATTTAGAAACTATTTGTCTCTGTGGCTGTGTTCTAATAAAACTATTTACAAAAATAGCCTAGGGGCTTTAGTTTGCCAATCCCTAGTAATAGAAGAATTCAGGCTGCCCAATTCCTATTCTAGTGCTCTTTACTTGACCATTTATAACCTCACTTAGTTTTTGCAACAGCAGTGAAGAGTAGCTATTATTCATGTGAAGAAACTAAGGCGCTAAAAATTTAAGTAATTTGCTTAAAATCATATAGCCAATGTGTAAATAGAGCTAGAATTCTAAAATATAGTCCTCTCATCCAACCATATCTTGCTGATTCTGTTCTCAATACAAAGCTAGATGCCAATTCTTACATCTTTAAATCTTCTGGCTTCAACAGTTAGAGCAATACGGAATTCATTTTCTAAATCCATATACTGTTGGTTTAATGTATCAATTTTTTCTTGGTATTCTTTTATATCTTGCTCATGCTTTCTTTCTTCTTTAGCTACTTCTTTAGCTAAGGCTTCCTGGAACTCAGCATCACTGAAAAACTCCCTTGTTTCAAGTTCTTTCCTGGAATGCAAAACAAATAAAAATCACAGGATGCTATTCACCTGGAAAGAAAAACTTTCAAAGTCTTTAAATAGTTGTTAAAATACTCTATATTCTCTATTGTTAATTTAAAATCAGCTCCTCACTTTGGAGCAAAGAAACTGGCACAGGATGGTAGAGGAAGAATGTGAGTTTTATTTGAGCGTATATTCAGTGGTGATGGAGATAAAAGGAGTATGCCATATCTAAACTGACATAGTCCAGAGTCACTGTATGGCTTCTAACATTCTTTAGGTGCATTTGTAGAAGTCAAGTTCTACTTCACTATATCCTCTACTTTGGCTGAATCTTTGACATACGACTAGTATAGTCTGACTATTACTGGTAGTTGGTTAATAGAAAAAAAAAATCAGTTAAAGTGTGAAATTATTCACCAATCTTTTGATATAAGGGCAAGTTTTTTTTTTTTAATTTAAATGTGAGTTCATTCTTTAGAGTTCTCCACTATTTTTCCTGAGTAAGTCAAACCCATAATACAAAATCCATTATTTCTAGTTTTGGTTTCTTTAAACTAGAACAAGAAGTTAAAAGATATTTGTAAAGGAAATTAAGTGCAAATTTTAGATTTTTACAATTATCTCCCCCCAACCTTCTATAGTTGTTCTGCCCCTGCATATGATGACAATTTTTCCCAGCACATCAAAATTTAATTTATACATTAAAAATCTCATCTATGTAAGGGCAATCACAAAACTGGTTTTGGAACAAACACAATTAACCCATGGCAAATACACAATTCATCTGGTAGGGCAATAAGTAGATAACTAGCTGCAAGTGTTCAAATTATTGTGGATTCCATAGAACAGGGCTGGCAAACTACAACTGATGGACCAAATCTGGCCTAAGACTCTTTTTTTGAGAAATAAACTTCTATTGGAACACAGCCATGCCCGTTCATTTACATATTCCCTATGGCTACTTTTTTTTTTACTACAAAAATATAGTTTGGTATGGCCGGAAAAACCTGAAATATTTTCTATCTGGCCCTTCACAGAAAAAGTTCATTGACTCCTGTACTTCAGAGGAATAAAGACTATTAATTTAACAGGTAGTTACTTGGAGGTCAATTAAAACAGTTTTCTCTGTATTACAATGACCAACTTTTGGTTGGGTTTGGAAAAATATAAAATAAGCTTCATTGTTATAAGTTCTTACTGCAATAAAGACACCTCTTTGTTTTTAAACTACTAGTTCTTAATGTAAGAGTGATTTTAATGCATACATAAACATGTTATTTTTCATGAACTGTTAGATTTCACCACTGATCAATCAGTCCAATTTTAGGTAAAGGAGTAGGGTAGGGAGGAACCAAGAAACTTTTCTTTTTCTATTTTTAAATGTCATTATTTGGGGTGCCTGGGTGGCTCAGTGAAGCATCTGCCTTAGGCTCAAGTCATGATCCCAGGTCCTGGGACTGAGCCCCGCATCCAGCTCCCTGCTTGGTAAGGAGTCTGCTTCTCCCTCTGACCCTCCCCCTACTTATGTGCATGTGAGCATGTGTGTGTGTGCTCTCTCTCTCACAAATAAATAAATAAAAATAGGATCTTAAAAAAAAAAAAAGCCATTACTTTCCTGATATATTTTTCATTTACCTGTGTTCTTGTTCTTTCAATGCAAGAAGTTCATGAAGTTGCTGTACTTGTTCCTTTTCTTGATGAAGAGAAGTTCTAAGTAAGTTTATTTCTGTATCGGCAGCGGCAGCTTTGAGCTCCACCTCTTGGATAAGTCGCATCTGAGTAAATATACACAATTACAGTATTTAGGTAATACTCTCCCTGCTTCTATTTTAATGTCAGGTCTCCAAAGAAAAGTGCCTTCTCAATAACAGGAACTGGTGACTAAGTTGATTTTCAAAATTTATTAAATTAATGATGCTACGGTCACATAAAGTTTAGCTTTAGAAGCATCAAACACACTAGCATTATCTATAGCTTAATTACACCACAGACCTCAATAATTTCCACTCAGAACGTATGAAACTGAACCACCCAGGCTCCCCAAAGACTTTTAAAACCCGGCTCTCAGAACACAAGCCTAACGACCTACAATATTTTCTACCAACTACTCTTAACAACTGCTTTGTGTGGGCTAGTCAGAAATAATTCTACGGTGGGGGGTGTGTGGCACGGTGTGTGTGTCTGCCCGTCTTGGCTGGCTCACTTGGTAGAGCATGTGACTCTTGATTCTGGGGTTGTAAGTTTGAGGCCCATGTTGGGTGTAGAGACTACTTAAAAATAAAATCTTCAAAATGAAAAAAAGAAAGAAAAGAAAAGAAAGAATTCCACAGGAATTGTTACATTTAATTTTTGCATATACCCTAATATCTTTTAAGTTTTCTCTGTAACATTATAATGTTTCAAGATAAAACTATGAATTTGTGCCAATTCATAAGACTGACAGATTAAAAAGAGAGAAGTACCTGTGCTGCTTGCTGCTGCCCTTTCTGCCTCTCCATTTTTTCTAATGCTTTTTCCAGGGTTCTTAAGTGTCTTATGTGATCCTCTTGTTGATCTCTTGCTTTAATTAATTCAATAGTTAGTTTTTTAATTTCATTTTGAAGTTTGTGAACCATAACTTCGAGTTGTACTTTGGCATTTCTCTCTTTAAAAATAATTTCCCTTAGCCTAAAGCAGAAATCAAATGTGGTTTTAAGTATATATTATGCATACAAAAGGATAAAAATTGTAGTTAACATTAAAGGTTACAGTAAAGAGGAAGATTTGAAGTATGTTTCAAACACTCATTAGGTAAAGATGATTGAAAAACAGTATAATATGCTTCTCTCCCATCCCTGACACTAACAGTGCCAAAAGGGAAAACATTCTATATAAATTAATGGCACTTTATCTTACATGAACTTTACTATTCAACAGCAAAACTTTACTGAACACCTAATTTGTTTCAGACACTGTGCTATGTATGGGCTTAAAAGCAAACAAGATGGACTAAGATAAAGCCTGTGCCTTCAAGGAGTTCAACATCTAGGAGAGGGAACAGACATCAATACAGTTATAAAGCTGTAAGAGAGAAATGATATATAAATAGATGACTGGAGGTCAACTTTGACTTCCCTATTATCTTCCCCAGACACAAAATATTGATCCTAGCTTTCTATCAGATAAAACCTTTGATTACAATCGAAACTCTTAACTACTTAAATTAAAAGGGAAAATTTATTGACCTACATAACCAATTCAGAGGATGGGGTGCACTATTCTGAGGGACCATGGAAACCATGAAGACCGTAAGGTTTCTCTACTTGTGATTCTCTACAGGCTGGTTTCCACTTCTCCTACTGTAGGGTTCCTTGTAAAGTATGAAGGAGAGAAGGAAAAAGCTACAAACATCCCTGGACGCACATTCTAACAGCTCCGAGGACCAAATAGAAAAGATTATATTCCTCTAGTTCAATTTAGAAGAGTTCTAGGAAAGGCTCTGATTAGTCCAATTTAGTTCATATGTCCACAGTATGCACCAATCACTGTAGCCATGGACTAAAGCATTAGGTTTACCCAGCCTGGGTCAGGTATTCATCTCTTGACCCATATTATAGGCAGGGAGGCAAATGATAATAGAATACAAGTCTAGCATTTGGAAATGGGACAACAAATAGCAAAGACAGCCTCATGAAGAAATTACTAAGCTAGGTAGCCACTCCTATGTGTATCTACTGTAATTTCCAAGCCATAACTGAAAAAAGTCCATATATCCATCAGCTTCTATACTAGTCATTTCTCCAATCCTTATCCTTACTATCTCTCCTCTTGCCTTTGAGAGTAGTCTCTGAACTGGTCTTCCTTTGTTTACTCTCTCAACTTCAGTTTGGTATACTATATGAAAGAATATTGGACTTTATTCTGTGGACTACATGGTGGACGGGGACAGAGTGGCTACAGATCACTAGAATTAGAGCAATCATCTAAGCAAGAGATAAGGGCCTAAACTAAGGTGACTGTCTGGGGATATAGAAAAGATAGCTGAACCTCTTTTAACAAGTAGAAAGAAAAAGATAGCAATACCAACTGGTTGTGGAATATGAGAACAAGAAACAGAGCAAAAAAAAAAAGATTCCTGAATTGCTAGCTTTGGTGGCTGACTGGATGGAAAACCATTTGTTAGGACAGAAAATGTAAAATAAGGAGCAAGATAAGTATAGTTATGCATATGCTGACTTAAGACACTTAGAAGCAATGTACACAAGGCATTTCTACTAGGTAATTACATGGTAAGATTTGTTCATCAAGTGGATGCCTGTGTGGCTCAGTCGGTTAAGCGTTGCCTTCAGCTTGGGTCATGATCCTAGGGTCCTGGGATTAAGTCCCTGCTCAGCAAGGAGCCTGCTTCTCCCTCTGCCTGGCGCTTCCCCTGCTTGTGCTCGCTCTCTGACAAATAAATGAAAAAAATCTTAAAAAAAAAAAAAAAGATTTGTTCATCAAGGAGATTTGGATGACAGATAAAGATTTGGGAGTTTACAGATTAGGTATTAAAAGCATGACAGAGAAGATTCAGTTTTTGAAATAATATATATTCCCAGCATGGCACCTAGATGATAGACTATTAGGGATGAGGAATGCAGAATCCCTACCGAGTCATGTAAGGGAATATGAAAACATGTGAGGATCTAATGCCAAACAAACATTTGAGGTATAAATAAGTAGAATTAGGAAAGACCGATGCTGGATTTTCAAGAAAATAATGAATATGTAACATAGTAAACATGGACAACAATGGAGAGGTTAAGGAAGGATAAAGATGAAGTGTGCCCAAAGCATTTCGATTTAAATGGAATGTGGCTAGAAGCCCCAGACACTGGTTCCTCAAATATACCACTAAATGATACTTACAATACAGAATAATGCAAAAATTCATACACATACAACTAAAAATAAGAGAAAATATGTCAAAGTCTGGGAGAAATTTCAATTATAAGGTAAATAAAATTCCTAGAACACTCAGGGTTAGCCTCATAAAACCACATCTTTCTGGGGGGAAAAAAGGAAGATGCATTCTCCCTCTTCCGTGATTCAGGGTCACAGGGGCTCTATAAGTTTATTATCACACTCTATTAGCTACTTAATGACAATGAAAGTGCTGTTTTTCTGAGGTAGTCAGAGATTGTTAATTTATCCATCTTGTTCCTTTAGCCCTGTCTAGCATTTTCTTGTATCATAGACAGCAATTCCCAAAACATAAAAGGCAGGAAGTTGCTGGGTGGTGGTAAAAGGATCAGTAATAGTATAATGCATCGTAGCTTGCACAATTGAGAGGTTCTCATAGAACACATGATGGGTATTATAATTTTCCTTATAATCCGTAGGTATAAAGTATGAGAAAATCAGGGAGTGGGGGATAGAAAATACCACATGAGTACCACAATATTTTACTAGTAAAATGCCTAAAAGAACCTGAGAATTGGGTTGGGAGTTGTGTACATCAACTTACTAATGTATTAAGATTGTAGAAAGGAATTTATCCACTGTATAAACAGACAGGAAATGGAATTGAGAGCAACTTCCCAAACCCTATTTGTTGGCAAATAGTAAATCTAGAAACACAGTGTTCATTCAAGAATAAGAGAGAAAAATCAACAAGAAATCTATGGAAAAGTCTTGTAACTCTTTGAGGAAAATAGTTTAGAAATAATTACCTACAGGAAACAGAAGATAAAAGTTACTGTAATTGCAGAAAACTGGTATTCTCACAGAATGGAATAAGACAAAATTTTATTAGAGAATACATACAGAAAAGAACAGATAAAATAGGCAACGGAATGGATAAGATGGAAAAGCAGAAATACCAGAATTAAGAAACTTGGGTTATCTGGTAACCAAAGCCCACGGTAGAAAACAATATGCAACAGAGACCAAATATGACTCACGAAGCTGAAAGAAGTTTGCCAATACCTATTCTTCAGAGAAACGAACACTTCACGGAAAAAAAAAAAAAAAAAAGCCAATCCCTGTCCTAGCCTTTTGCTCTTCTTCACTTATTACACTTATTTATCGCTCTAACATTTCCCAGCTTGAAGGCACAAGTAAGTGTAGCCTGAATCCTTCATTTACATAACAATTTTATAAGGCATTAAATCTTTAAATAAAAGTAGTTCAAAACAAACTAAAACCACATACATTGTTTCTGATCTTACAACACCTAGTGTAAACTAAGGTATTCCAGTTCCAAGTTTACTATTCTTTGCACTAGCCGAGATCTTTCGGTTTACAGTCTTTTCCCTTACCTATCTGTGGTGAGTAGAGCCAGGCTATGAATATCTTTTTTTTCATTTGCATGTTTGTGTAGTTCAGCAATATAATCCATAAGTTTCTTTTCAGCTTGTTCAGCTTTCCATCTCTTCTCTCTTTCTTGGTCTAGTTGTTCAAGAAGTGTCTAGAAGAAAATAATAGTGTTATATGAACCTGTAAAAGTGACCTAACCTCTCATTGCCTCGATCTTCTCATTCATAATACAGGAATAACAGTTATCTAATTCAAAGGGCTGTGGTAAGAATTAAACAAATTAATGGAAGTAAAGTATATAAAACAGTGCAGAACAGTGCATGGTATGTAACAGCCACTCAATAAATGTTAGCTATTATTATTGTCCTAATGATAATTATTATTTTTCAAACATTAAAACCACTATACTTGAGAACGGGGTAGGAAACCAATGGCATGAAAGATTTGAAACTGTTAAAAAAGCAATTATACTACTGGAAGAACAGTGCACATTAGAATCAGAAGTGTAACTAGCGCCTCATAAGTAAAACATGCAAGTTAATATTAGAAAAATATAAATCAATGTGTACTAAAAATTCTTAATAGGAGAGTTACTAAGGCAAATACTGAAGAATATTTAAATTCCCGAAGGCCTCTCTGGTTTTGTTTTTGTTTTGTTTTGTTTTGTTTTAAAGTAAGCTCTCCGCCAAACATGGGGCTTGAAGCCCTTCTTGAAGGCCTCTTAATCTGGGATCCGTGCATCCAAAACTTGGTCTTAGCAGAATCCATGAAAATCTTGATATTAAACATATTTTTTGAGTGTGTATAAAAGTTTCTGAGAAGACCCATAAATTTCCTTAGCTATTTAAAAGGGTCTGAGAACCAAAAGTTTTAAACCACTGCTTTAAGAAATAAGAACATGAAAATTTTGAGGGTTTTTTTCTCCAAAACATATAACAAGTGAACCTTACCTTAGATAAATGTGTAATTTCCATTCCTTTACAACTTACAAAAATATACAAAATCTGGAAGTCAGGAAGGGAAAAAGAACCCAATCCATCACCCCAGTAAAATTACATTCAATATTTTTTGCTCATAAAAACATGCATTATTTTACTGGGACTAATTTCATATTTAAAACTAAGATTATTCACATTCATTTTTTAAAAAAAAATGTCTCTCTTTTTTTAAGTAGGATCCACTCCCAGTGTAGAGCCCAATGTGGGGCTTGAACTCACCACCCTGAAATCAGGATCTGAGCTGAGCTCATCAGTCAGACACTTAACTGACTGAGCCACCCAGATGCCCCCTTAATCTCTCATATCATACCCGGTAAGTGGTGTCTTCTGAGCTACTGTTGTCTACTTTAATGATTTCAGTCTTCTGTTCTTCGGATTCTTCTAACATATTACAGTTTGCTAAAGATGATCTTACATATAAATCTTTAAAGAAAGGTGGTTTCATTTTACGATTACAGCTGCAAAGAATAAAACATAGGTAATAACCCAAAGAAATTTATTTATACTAGTTTTCACAACTTAGGTAATGACAGTCTATCAGTGAAAGGGATCCTTTTGTATAAATTTATATAAATATACTGAACAAATTTGAGCCAGCAAGGCTAAAAAGTCAAATCTTTAACATTAGAAAAGAAATAACACTCTGAGAAAGCTTAAAGGAACAAGCCAACAGTATTAACTTCTGTCCGTGTACCTTATTTGAATTTCTAAAACTAAAACAATTACCTCATAAAAGGGTTGTTGTTTTTATGGTGGTGCTTAATAGTCTGAATAGTTTTGGAATAATATGGGATTTTTGATCTTCGAGGAATTCTTCTATTACATTCTTTTCTATTGCCATAGTCACTTTCAGAAGTCATATCTGTATCTCTTTTTGGTCTGATATCTTTCTCAGGAACATTATCTATTAAAGAATCAGAAGTCTGGAATAAAAAAACCAACAAAGTTTGTTAAAAGTTCAGTTCAGTATAAAAGATTTAAATGTGAAATTTCCTAAAACATTATGACTTTTTATAAGATTAAAGGTTCATAAACTAGGTATGTTTAGAATTAAAAACAGGGAATTCAGCTTCTGGTATGGACGAGTTAAGTTCCTATAAGGTTGACTCTCAAGATAGCAATGACGAGCTCTAGGAAAAATATAAACAAACAACCATGAAAAAAAACTATCTGGAGGCCTTGGACAGTGAACAAAAGCAGGCTTATTCTAGAGAGGAGTTGACACTTGGAAAAAATGACCAGAACAGGGTGTTTCTGTTTTTACGGTTTTTCACTAAAGAGCTTACCACAATCAGCAGTACATAGGGAGTTCTAAAACTCAGGTAGAAAAACCATGGACTTTTGGGCCTGAAGAATCACTGGACAGTATAAACTGTAAGAAGCCCAGTACAGGATAAAAAAAATGAACTGCCGCCTAAGAGACAAACTTATAGTTTAAGTGAAAGCAAGTTAAGTGCTTGCTATGACAAAAGCATCAACATTCTTTGGAAGGCTATAATAGCATCTAAGTCTTCGCAACTTAACATTCACAACGTCCAGGATAAAATCCATAATTACTCACTACAGGAAGAACTAACAAAGTATGACCTATTCTCAATGGAAAACACAACCAATGGAGACCTAACTTAAGAGGACCCCAATGTTCAAATAAGCAGAAAAGAACAATGGAATATTACTCAGCTATAAAAAAAGAATTATATTGCCATATGTGACAACATGGATGGACCTAGGGTATTTTGCTAAGTGAAGTAAAACAGAGAAAGACAAACACCATATGATTTCATGTATAAGTGGAATCTAAAAAAGCAAAACAAATGAACAAACATACAAAAAACCATAAACAGACCCAAAAAACAGAGAACAAACTGGTGGCTGCCAGAGGGAAGGGGATGAAGGGGCGGGCGAAATGAGTGAAAGAGATTGGAAGGTAGAGGTTTCCAGTTATGGAATGAATAAGTGAGAATACGGAATATAGTCAATGGTACTGTAATAGCATTGAATGGTGACAGATGGTGAGCATAATATACAGAGTTGTCAAATCACTATGTTGTACACCTGAAACTATGTAACATTGTTTATCAATATACTTCAATTAAAAATAAGAACTTTAAAACAGTGATTATAACCATATTCAATGATATAAAAGAAAATGTCATGAATGAAAAGAAAAATTCAGCAGAGAAAAAGAAAATATAAAAGATGGAAATTTTACAAATGAAAAATACAACACCTAAGTAGAAAATGGCTGGTCTTAAGAAGAGAATGAGATGATGAAAGAATAAGTGTACTTGAAGATCAGTTTATTAAAATTATTTATTAAATTAATTATTAAAATTATTTAAAATGAATGCAGAGAAAAAAAAGTTGATAAGATGTACAGAGTCTCAGGGAACCGAGGAAGAGTATCAAAAGGTCTAAGTGCAATCTGAGAAAAGGGAATATGGGACAGAAAAATATTTAAAGTGATGTCAAAAATTTCCTAAATTGGGTAAAGACCAATTAACAGATTTAAAACACTCAGAGTAGCCTTAAGTAGGATAAATATGAAGAAAAGTATCCTTAAGCACAATGTTGTCAAACTGCTGAAAACCAAAAGTAAATGTAAATTCTTGAAAGCAGTCAAAGAAAAATGACACATTATATACAGGAAATCAAGGATTCTAATTAATGCTGACTTTGCATTCAAACTTTGGAGGCCAGGAGACTGTACTAAAAGAAAAAAAAAAAGCTGTCAATATAGAATTCTATATTCAGCAAAAAATGTCCTTCAAAAAGGTAAAATGAAGAGAATCTGTTATTCTCAGATGTCCTCTACAAGATTCGCTACAGGAAGTTCAGGCTGAAAGTCCTGGCTGAAGGAAAATAATACTACAAGGAAATTAAATCTTCAGAAAGAGAGTATCACATATGATTTATTTTTATTTTTTTAAAAGATTTTACTTATTTATTTGACAGAGAGAGAGCACAAGCAGGGGAAGCAGCAGGCAGAGGGAGAGGCAGAGGCAGGCTCCTACTCTTCAGGGAGCCCAATGCAGGGCACGATCCCAAGGTCCTGGGATCATGACCTGAGCTGAAGGCAGATGCTTAACCGACTGAACCAACCAAGCGCCCAGCATGTATGATTTATACACAGGTAAATATAAATAATTTTTAAATTTTTTTTTAGTCTTAATTCCTTTAAAGCAAAAATTAAAACATTGTCTCTGGAGTTTATAATGCATCCAAATGAAATACGTATGGCAGCTATAACAAAGTATAATAGATGCAAGAATTCTACATTTTATATGAAGTAATATAGTAAAGAAAAGTCTATTTTTAGAGCTTTCACACAAGAAATAAAGTATGACTAAAGAACCAAATACAAATTAAAATTGGATTATAAAAAATACACAACAGAAGATAGAAAAAGCAGAAAAATGAATAAAAAAGTGAACAAAAAGCAAATAATGAAATGGTATACCTAAATCCAACTTCATTAACGATTACAGTAAATTTCAATGGACTATGGACTCTTCAAAAGGAGTGACAGCCAGGCTGAATTAAAAAACAAAACCCACCTATATATAAGACCTACTTCAATATAAAAATGCAGCAAGTTTAAAGTAAATGGATGCCACAATGAGCTACCACTTCATACTCAGTAGGATGGCTATATTCAAAACCACATATAATAAGTTGGTGAGGATGTGGAGAAACTGGAATCCTCATACAATGATGGTAGGAATGTAAAATGGTCTGGTCATTCCTCAAAAGGTTAAACACACAGTTACTATTTGACCTAGCAATTCCACTACTAGATATATAGCAAAGAGAAATGAAAACCTATGTTCACACAAAAGCATATATATGAATGTTCACAGCAGCGTTACTCATAATAGTCAAAAAGTGGAAATTACCCAAATTAACCAATCAAATGAAGAATGGATAAAATGTGGTATATCCATACACTAGATTATCTTATATTTAAAAAAATGAAGTACTGACACATGCTACAGAACGGAAAAAACCTGAAAACATTACGCTAAATGAAAGAATATAATCACAAAGGGCCACATATCGATGATTCCATTTACATTTACATGAAAATTCCAAAATAGGCAAATCCAAATAAAAATAAAATCCACTAGTGGCTGCCTAAGGCTGGAGGAAAATGGTAGTGACTGCTACTTACGAACCACTGAATGGTATGGTAAGTGAATTATAGTTCAATAAAGCTGTTATTAAAAAATAACCTGACTGATGGAAAAAGATTTATCACATAAATTATAAGCATAAGAAGGCTGAAATGGTTATATTAATATCAGATGAAACAGACTTCAAGACAAAGAATACTTCCAAAGACAAAGAGGAACACTTCATTAGGAAGACAGAACAGCCACAAACATGTGTGTGCTTAATAACAGAGTTTCAAAATATAATAAGAAATGTTAAGAGAATTAAAGAGAGAAACAGACCAATCCCCACTCTCAGATGGAGATTTGAATTTTAACATCTTTCATACAAGTGATAGAATTAGACAGGTACATTTAAAAAAAACAATTATCAGCAACTGACAGAACTAGATAAAAAAATCAGTAATGACATGAGTTATCTGAAAATACCATCAGCCATCCTGACTTAACAAGTATACAATAAACATTCTGTCCGAGTGCACGAAGAACATTCACCAAGATAGACCACAAGCTGGGCTATAAAATAAGTCTCAGTAAATTTAAAAAGACTAAAATAATCTAGACTGTTCTCTGACAAAATGAAAGTAAATTAGAAGTTAGTAACAGAACATATCTAGAAACCAAAATACTTGAAAATTAAACGAGACAGTTCTAAATAATCTTTGGATGAAGGAAGAAATCACAAGATAAATTAGAAAATATTTCTAGGTAAACAATGATGAAAACAAATGTATAAAAATTTGTGAAATGTAGCTAAAGCAGTGCTTAAAAATATTTACTGGTTTAGATGGTAAATTAATTTAAATTAGAAGACAGGTCTAAAATCAATAATCTAAGCACTTACATTAAGAAGCTAAAAAATGAAGGTAAGTAGAAAAAATAATAAAATGTAGAAAACAATAATAGAGAAAAGAGAAAGCAGATAAAACTAACAAAACTGATCTTTGTAAAGAGAAACAAAACCTTTGGCTAAATTTTTAAAAAAAGATTTTATTTATTTGAGAGAGAGAGAGCACAAGAAAGAGAGCAAGCAAGCACAAGCAGGAGGGGGAGTGAAGAGGGAAGGGGAGAGGGAGAGGGAGAGGGAGAAGCAAGCTTCTCCCGGATGACACAGAACTCGGTCCCAGGACCCTGGGATCATGACCTGAGCCAAAGGTAGACACTTTCTTTCTTTCTTTTTTTTTTTTTTTTTAAAAGATTTTATTTACTTATTTGACAGAGAGAGAGATAGAGCCAGTGAAAGAGGGAACACAACCAGGGGGAGTGGGAGAGGAGGAAGCAGGCTTCCAGTGGAGCAGGGAGCCCGATATGGGGCTCGATCCCAGGACCCCAGGACCACGCCCTGAGCTGAAGGCAGACGCTTAACGACTAAACCACCCAGGCGCCCCCAAAGGTAGACACTTTATCAACCAAGCCACACAGGTACCCCACCCTTGGCTAAACTGACCAAGACAATATATATAAAATAAAAGAGAGAGAGAGTGAGGACACAAATCATCATAAAGGAAAGGCTATCATTACAGATCCTATAGATGTTAAAAAGACAGTAAGAGAATATTAGTATCAATTTTATGTTGACAAATTACATGAAACGGACAAATTAAAAAGCACAACTTATCTAAAGCAACACATGATGAGACAGAAAAATGAGTTGCCTTATAATTATTAAAGAGAGTGAATTCATCATCACAAACCTTCCAGGACCAGATAATTTTACTGGTGAACCTTATCAAACATTTAAGAAAGAATAATTCCAATCTTACAAAAATTTTTTAGAAAATAGAGGAGGGGGCAGTTTTCAACTCATTTAGGTAGGCAACATTAACCTAACATCAAAGATGCTACTATAAAATAAAAACAAATATCCCTCATGAGCAAATTGTAAAAACCCTTATAAAATATTAGCGAACTAAATCCAAGCATATATAAGAGATCATTTATCATGATTAAATGAGGTTTTATCCCCAAAATGCAATGTTTGTTTAACATTTGGAAACTAATCAATGTAATTCATTGATAAAAGTCTATACATCAACTGCAATGAAAACTTCATGTGTACTCCTCACACAAGTTAGCATTCACCTAATTTTTTTTTTTTTAAGATTTTATTTATTTATTCGACAGAGATAGACAGCCAGCGAGAGAGAGAACACAAGCAGGGGGAGTGGGAGAGGAAGAAGCAGGCTCATAGCAGAGGAGCCTGATGTGGGGCTCGATCCCATAACGCTGGGATCACGCCCTGAGCCGAAGGCAGATGCTTAACCGCTGTGCCACCCAGGCGCCCCTCACCTAATTTTTTTAATATGCAGAGCAATGAATCATGTTTTCTCCCCCAGATAGCTAGACTCCTATCTTTGGTTACAAAGTAGGAAGAATTATTACCATAACTGAGTAGGAAGCATGCCGGTGGAAAGAATACCAGATTGGGTATCAGAGATTTGGGTCTGAAGCTCAACTCATACTATTAAAGGACACTTAGATAAACTCCTGAGTTTCTTTTCTATAAAATAAGAACGATACACTAATTCCACTAATTCCTAGCTACTTAACTGGGGTGTTGTGAGAATGAAATGAGGATGGCATAAAAGAAGCTGCAAAAAGTTCACTTCAAATTTAAGTTACTAAAATTAAATCTAAGTTCTGACATTGGTAGAAGAATCAGCCATTAGAAAAGACTGATGATGAAATCTGAGGAAATGGAGAAGTCTAAGAGCTCAGTGACACGTTATCAATGATGTCAAAGAATGTATAGGCTGGCATTCTTATCCCAGTTCTATTCCCACTTACCTCTGTGGCCCAAGTGAAGTGTCTAAGGTTTTCTGGCACACAGAACCCTTACAGCCTTATTCATTAACTGCCCTAATGTAGACTTTTTGTTTATCTAGCACTGTTATCTTAGTATTGTAACTGTAACAGTTCAGAATTATTAAAAACCCTTTGAACCATAATTCCACTATTAGCATTTTCTACTCCTCGTTAAGAAAAAATTTAGAATATTAAAATTTAATTACAAATATCTAGGTCAAACTGACATTTGATAATAGCTCCTTTGGCCTGTACCACAGTATCTCTACCCTATACCCAGGTAGGGGCTAAATAATAATCCATTGCATTCTGAGAAGTGTGGTGCTTTAGAAAACAACTGTTATTGTAGATCACAGTCAAGAATGCTACAGCAAAGGTTGGAGACCCAGACAGCAATAAAATCTAGGCATTGTAGTCCATCCACATAATTCAAAGATTCTAAAGGCCAGTGTACCAGTAGCTGGGGTAAAAAAGAATATCTCAGGAAAGTACAGATTAATTTGGTGAGGGTCTGCTGTAAACAGAAACTGAAGCAGGAACTATGTAAATTAATCTGTCATTCAGCTGTAAGTTCTGGAAGTGGTTTTGATCATTAAACAATTGAAGATAATAGAGGCCCAAAGTAACTCACGTATCCCCTATGTTTATAAATGCTGAGTCAGAAGAGTTCTGAGTTTACTCAAGGTCAAAAGGTAGGTGGGCAGAAATAATGTGACATACAGAAGAAAGGAACTACATAATAACACTGAAGGACAATAAGGAAAATGAGTGAAAAAAGTATGTTATCTTTTTCTGCTACTACTATTACAAAACAGAACCCTATTTCTATAAAGAAAAAATATATATACACAATAGAATGTTAACTATAAATTGTTTTGCTTAGCTTATATGCTATTTTTATTTTACATTTTCTTAACTACTTTTTTTCCCCAACAAACACTGCTTAGAAATACAGGAAAAATAGTTACTTCAGTGAGAAGCTGTAAAATTTGATCATCTAATTTCTGAAGTTTCATGTCGTTATGAAAATTGTTTTCATGATTAACTTTCTCCAGCTCAGAAGATGGACATATAGATATAAAGGATGTCAAACCAGTATCTGTTGGTGATGCAAACTGATCCAAGGGAGCTATCTCATCGATGGGTGGTGTTACCACTGGCATACTATCAATTATCTACAATACAGAAACAAACCAAAATCTTTTAAATTTATATTAATTAAAATTTGAAGATATCTTTTATATTAGAAAAAAACAATAGCATACCTCATCTTCACTTATATTTAGGGGAGAATCAGAAGAAACTAAATTATTCAAAAGACCTTCTAAGCACTGGAGGCGTGATGAATTTATTTCTGATAAATTTACTGGCTCACCAAATATGTTCTTGCAGTCTAGTATTCTAAGCTGTGGCAACGTCTGGAGCATAATTGCTCTGTACCCTTGGAAACAAATCATTCAAAATGAAAAGTCAGGCATTAAAAAGTTAATTATTTCTCAAATACACTAAATTTATCACCTACCAGATACATCACCTGAATGATAAAATTAGTCCTGGAACGCAACTAATAAACTTGTAATAAAAGCTACTTAGTCCTTCTCTAGTATGTAATCGTTAAATTTAAAACAAACAAAAACACTGCCCACCACCCCTCCCACATAATCCTCCTGGTGAAGATCAGAAAGTTAAAAATCATTACTGCTACATTTATCTTTCACAAAATTGCTTTAAAGTTACAAATGCATGATACCAGTAAGTTTATTCCGAACAGAAAGCCAAACATGTCTTTTATTTGTAATATGATTAGTCTAAATATAAATCAGGATAATGTGGGTAACAACCAGAAATTCAGGATTTTGTTAATGAGGCCTTAAGTATCAGTAAAATTAAACATCCCCATCTTTCTCCCTTAAATTAGATATGACTAAGATTAAGGTAGGCAATCTATCAACTATTCAAGAGTATGTTTATTTTCCCTAAGTACAATTAAATATGAGAAATTTGACAAATTAACATTAATTTGGTGTTTAGGCTAAAAGAAACTTTGCTTAACTGTAATGTTTTATAGTTTAACTTTGCTTAACTATAATGTTAAAACCAAGTATTTCTACCAAAGGCCAATGAAGTGGTTGGAAGAACTCCAAAAGAAAGAAAGAATCTAGCAAATCAATATTAGAAATTTTGAGGGGAAAAAAGTAATTTTAGTATTAAGTATTCCTTCAATTCTAGGGGGAGGGCAACCGTGTTGAAATACCTCATCAAATAAAGTGAAAAACAAAGGCTCAAACTGTAGGAACCAGAGATTCTTAAGACAAATTGTTAGGGAAAAAGTCCAAACTGGGTGAGTAGAGAAAAGAAAAATAATGTTGTTTTAGAAATAAGGCTCCTCTCCCCTGCCCCGCCAAACAGGGTTTCCCCAGAAAACTGAAGTCTGTCCTGATTCTTAGGTAGACTCTGTATTATATGGCCTTAGGAAAACAGTTCATCTCACATCTATTATATTCTTCTGTGAAATAAAATTATCAAAACAGGTTTCCATTCTGGGAAAAGCCTTTATACAGCTGCATATTAATGACAGAATGGAGCCAACTCTGTAGCCAATTTCTATTCAAACTGATCTTTAGAATATATATTCATATTCTACATTTCTATCTTATTGCTTGTTTAAGCCATTTGAAATAAGTGATAATAATAAGAAATAGTAGTCTGGTCTGCTTTGTATTTGCCAACTTCAGTCATTCTAAATTAGATCAAATGGCATTTTAGCAGCATCTTCTATATATCATATTGTTTTCTTCCTTACAAAAATCATTTATTAATTTAACACACTCACAAAATTTAAAAGGTACATAGGAGGGGCGCCTGGGTGGCACAGTGGTTAAGCGTCTGCCTTCGGCTCAGGGCGTGATCCCGGCGTTATGGGATCGAGCCCCACATCAGGCTCCTCTGCTAAGAGCCTGCTTCTTCCTCTCCCATCCCCCCTGCTTGTGTTCCCTCTCTCGCTGGCTGTCTCTATCTCTGTCAAATAAATAAATAAAATCTTTTTAAAAAAAAAAAAAAGGTACACAGGAAAAAATTTTCCTAATATTTCCTGATTCCCAGCTACCTTTTCCACCCTTTCTGCATTTCCTGATCCCTAGCTACTTAATACTGGAGTTAGCCATTGTTATCAGTTTTTGGTATAGCTTTCTAGGTATTTTATATATATAATCAGAAAACACACACACGTTACCCTTTGCACACAAATGATAATCCATTATATGCAATGTTTTCAGACTTGCTTGCTTTTTTCCTATTAATAGTGTATCTTGGAGATAACTGCATATTAGTAGCTAAGGATTTTATATTCTTTTTTTATGGCTGCATAGTATTATACTATTTAAGAATAGATCATAAGTTTGAGGCATACACTTATCAAATATAAAACTGTCTAAATAGAATTATCTATTCATCCTGTGTTCTCTTAACCTCAATTTGTCTTAATAAAATTGTCTATTTGCAATTATGTTTTTCCAAATATATAATAAAAAGTTGCAAAGCTTAAGACAAAAGGGTCATAAACACCAGTTACAGGAAACAAAGGAGCTTTGAATATTAACTGTTACAAAGAGTATTAATTGCTCATACCTGGTACATGACAGACAGGGTTATCATCTCCATTTTTTTCCAAAATAAGATTAGTCAAGAAGTTCAATCCTACCACACACTGAAGTAGGTGATGGATACTATCTATACAATTGCTATGTAGGTCAATAAATCTAAGTTTATGTTTAATTCCATGAAGGGGAATCAAACCTGCAGTAAGGAAAAAAAAAACTTTTGATGCCACTGAAGTCATTTTTCCAACAGCTAATTAAAAATAATTTTTATATAGATTAGATTTTAAGGCAAAGAAGCAGCATTAGTAAGAAGTTTCTGTAAACAGCTACATCTAATAAACAGGGTATGAGTAAAGACATTTGTTGTTTTGAAGAAACACAGGTTTAGCATTTCTTTTGAGGCCCTAGCCCAGAGGTTGCTGGTCTCTGGTTCTCTTCAAACAGAACATATGGACCTCCCAAGGTCAATGCATGTACTTCTATGAGAAGAAGCATAAGGCAATGGCTTCGGGCTCTCAATCAACACATTATTTTTGATTAGCAGACATAAGCAAACCCGGCAATGCCCTTCAATTTTATTGGTTTGAGCATAAAATACAAATAGCACCAATTTGATTTAGTTCCCTGGTAGTAATTCTTACATGAGTTTATCTAGAGCATGGTAATGCTAACAGCTAGGTTTGCAGCAGAGGTTACTGGTGCCTGGTACCACGTCTCCTTGACCAGCCTCTGACTTCAGCTGCAGCTGTGGTCGATGGGGCCGTGCATGCTGACAGTTTGCCCCACTGGAACACTTCATGTTTCTCTTTTCTTCCCTCAGAACTCTTCTAAAGTGGAGCTTCTGAGAGAAGGCACAGCCTGGAAATGTCAGGGGGTAACACCTCCAGGGGCTATTCTCAACAAAAGGGGAATTGTCAGGGAATCACCTCCTCCCTTTTGGAAGGACTATTCTGAGATGCACTCTACATTGTTCCTCTTCAGGTTTATTTTACAGTTTGCTTAGTTTAGTACTCTCTATACACAAATTCAACCTAACCCCCCCCCCCCCCCGCAATTTCTTCAACCTGACTGGAATACTCTTCTCTCTTCCATCTTTATTGAGCTACCTTCTACCTCTCTAAGGTTCATTCTTTTCTTTTGTTCATATTCCTCATCACTAACTTCTACTCATCCCTCATGTCCTCAGAAAAGTCTTCTCTGACAACTGTCTACAAGATCAAATTTCCTATCATGAGTTCTTATAAGCACTCTGCAATTCTTCTTAATTTAATACTGTATTTCTAGGTCCTTGTTCCACGTTACTGGTTCTTTCCCTTAGGTTTTATGTTCCTTTCACTTTTCAATTCTAAGGCTCATTCCTGGTCTCCCCTCTCTATTCATATGCTATGCAGAACCTCCTACAGTTTCATGGTTACAAACATCATTGATGTGCCAAATCTACAATTCCAACCATGAAACATACCCCTCAAACTGTGCCTTACACAGGTTTAACAGGGTTTTCAAATTTAAGACAGAATCCTTACTTCTCACCCCCTCATTTCTAAATCTGTTTCTCCCCCAATCTTTCCCATATCAGGAACCAGTCCCACCATCCACCTGTTGCTACAAAAAAACCTCAGTTAATTATCTTCGATTCCTTTTTTCTTCATTTCCTTCTCTCAATCCATCAGCAAGTCCTATGAACTCTACCTGCAAAATATACTCATTTGCTCCTCTACACTATTTCCACCGTAGTCCAAGTCTCCACCATCTCTCACCTAGACCACTGAAATAGCTTCCTAACTGGTCACCTGACTTCCACGCCTATCCTCCTAAAATTCATTCTTCACTCACTCAGCAACCAAAGTGATCCTTTAAAAATACATATATGTCACTTGTTTAAAGCCCTCCTATAGCTTCCTATTGCACCTAGAATAATATGAAAACTTTTTTTACCCTGAGTATGAAGCTGTGATCTGGCCTTTGCCTACCTTCTCATCTCTTTTCTTAGCACACTAACCCCTCATTTGCTATGCTCTAGCCATTTTACCTTTCTTTCTGTTCCTTAACATGACAAGGCTGAAGGTGCCTTAGTGTCTTTGCATGCACTTACCATATACACTGCCTTTATTTATTGAACACACAAAATATTATCATTCTAAGAATTATCTATTAAAACTTACAGGGTTGCCTATTATATTTTCTTCATATTTATTACAATCCAATGTGAAGTCACAAAAATGCACCCTTTTAGGTGTACAGTTCAATGTACATAAAGAAGCATATACAATTGTATAACCACTACTATAACTGAGATACAGAACATTCCATCATTCAATCAATGTGTCCCATCTTCAACCCCTGGCAACTAAGGATCTGATTTCTGCCACTATAACTTGCCTTGGTCAGAATGTCATATAAATGAAATCATAGAGTGCATCCTTCTGTGTCTCACTCCCTGCACTTAGCCTAATTCTTTTTAGATTTATCCACATTGCTGCATATATCAATTGTTCATTCCTTTTATTGCCAAGCAGTATTCCATCATGTGGGTGAATCACAATTAGTTTGTTTACTAGGTGATAGACATATGGATGGTTTCCAGTTTTGGGAGATTATAAAGAATCATATAAACATGATTATATAAAAAGCTATATAATCATATAAACTTTCATGTACAGGTTTTTGAACAGACATGTTTTCATTTCTCTTAGGTAAATACCTAGGAGAGGGACTGCATGATTATATGGTACATATATGTTTAACACTGTAAGAAACCTTCAAATTGTTTTCCAAAGTAGTTGTTCCACTTGCCATTCTCCTCACAATTTGTGCCAGTTCTAGTTGCTCTATAACCTTACCAGTATTTTGTATTACACAAATTTTAAAACTACTCTAGTAGGTATGAAGTAGATCTCATTACAGTTTTAATTTGTATTTCCTTAATCACTAAAGATGCTAAATATTTTTTTTCATGTGCTAATTTTGCATTTAGATTTCTTCCTGGGAAGGGGTCTGCTCAAATCTTTTGATTATTTTTGAGGGCTTGACATGATCTTATTTTTTTTTTCTTCCCCACTACATGTAAGCCCTATGACAAGAACCTTATCTGTTTATTTTTTATCACTACAGAACAGTATTTGATACAGTGATCTTCAATAAATATTTGTTGAGTAAATGAATGAGTAATCTTATCCAAGATTCACATTTTTCAGATAAGGAAACTGCATCCAAACATTCATAATCTTCGCTCAACAACACACAGCAGTGAAAGAGCTAGGGTTAATACTCAATTCCAATACTTTCACATCTTTGGAGGAAAAAGTTTTAAAAAATTAAAATATCTTTGCTATTCCAGCTTAACAGTAGGGAGTAGATTGCTTTAATTTTTTGTGTATGAAACACCTGGCATAGGCTAGTATTTTTCTAGCATGGGTGAAAAATAAACACATGAATAAGACTGTTTGAAATATTGACAGGATTATGACAATAATTAGAAGAATTCTGCCTGTTCTAACAGATAATTCTAAAAATAATCATGAAACTTCGTTCATTTTATTAGTGTATCACTTTAATCAACTAAAAAATGGTAAAAATGTTTAACCTTCGTAGACCTGCTAAAAGTAAAAAACAAAATTATCTGATCTTCAATTTACAATATAGCCTTGGGAATGCAGTATGGCTCAATATGCTATATGATCCAATATGGTAGCACTAGTCACATGAGGCTTTGTAAATTTAAACTAAAATTCAATTACAAATTCAGTTCCTCACTGAGCAAGCCACATTTCAAGTGCTCAAAGGACACATCTGGCTATTCGTTGCCATGTCGGACAGCATAAAGATTTAATATTTTCATCACTGTAAAAAGTTCTATTGGAACTATTCTTTATATAATAGCATATCAATCAATTATTTAAGATTAAAACATTATTTTCCTGAAGTAAGTCCCTCCTATCCAAGTTTTTTCTATTACTGATCACCTAGTTTGTATTCCTATTTTTTATTCAGCCGTAGCTTTGGCACCAAAAAAAAAAAAAAAAAAAAAAAAAGAATTATGACTGAAGCACACTCTCTAGATGATATTTTTGGTCAAAAACAGGATTATTCAGTTTTCAGCATGTTGAGCTTAGCCTAACTCATCACATGTGGCAAACATTCAGCATTATAGAAAACATAAGATTATCTACTTACCACTAAGATCATTTATGTGGTTATAAGATAAATTCAGTCTAGTCAGATTAGTTAATGCTTCAAGTCCTAAAATCAAATAAGATAAAATAAAGCCTTTACAGAATTCAAACAACTATTTAGAACTATATAGTATTACAATACTATTTCAGACAGTTTTGAAGCAAATCTGTAATCTAATAAGTGGTATTTTGCAAAATACTTAAAGAATTGTTAACTTTTCTAGAAGAAAACTTTTCTGAAGTAAAATTTAAGGTCAGCATTCAAAAGTTTATGATAATATTTATTCCACTCTTTTAGGAAGAAAAGTGGACTTAAATCATCTTCCTTATGCAAAGTATCACATGAAAATCACTTACAAACCTTCTATTCTTGTAATCAAATTGCAGGACAAATTTAAAGTGCATAGTTTCGTCAGTGTGTTTAGCCCTTCAATTTGATTTATTTGATTAGATGACAGATCTAAGTGTTGTAAATTCCAAACATGATCAATGGCTTCGATTTTTGAGATGTTATTGCAGTGAAGATTGATGGCATGAAGGGATGAATCTAAAGATAACTCTGATATGCTACAAGAGAAAATATATATTATCAAAAGCAAGTAAGAAATGGATTTAAAAATTATGACCAAATATAATTAAAATCAACCAAACAGCATGTAGATGGTAACCATGTGCTCTACTCATTCCATAATGAAATCCTTCCTACCCGTGGTAGCCTTTTAACATCTTATAAGGTACAGTGCTTCTTAACACTAATCGGTATTTTGGACCATGTAGATAAACAAAAAACCCACTCAAGAGAGGCCAGTGACCCTGGGTCATTTCTCCCTTCTATAAGCAACCAAGTCACCAGCATATAATGAAAGCGGTGACAATAAAGGCCCTGGAATCATAATACCCCAGGTAAAATCTGCATTCTAATACTTTTTTTTTTTGCTAAATTACTTGAATAAATGAGTTAACCTCTCTAAGCCTCGGTTCCCTCATTTCATTTAATTCTCACAACAATTCTAAGCAATTGGCATAAGGATACTGAAGTCTGCAGAAAATAACTTGTCCAAGTTCTTGTAGTTACTACTAGAGGCATTATAAATCCATATCTGGCACTGGAAAGTAGTTTATAAACTTACTTTCTTTACTGTCGGCAACAGCTATTGAACCCAGAATGTAGTTGATTTCAAAAGAAACCACTAATTACTATTTCTAGTGAAAAAAATCCATCCTCCCTTTTATGCATTTGGAATGCACCTCCCCTAAATAGAACTCATCTCTTCTTTCTCTCAAGTACTGCCATTTATAACCAGAACCTCTCCTAAAGATGGTAGTTCCAGGAATAAAAACTACAGTGCATGCAGTTCAGAGGTGCCGGATGGAGGGACAGTGGGGAATAGGGTCACACAATGGCATGGGCATCTGTTCAATGTTCTGTAGCAGCTACCACAGAGGAAACTTAACTCTGGCAGCAGAGAAGTGAGTCATGGAGTAAAAGGAGAATAAGGGATTCTGGTGTGCTTTCAAATTAGCATCAATAATCTCAAATTCAAAATTAAAAATCAAAACACTTTAAATATGCCATAAAGTCATTCAGCTCCTCCCTTAGACTTCAGAATGAAGCACACAGCAACGTGGCAGAAAAAGACAAAGCATTTGTAAATTTGAAACTACCAATCTCTAAATGTTTTTGAAATATTTTCCAATTACCTAGCTACTGTCATTTACTGAACTCTTTGTGCTATTAACACATGCTTTTAATGACAGTCATTTATTTTCTGACACATTTCAGTTTCTGGAAATTAGTACTGTGGAGATAATGTGGTACAGCAGAAAAAGCAGAAAGTGAAATTAGCCAGAAATAGGTTTGAATTTGAACTTTATTGCTCACCGGCTGGAAGAAGATGGGGACACTATTTGGATCCTCTGAAGTCTCAGATTTGTCACTTGTAAAATTACTACCTTGCAGAATTATTGTGAGGGATTGTGATAACATGTATAATATGTACACATAGACAGCATTCAGTAAATGACATCTATTATTAAGTATAAATGTAAATATGCTTTAAAAACCATCTCCCTGGGGTCCTCTGGCAAATTTGAGATCACGATCAAGAACAAGATGGTTTAATTATCAGCAGCAAGGTTTCGCATAGAGCAGGGCATGCCACAAAGGAACAGCAAGTGCAAACGCACAGAAAGGCCTACTATGGAACTGCCTGTAGATCAGTACGGTTAATCAGAGAGGGTAAATGGAGAAATGGTCAAAGATTAATTCTGAAGAGGTGGGCAGGGAACAGTCAGTAAAGCAGAATCAAGAACCTAGTACGTCATGCATAAATTTTGGCTACATGAAAGAGGGAAATGGTTAGCTAAATATGATGTTTAGCACTCCCAAGAAGCATATGGATATATATATCATAGTGCTCTGCGAAGGAGAAATTAGAGGGAGGCAAAGAGAACTGAGGAAAACCTAAAGAAGAGCAGTAAACCTTCGCTCTACGGTTGCCAGACATACCATAGCGCCACTTTTTGTCAAGGTAAGAGAAAGAGCAGAGGAGACCAGATAGAACCCGAGAAGACCAACAATTACAGAGCAAGCAAAGGAAGAATAATCAGTAAAGAAAGAACCACTGAAGACGAAGGATGGCCAAAGATTGGCAGAGAATGCAGGGCAGTTTCCAGGCTCTCAGAAGTCCAAGGAGGAAAGGAATGAGGACTCGATGGACCTGGCACTTCAGCAGAGCAGTTCCGGCGCAGTACGGCGGGAGGAAGCCAGAGAGCGTTTGTGCGCGGTCTGGGTAAAGCTCGGCTCCCGCCAGGGGAATGCGCGGGCCGCTCCTGGCTGCGGAGCGCCCTTTACCTCCGCAGGCCTTTGTCCATGAAGCACAAATCCCCGCAGCTGCTGTCGCCGTCTTCGTTTTCGACCTCCGCCTCCACCGGCGCCTCCATGGCACCGGCGACGGGGACCGTGGTCTTAACCGGCGCCCAGAGCTGGGTGGGAGAGCCCGGAACACGCCTTCTGGGTGAGCGGAAGTCCAGTCCGGGGCGGGGGGGTTCGCCCCCCCCCCAACCGACAGCCGGGCACTTTCCCGCCTTGACAAGTGCCGTAAAGCGGGAAGACTGATTTTCTTCCCCAAGGGCTTCCCTCCCTTTTACGGTAGCTACGGCGCTATTCTTGGGACTTGCCGTAAAGGGAAACATCATCCCGTGTGTGTGGTTTTTGGGTAAAGAATCGGTCTTTCATGTGACGCTCTCCTGTATGATTTTTGCGTTGTAGGCGACTGACTTCTGAAGGGGATTTAACAGCAGTTAGTCTTTACAAAACTGTAGTCATACATACCTGTAAGTTATTCCCCCACCGGCCATTGCACCTACCCTTGATTTAGTAAACATTTATGAGATGCCTTACATATGCCGGGCACTTGCCTGTGACATGAGGAATAAGTTGAAGTCCATTCTCGTTCTCTGGAAGCATTCACAGTTCAATGGAGGAAACAAAGAATTGCCGTGCAACAGGGTGAGTGCTAGAAATAGCCCAGGAGCATTTAAGCCAACTGTATAGTGATGTGGGTAGTGGGAAAGTTTTCTAAAAGGTATTAGTGACTGAGCAGAGCCTTGGTATGTCAAGGGGAATTCTGCAAGTGAGTGCCATTCCAGGTAGGAAAACAATACCGGCAAAAGGTGGAAGAGACCTGGTTAGATTGTTCTCTAACTCATGAGAGTATTTAAAAATGCAGGGGAGCCTCATTGGCTCAGGGTGTAGAGGATGACTCTTGATCTTAGGGTAGTGAGTTCGAGCCCCACCTTGGGCATGGAGCGTACTTTAAAAAAAATTAAAAATGGAAAAAAAAGGTATGTCAACTCTGAACCTGTCACTATCTTGAACTAAAATCTTTGGCGGTCTCTGTTAGCAGTCAAATAAAGGCCTGACTTTCTATCCTAATATTGAAGATATTTCCAGACTTTAAATGTCATTAGTCTCCTATTGTTTACCTATACCTATCACGTTCTAAAATTTGTAGCCACAATTCACTGTTTCCTGTAACATGTTCTTTGCCATTTGTCTGCGCTTCTTCCAATAAGAAGTAGAGATAGAATCGCCTTAGTGGCTTCTTGATTCTGGGCTTGCTTGTGACTTTTTTCTTTGGCCAATAGAATTCATTTAATGCTAGTGCTGCCGGGCCTCAAGACACCTTGCATGCTTCTGCTCCCTCTCTTGGAAAACTGGCTGACCTGCTGTTTGAACAAGCCCCCCTAGCCAACTGGAGGAGGAGCAACTACATGGAGCAAAAGCAAGTCACTCTAGTAGAGGATGCACAGATACATACCCCAGCCCGGAAGTGCTTAGCCAAACCCACCCCAAGTTGCAAAATAACAGAAATGTGAGCTAAATAAAGTGTTTTGTGTTAACACATGTAGGATTAGATGATTGATAATAGTTACTGATCTATGGGTGAATATCCATTAAAATAGAGATTTTCAATGGGGATAAGTATTATAGTCTTACCTAAAACAAATAACTGATATAGGAAACAAATTATGTTGTAATGTTATTAAATGTATTGGCTCTTTCTTCCAAAGTCATGGGCATTATAATTGATTAATTAAAATGTTGATTATTGTTAGTGGAGTTCAAAAATTGAATTACCTTAGCACTTAAGAATTGATTATTTATTTATTTTTTAAATATTATATTTATTCGAGAGAGAACGAGAGAGAGAGCACAGCAGGGGGGGAGGGATAAACAGGGAGCCCAATGTGGGGCTTGATCCCACATGACCTGAGCCGAAGGCAGACACTTAACTGACTGAGCCACCCAGGTGCACCAAGAATTGACTTTTTTAAATGATAGTTCGATACACTAATATTACTATTGTTTGCCTGTTTTTTTTTTTAGCACAAATACTTAGAAACTGTGGTTTTGCTTCAAAATTCTTTATTTGCAAAACAAAATTTGTTAAATAAGTTTCCATAGGAGACTTCAGTTCTCAAACTCAAAGCGGCTATCTTTAATATTCTAAATAATACGTAAACAACACTTTTCCATTACTACACTCTGTTGTTCTATATTTTTAAACAGAACTTCCATTTTACTTGGACTTGCTTTTCATGCTATCTATAAAGTATTTGTGGGGTGCAAAATGGGTAATATATTTGAAATCGGCCTTACTAGTTTGAGATCAGGGATTAGATAGGCAGTCAGAGGGGTCAGCAAGATAGCATTGTGGGGGAGGCAGAGAGAATAGTATCTATTCTGGAAATGATAAGTTGCTTAGATAGACTGATGTGTGGTGAGGGTGTGTGTGCACATGAGAAAGCAAAAAGCGAGGCTAGAAAGTTAGGCTTGATTCAGATCTTGGAGAACCTGCAATGGCCAGTTTGGAAGTTGGTATTTGTTGAAGGAAGGTTGTGATGGGGTGGCAGTGTGGTGGTTGCAAACAGTTATGAGTGAGGTTGGTAAAGGATGCAAGAACACAAGACAGTATTTAAACAGGGAAGTGACAGGATTAGATTTGTGTTTTATGACATTATCTCTAAGAGACTGAGTGAAGGCTGGATTGGAGAGAGATTAGAGGTGACTGTATAAATTAAGGAGGTTGTTGCATTAAACCACATGAGGAAACTGGAGGACTCTACAAAGTCCCTAGGGGTCTGAATGATGAGAGGAGAATACTTGAGAAGAAGTTAATAAGTTAGATTTTACAAGCTTTGTTTACTGATTTTGATGTAGGGTATAAGGTAACCATAGTTGTTTCTCCTTTTTTTTCATCTTGATAGTTTTTGAGTATCCTTTAGTGCTTTACTGCATTCCTGTAGGATCAAAATGTAATGGTGGTATTACATTCTGTAATTTGACTTTTTTTTAAAAAGACTTATTTTATTTATTTTAGAGAGAGAGAGAGCAAGAGAGCAGGTAGGAGGGGCAGAGGAAGAGGGAAAGAGAATCCTAAGCCAACTCTGCACTCAGCCCCACATGGGGCTCTATCTCCTGATTCCAAGATCACAACCTGAGCAGAAACCCAGTGGGACTCCTAACCGAATGCACCACCCAGGCACCCCTACATTCTGTAGTTTGTATTTGTTTTTTTCTATTAGAATCTACATAGCACTTTTATGCTAATTTCTCAGACAAGATACACAAGGCTGTCATTTGGCTTTTTAATCATCTAAAATATAAATAAGCTTTAAAAGACGTAAAACCCAAAGCTTTTAAAATTTTACAGTACCTTTATACATACAGATCTCAGTGCAGAACATCAGGTCAGTAGTGTGGGCCCATAAAATCAATCCTGTTTGTGACCTCTGGCCTTGAAAAATTGCCTTACTCATGAATTCTAGTCACTTAGTTTGTATACCACCCCCTCCAAACACATGCTGTGCTTGTACATCTTTCTGTGCCAACCAATATATACAACCTTTTTGTAATTTGTGTTTTGTTGGTGTATTGCTTTATCCAGAATATTTGGAGAGTAAGTTCTCAGAAAATTGAACTTTCTGGATATCTGGACTTCTTTCAGATGGAACTAGTCCTTAAAATTTTAAATTTGGTGGAATATTTTCTAATATATTCCTTATGCTATCCTGCATTCTTAAATTATATCAAGTATAATTTAATATATTCTTAAAATCTTATTGTCATAAAAATTTACTGTATCATATAAAAACGTAATTTTTGGTATTAGAAAATTATTTTTCTTATGAAAATATTTGCTAACTATGGAAAATGTTGAAAAGTATAAAAAAATAAAATTGCTCATTATCTTAGAGAAAGACACTACTATTAATCTTTTCCAATATCTCTATTTAGTCATGTCCATGCATGTACATATATGTGAATATGAGTAGTAATAAAATTCATTGTAGTAAAATTAAACATTCACTGGATTACAAAGAAATTACAACTAATTTCTAAAATATATGGGACCAAATGGGTTCTGAGCAAATCTCTCCAAAATGTGCCACTTTGGCATGCAGACTGTTTTGAGCTGAAGGCATTCAAGACCCTATCAAGGCTCAAGATAACATTTTGCCCCTCCCTTAACTACCTAGAAGAATCTAAATTGGAGGAGTCTTTCCCTGAGTAAGAGTTGTAGAGAGAGAAATTTTATCTGAATGACCCATCTGTATGGCAGGGCAAACATCTAATTACCATCATCTGCTTTTCTTATTGCCCTGAGCATTAACCACCTCCACCCCTCTGCCATTCCTTAGTTCAGGAAGACATATATGCCTCATTTTTTTTCTTTTATTCATTTGAAAGAGAGACAGAGAGAGAGCGCAAGCAGGGGGAGAGGAAGAGGGAGAGGGAGAAGCAGACTCCCCGATGAGCTGGAAGCCCGACATGGGGCTCCATCCCAGGACCTGGAGACCATGACCCTAGCTGAAGGCAGATGCTTACCCATCTGAGCCACCCAGGCACCCCATATGTGCCTCATTTTATTGGGTTCCCATATATACAAAATTAAATTTGATTTTCTTCTGTTAATCTGTCTCATGTTAATTTAATTCTTAGACCAGCTGGAAAAACCTTTGAAGGATAGAGGAAAATTTTTCTTCACCAGCACTTTTGGTGAGCCAGGGAGACCTCACTGGCTGGGCACTGCTCATTCTGAAGCTGTTGCAGTTGAAAGATCCTGGGACTTCTGGTAGAGCTGGCAGAAGGTAAGAATTCTTACCACATCAGACTCCTGGTCTCTACCTGCAGAGTCCGGTAGAAGCAGAGTGGTGAGAGTCCTTTTTTTTCCTTTTCTAAATGTACATTAGCAGGAGAAAATATTTGTGGAACTAGCTCTTTGGCTTCAGTGACTGGTTATTCGGTGTGAGTTACTTTTTGGTTTTTATTAATCCTTATCCTCTCAGAGATGGTCTGTCCGCTTGTCACTTGATATCCTGAGAGCTTGGCTTTTTGACAAGTGAGAATACTCTTTTTGGTCTCTGGCAACTGGAGGATACATGCACTGCTGTGCGTCTGGGGGATAGCCCTATAGGCTATGGATCCAGTAGTTTTCGTCCAACTATGTCAGCTCCCAGGGGAATCTGTCATAAGAGACCCTAGTCCACAAGGGCTTTTATCATCTCAACCTTTGTTACTGTGTTAGTGCTGTGAAAAATCCCATTCCAGTAGTGCCTGCCCAGCTTCACAGATTAGCAAGTCTGTGACTGGAGGCATCTCATGTTTCCCTGGGAGACTAGAGACACCTTTCCCCTTGCACTGAAGGCCTTTGCTGTCTTAGACTCATTTTGAGAGTGAACTTTTTGAATCATGGGGGCTACATCATCTATACCTACTCCAGGAATGTTTCTTGAGTCTGTGGTAAAAATTTATTCTAAATCCGGAAAGCTATCTCCAGCTTCTGGCCTTCCTATGTAATGTCCTTTGTGGATAAATCCTAGACCCCCACCAAAAGAATTCATGTCTCCTGGACAGCAGCTGATCTTTTCAGAAGTTTCTATGAAATTTAGAGGAGAATTAGAAAGATCATTGGTTATTCTTTCTCATAGAGGAAAGAGATGACCAGAATTTCTCATAGGCCCTCCTACAAATGATCAGCTGAAGACTGATTTTCAGTGGCTGGTAGAAGAGGAAAATAAAATTTCACAGTGCCCCTTCCTTTCCAAATCCAAACCCAATGGCTATTGATCCTTTCTCTCCCAGAGATAACTATTGCTTTTCTGCTTGTCTCATTTTGTCTATCTACCTGGGGCATGCAGGTTGTTGATTTTTTTGGCTATTTTTGACTGTATCTTGGGAAGGTAGTATTCTTTGCACCCTCTTTAGGGACTCCTCTTAAACCAAAGGAGGGATTACTCAGTACTGCCAGAAAAATTTGCTATTTGTTCTGGCTGAAAACTGACAAGATATTTAAAAGAATTTTTAAAAATAACTCCATAGTCAAAAATTGGCCAGATTGGAAGCTGATATTTAGAGCTGATAGGAATTTTTTTAGGCTTTTTTTCCTAAGCTAAAAGAAAACTATATACCCAGAAGGAAAGAAGCAATTGAGGATAATAAAGTTGGATAGATATATCAATTTATGATTTAAGGTACAACCCAATATTTTGAGGAATTGAGAGCAACCGTCCTTATCTTATAAATCTTTGCAAAACTAGAAATTTGGACCCAGAAAAAATTCAAGGTCAATCTGTCTTTTTTTTTTTTTTTAACCAATCCCAAGACAGATGAATGGATAAAGATGTGGTATAAATATAATGGAATATATATATGGAATATATATATATATATATATATATATATATATATATATATAGTGGAATATTACTCAGCCATCAAAAAGAATGAACTCTTGCCATTTGCATCGACGTGGAAGGAAGTGGGTTTATAATGATAAGAGAAGTAAGTCAGTTAGAGAAAGACAAATACCATATGATTTCACTCATGTGGAAATTTAAGAAACAAAACTAATGAGCATAGGGGAAAGTTATATATATATATGTATATGTATATACATATATATGTTTGTATATATATGTTATATGTTGTAGATGTTGGGTATTTTTCTACGGACGGTATATTGCCAGAATTTGTAGAAGAGTTCTGTATAGTTGGTTTGAAGGCAAGCACTTGTAAGAATTGCCTACTCTAAAACCCTCAAATATAAAAACTAACCCAAATGCTTTTTAGTTCACATGAGCTAGGATCAATCTTTAATGAATAAGAGCTAAATGAAGTGTGTTGGTTTAATTAAAATAGACATGCTTTTAGAGTTATCAATATTAAATATAATACTTTTATTGTACCTGGGTTTACTACCCAATTAAGTTTGTATTATATTAAAAAATTGTTATGTTTATTATGTAAATATTATGTTAAAATATTTTAAACAGCAACAACAACAACTACAAAAAACAGTTTGGGAGAATGGATGGCTTTGTCTGATGTCTCATGTGAGTAATCTGAACATAATTGTTAAGAGCAATTTAATTGGATAAATGCAATTAAGATAAAAAGGTTTTTTTTTTTCTAAGATTTTATTTATTTATGACAGAGAGAGTGAGAGAGCACAAGCAGGGGGAGCAGCAGAGGAAGAGGGAGAAGCAGGTTTCCTGCTAAGCAGAGAACCCAATGTGGGGCTTGATCCAGGGACCCTGGGATCAGGACCTGAGCCAAAGGAAGATGCCCAACCAACTGAGCCACCCCAGGCAACCTAGGATAAAAAGTTTTTAAATGAACTTTTAAAATAGTTTTACCAAACCTTTTTGGTAACTTAAAACTTTAAAGTTGCTGAGTTAAGTGATCAGTTAAGTTCAATTCATTGAATATCTAGATCATTTCCAAATAAGATGAAATAGTAAAACTTTAATTACTGAATATTGGTTTATTTACTTTTGAATTCCTTATTACAGAGAAACTAAGGATAAATTTGGGTCTGTTGGTAAACATATTTTGTGCTTTATCGAAAGTTTGTACTATGGAGAAGCACATGGTTCTAGAAATTATGAAAAGTATTCAAAAATTTGCCAATTTAAAGAAATCTGGTATAACAGTTCACAGTTGCTTACTTCTTAGTTTTCATTAGAAATTAAGGTTTCTAAGAGTTAAGGATTCTAATAAATGTAGTTAAGACTACTATAAATAATAAGGGAAGCTTCTCTGTATGCAACGAGAATTAAGATGTGTGTTTTTGGTAAGAAAATGTATAAAGGGTAGAAATGCTTTTTTTTTTTTTTTGGGTTAAAGAAAAAGAAAATAATTTTGTCCTAAAGTGAGGTTGACTATTTAAAAAGAGAAAGCATAGGACAAAATTTGAATGTAAAAAAGAAAGTTGTAGAAGGTTTCTGGAAAGGGGGTTTTGGAAAGGAATTTTATGCATGGTCAGTGAGGTGAGAAACAAAGGCAGAAGAAAAATTATTAAATTTCCTTACTACCTACAGCCTTATTGAAAGTCCTTGAAACAGGCAGAGTGACCTTCCTCTAGGAACTCAGCCGCCAGGATGTTAATACTTTGCTAAGGCAAAAGGCAATTTTATCCCAACCCCAGGATCCTGTAAGTTTACTTTAACACATAAAAAATTCCTTTGGAAACTTCCTTTATCTCTACCCCCAAGATACATGTTAGCAATCCACCTCTAAGCATATGACCCACTGATACACATCTGAAGGGTCTCATGACTTAGGTTTTATTAGACAGTGATAAACGACCTCTTCCCTACTATAGCTAGCCCCCTCAAGGTCATGGAAACCTTGCTTCCAAAATTCCTTAGAGACTTACGCCGACTTACGCTATCCCTAACCTCCTCCCAACTTGAAAGTATAAAATGGGCCACTCCTCATGACCCTGGTGCAGCTCTTTGTGCCCACAGGTCCTGTCCCCGTGATTTAATAAAACCACCTTTTTGTACCAAAGACATCTCAAGAATTCTTTCTTGCCATCTTCTCTGGACCTCACCTACATTATCAGTCAGGACTGGCTAAGATAGAAATGAATTTAATTAAGTAAATGAGCTTTAGTATCAGAAGTACACTGCTGCAAGTTTAGGATTTGGTTTTTCTCTCTGTTAAAAGGACAAAGTTTTCTCAGATTATTGATCTACTCCTAATAAGAAATTGTAAACAAAGGTTTTTCTTTATCTTTAGTGTAATCTGCCTCAAAAAAACAAAGATTCTATGTTTTGTCTTTATCATGTCTTTGGTTACTTAGGAAAACTGAATCTTCTCATGTTAAAAGTACTAAGTTTTGCTAACAACTATGTAACCTTCTGTATTTGCCTTTAAAATCTTTTATTGCCACTTTGGTTAAATAGATAATTAAGTATTAAGTTTTGTAATGATCTCTGATCTTATTTAGTCAAGAACTTGAAAACCTTTTTCTAAGGGTGCCTGAGTGGCTCAGTTGGTTAAGTGTCTGCCTTCAGCTCAGGTGTCCTGGGATCGAGTCCGGGGAATTGAGTCCCACATTGGGCTCCTTGCTCAACAGGGAGCCTGCTTTTCCCTCTGACTCTGCCTGCCACTCCCCCTGCCTGTGTTCTCTCTCTCTCTCTGTCAAATAAATAAATAAAAATCTAAAACAGACAAGAAAACCCTTTTTTAAAAAACTATTTTTGACAAACTTCCAAAAATCAAGTTCTAACTAACGTCTTTTTCATTTAAAACTAACTATTGAGATATGAGATATTCCAGAGGGTCCTTGAAACACCTCAAAAGATTGTTCTCTCGCCTCATAAAGAGATATTTTAAACTAGCTAAGCTTATTTGGTATATTAAGTTACATGGGAAGCATTGTCAAATAAATAATGATAAACTCTTGCAGGTTATATTATGTGGGTGAATAGTACTACTATAACCATTCTAGAACATATATGAAATTCTTAAAATTTTGTTATCTCCTGATGTTTTCACTTGTACTTCTAATTATTGAAGTGTTGTATATCACAGAAATAACTGCGTTTCCCTGTCAAGTCCATTATAATGAATTCTCATCAGTTCTCTAATGATGAACATTTTTTAAAAAGTCTTTTATCATTTACAGTTATTGTTTTACTCTAATGCTTCTACAAAATGTTCCTTGCAAAAGTGCTTCATCCTCAAGGAGATTCATGGAAAGGACTTTTTGACAAATACAGGTTTCTGTTAAACTTAAGGTCATATAACTGAACTCGGTAAGAATTTCCAGAACTGGTGGGAAAACTGGATTTGAACAGAAGAATTAAATAACAAGGGACTGAATGAACTGAAGAAGAGGATTATAATTTTTAGGACTTTTTATTTGAAACATTGCTGGTTCTCTAATGTTTGGTTTTTTAGATTTAAAGAGACTTTTTCTCTTAAGCTATCAATGACTTACAGCAATTTGGTAACATATACCTTTGTAAACAAATAAGAAACATTTATCTTTTTCTCCTTACTTGATCCCTCCAGAATTTGGACACTGTCAGTGAATTTTCTTATTTTCATGGCAATATACGTGTTTGCACAAATTCAATAAGAATGTGTTTTTTTCTGTAATAGGATATAATTGGAAACATCGGTTATATTGCCAAGACTTCCCTAGATCGTCATTTTTTAAAAAAAGATTTTGTTTATTTATTTGACAGAGAGAGAGAGCAAGAGCGTACAAGCAGGGGAGCAACAGAGGGAGAGGAGAAGCAGGTTCTCTACTGAGCAGGGAGCCTGATGCAGGGCTTGATCCCAGGACCCTGGGATCATGACCTAAGCTGAAGGCTGATGTTTAACCAATTGACCCACCCACATGCCCCTACATTGCCATTTTTGACAGGGATTCATAGACTCAAATATGGACCAGACAGCTTTAAGGAACTAAAGTTGACTTTACAGAGCCAATGAAGGCCCTTGGAAAAATCAGCTTGGTACCTTGCTTCCTGGGTTCCCAGCAGCCTCACCAGGTGAGAAAGGAAGGTCATTTCCTGGCAGATGCAGGAACCTCAGGATATTTTGGGGACCTTGAGAAGAAGGAATTTACCCGAATATCTAGATATTGCTGGCAAGTCTGATGGCAAGTATTTGGTTTGGCTTCTTAGCCTCAGAGGGTGTTAAAAGTTCAATCTGACAATTCCTTATAAAAAAATTCTAGCAAAGTAGATTTAAAAAGAGCCTATATGGTCATTCACTCTTCTTGCTGCACTTATGTAAATAATCAGGCCAAGGTTTTTTGAAACCAGACTTACTTTGCAAACAAATTAGTCCTAATTTGTCTATCTTTGGTGGAAATGAGGGTGATTTTAGAGAGAAAAATCAGGTTTCAGTAATATACCTTTGTGGATATTAGAGTGAAGTTCTCTTGTCTTTGAGGGTTTGTGTTTGCCTATGAACTGTACTGGATCTTCAATTCTGGTTTCTGCAAATATCTGGCTAAGACTCTCCAAACTAAAATTTGCAATTTTCTTCCTTCCTTTTGACTTGGAATCATTGAGAACTAAAGCTGCCCTTTTCCCTGATGTCCTGCAAACTGAAGCCAGATGACATGATATTAATGTCAGAGAAATCATCCCAATGGCCCAACAGCGATCTTTGTGCCTGTTGCTGTATGGGCCACTCAGAAAGATCACCAGAGATTCAAACTTCAAACCAGGAAGATCTTTCAGATTGCCACTGTCTGCCATTACTCTGTCTGAAGATGCTTCAAGTCCGACATCTAGAAATCTTCTCACTGGCAGCACTCAGAATTCAGACACTGGGGTCAAAATTTGCTCCATCCATTAACCTTTGTTTTTCTTTTGTTTCCATAGACATGCCTCTTATTAATTACCTGATTGCTTGCCCAATATAGATCTAATGTTGGGAGCCCAGTTGCAAGACTGCCTCCTGAAATGAGATATAACTGTTTAACTCAACTGATCTATTCTCAAGACTGAGGCTGGTTCATTGAGATATGGACTAATCTGTCAGTTTAGCCTCTGGATTGTGAAACTTCTTTAAAATTTCAAAGGTGGGTCTGAAGGGATTTAGAACAAGTCTCCCCAAAATGCACCACTTTGGCATGTGTACTGTTTTGAGCTAAAGGCAATTGAGACCCTGCCAGCTCAAGGGAAACTGTTGCCTCTTCCTTGACTATCTGGAAGCCACGCAGCTCAACACCAAAAGAGATCACCTTGGCCTCTTTCAGAGGAAAGAGTAGAGCATGCCACAAAGGGCTTGGCCTATCTGGGAGCTGTCGGAGGGGCTGGTTCCCGTCTCACCTCACATGGCTCACCAATGGAACGGCCATAGTTCATGAGGGCAACTAAGAACAAAGAAAAACGGGAAGGATGGCTAGCTGCATGCCCGGCACAGCTCTGCTAAATAGGGAGAAGTTGCAGAACCTGAGGCTGCTCCACAGGAAGAACAGTGGAGCATCCTTCCATGGCCTGGCCCCTAGTAAGGCAGTCAGACACCAGATTATGGGCTCCTGAAGAAAAAGACATAAAGACTAGAAAAGCAATAGAAAAACAAAAACAAAAAAACAACAAAACAAAGAGTTGGTTTTTTGAAAAGATAAACAAAATTGATTAACTGTTATCTAGATTAGCAGAAAAAAATTCATTAAGCTAGAAAAAGATCAAAACATACCCTAAATTCGTTGATTAAAGAAGAAATTGTGGGCACCTGGGTGGCTCAGTTTGTTGGGCAACTGCCTTTGGGTGAAGTCATGATCCTGGAGTCCGAGGATTGAGTCCCGAGTTGGGTTCCCTGCTCAGGGGGGAGTCTGCTTCTCCCTCTGACCCTCCCCCCCTCTCATGTTCTCTCTCTTATTCTCTCTCTCTCAAATAAATAAATAAAATTTAAAAAAGGAAACTGTGATTATCATAAAAGAAGCAAAAGATAGGTTCAATATTCTGTCATAATTAAACAAAATCTTAGCAAGTTGAGAATAGATGATGATGCTTTAATTAAATAAAGGGTGTTTTCCAACCCCCTACAGCAAACACTATATCCTTAATACAAAACATTGGAAGTATTCTCCTTAGAGTCATGAGCAAGGTAAGGATTCCTGTTCTTTTGAAATGAACTTGAACCAATGCTGTAAGAAAGAAGAATAATTTTTCTTTAATTTTCAGAATTTAAGAAGAAGAGATAAACTGCTTTTATTTGGAGATGATATGATTTTCTTCCTATATTCTCTTGCATTTTCTAAATTGACATAGCAACAAAAATTATAAATGATTATGGAGTAAATGTAACAGGAAATATGCAGAATTTTATGGAGAAGACTAAAGTTTATAGAAGGACCCCTTCCCCCAAAAAAGTTTAATCTAGAGAAAGCTATAATCATTATTGTAAAGATGTCAGTTCTCCCCAAATATACTTCCAAATAAAATTCCATCACAGCAAGAATCCCAACTTAATCTTTTATAGAACTTAACAAAATCATTCTAAAATTATATGATTTCAAAAGTTAATTTTGAAGATGAAAAGAGATTTTGTATTTGAAATGACAATACATTTTAATTTAATGATTTTAATGGTGATGTCTTCAAGTTCTTGATGGTTACCATCAATGAGAAACTTCGCTTACACAAATAAACAATAAATTTACAAAATTATTTTTTTCATAGTCCTCTGTTGTATACCTCTACCAGCTAATATTCTAGCCTCTCTACTGCCCCAGTTGTGGTCCACAGACATCTAGAACCTTGCATAGAAAAGGTGTGATACATATATACAGCCAGATAGTAATGAGGTTTGAGCAGCCATTCTTTTTTTTTTAATGATTTTTTATTATATATTTTTCTTATATTATGTTAGTCACCATACAGTACATCCCTGGTTTCCGATGTAAAGCCACTATTATTCAATATAGTACTACAAGTCCTTGCGTCAGCAATCAGACAACAAAAAGGGATCAAAGGTATCCAAATCGGCAGAGAAGAAGTCAAAATGCCTCTCTTCACAGATGACATGATACTCTATATGGAAAACCCAAAAGAATCCACTCCCAAACTATTAGAAGTGATAGAGCAATTCAGTAATGTGGCGGGATACAAAATGAATGCTCAGAAATCAGTTGCATTTCTATACACGAATAACGAGACTGAAGAATGAGAAATTAGGGAATCCATCCCATTTACAGTAGCACCAAAAACCATACGTTACCTTGGAATTAACTTAACCAGAGACGTAAAGGACGTATATTCTAGAAACTATAAATCACTCTTGAAAGACATTGAGGAAGACATAAAAAAATGGAAAAATATTCCATGCTCATGGATCGGAAGAATTAACATAGTTAAAATGTCCATGCTACCCAGAGCAATCTACACTTTCAATGCTATCCCGATCAAAATACCAATGACATTTTTCAAAGAACTGGAACAAATAGTCCTTAAATTTGTATGGAAACAGAAAAGGCCCCGAATCTCCAAGGAACTGTTGAAAAGGAAAAACAAAGCTGGGGGCATCACAATGCTGGATTTCAAGCTGTACTACAAAGCTGTGATCACAAAGACAGCATGGTACTGGCACAAAAACAGACACATAGACCAATGGAACAGAATAGAGAACCCAGAAATGGACCCTGGGCTCTTTGGGCAACTAATCTTTGATAAAGCAGGAAAAAACATCCAGTGGAAAAGACAGTCTCTTCAATAAATGGTGCTGGGAAAATTGGACAGCTACATGCAAAAGAATGAAACTTGACCACTATCTCACACCATACACAAAGATAAACTCCAAATGGATGAAAGACCTCGATGTGAGACAGGAATCCATCAAAATCCTAGAGGAGAACATAGGCAGCAACCTCTACGACATCGGCCAAAGCAACCTTTTTCATGACACATCTCCAAAGGCAAGAGAAACAAAAGATAAAATGAACTTGTGGGGCTTCATCAAGATAAAAAGCTTCTGCACAGCCAAGGAAACAGTCAAAAAAACTAAGAGGCAGCCCACAGAATGGGAGAAGATATTTGCAAATGACGCTACAGATAAAACACTGTTATCCAAGATCTACAAAGACCTTCTCAAACTCAATACACGAGAAACAAATAAACAAATCAAAAAATGGGCAGAAGATATGAACAGACACTTTTCCAATGAAGACATACAAATGGCTAACAGACACATGAAAAAATGTTCAAAATCATTAGCCATCAGGGAAATTCAAATCAAAACCACACTGAGATACCACCTTACGCCAGTTAGAATGGCAAAAATAGACAAGGCAAGAAACAACAATTGTTGGAGAGGATGTGGAGAAAGAGGATCCCTCCTACCTTGTTGGTGGGAATGCAAGTTGGTACAGCCACTCTGGAAAACAGTGTGGAGGTCCCTTAAAGAGTTAAAAATTGAGCTACCCTATGACCCAGCCATTGCACTACTGGGTGTTTACCCCAAAGATACAGATGTAGTGAAGAGAAGGGCCATATGCACCCCAATGTTCATAGCAGCAATGTCCACAATAGCTAAATCGTGGAAGGAGCCTAGATGCCCTTCAACAGATGACTGGATTAAGAAGTTGTGGTCCATATATACAATGGAATATTACTCAGCTATCAGAAAGAACGAATTCTCAACATTTGCTGCAACATGGACGGCACTGGAGGAGATAATGCTGAGTGAAATTAGTCAAGCAGAGAAAGACAACTATCATATGATTTCTCTCATCTATGGAACATAAGAACTAGGATGATCGGTAGGGGAAGAAAGGGATAAAGAAAGGGGGGGTAATCAGAAGGGGAAATGAAACATGAGAGACTATGGACTATGAAAAACAAACTGAGGGCCTCAGAGGGGAGGGAGGTGGGGGAATGGGATAGACCGGTGATGGGTAGTAAGGAGGGCACGTATTGCATGGTGCACTGGGTGTCATACGCAACTAATGAGTCATCGAGCTTTACATCGGAAACCAGGATGTACTGTATGGTGACTAACATAATATAATAAAAAATCATTAAAAAAAATAAATAAAATGGTGGTTAGTAATGCCTATTTTTCAAAGTTGTTTTGGCAATTAATGACAATATGTATAAAGTATCTGGAGGTACTAGATTTAAAAGTTAAATATTTTCTAGTATTGCTTTTGTTATTATGTTTTATGTCACTCTCCTCTTGATTTATATTTTCTATTCTTTTCTATTCAATTTAATTTATTGTTTTCTGCCTTTTTTCTATTCCTATTCTTGATGCTTTCCATATATTTGCTGCTACATTTTACCCTTTAGGAGATCCTCAAAATTAAAGATTGCTTAGAACTTTTAAATGTTTATTTTTTAATAAATGGATAACCCAGATATGAATCAATGCAACATATTTTTCTTAAGGTATGCAAAGATACATACTGTGTATTAAAGACCCACTTTCTTCAGGAGAATGGAACAGTGTCTTCCCTCTGGTTCTATGTAGCTATACCTGAGGATGTGATTTCCTTTGGAGTCAGGACTGATAGATAGGAAATATTAACCAATAAGTTATTCAGTAAAGTAAATTAGCCACAAGTGTAAGAGCAGTAATCTTACTTGTGGGGTATTTTCACTGTTTTAGCTCTCTTTTTTTTTAAAAAAAAGGCCATTTATAAAAAATAACTTCATATATAACCTTGGAAAGTGGCTTCACTGTAACATATAATAAAAAAGAAAGTGACCTTGCAAACATCATGAGCTTATTTGAACTTTTTTTTTTTTTTAATGCTTATCATGTCCTGGGTGAACTAATTATTCAAGAAGCAATGGAATTATATTTTGTTCTGGTGTCTCAGTGCTATATCCCTGATGCTAATATAAGCCTCTTGGATGAGAATGCAATAGCTTAGAAATACTGAATGCTGATCCATCTGAGAGGAGCTGGAGCTGGAGCTAAACTCTGACCTTTGGCTAATATGTTAGAATTGTAACTAATTGAAAGGAGAGTGTTGTCATGAAAATGGTGGAACAGGAGTTTTCTACCATCTTCCCCTCAAAGAACACTGATGTTGCAGTCATCCACAGATAACAGAACCTTTGTGGAAGTCCAGGAATCCAGTAGTGAAGTTCTAGCACACTGTTGGAACAAAAAATGTTGAGATTGGACACATTTAAGAAGGTAAGATGGATAGCTTGACTTTATCCACATCATCCCTTTCCAGTACAGTACAGCTCAGGCCTTCTTGACCTGTGATGTCTCCCACAAGAGAAAGTGAAAATATGAGTGAATGTCTAGCTTCAAGGTACTCCAAAGAGGCCCACTTGTCTCTTGCCACATCCAGGTACTGAGTTATGGGCAGGATCATGGGGAGAGGTGAAAGGCTGGGAGAACAGCAGCCACGGTCCAGAATGGAACATATTAAAGGAATTTGGATCCTGCTAAGCACATCACACTCTCTGTCAGGAGGCCTGCCATGAGCTGCTGGGAATCCCCCAGCTCACTAACAGAGTACTCTTAGTGCTCTGTGCACCTCATCTATACATGATCCCACTTCTTGGCTGGCTTCCTGGCTATGTTCCTGCAGGTGGAGAGAGTGAGCTTTTTCACACAGCTAGTGAGCATGTGCAGAAAGCTGGCTCAAATATGTGGGCCTGGAAGAAACCACAAACTTGAGCACTCAGCATCATGCTAGGGAAAGCAAAGGGGAAACTGTTAGTACACAGCCTTGCTTTTCAGGGTCAAGAAAATGCATACAACCTTAAGAATTCTGTCACAAGAGGGAGTAAGAAGTGTGGAGCAGGTGTACCCATAGAAAGGGCTGAGAAAACCTTAGAATCTATAGTAGGGCTGATGAGGTATTTCTCTCCCAAGGCCAGTCAATAAAGACTGGAGGAAGGGACTCTTTAAATGCAAAGGCAGTAATACAAAACTTCAAAGAACATGAAAAATGAAGGAGTACAATAATGTTCTAGTAATCCAAAGATTAGAGATCTGCGATTTGCCTGACATAGAATTCAAAATAGCGCTTTTTAAAAAAGATTTTATTTATTTGAGAGAGAGTGAGAGAGAGAATGAGCAGGGAGAGTGGCAGAGGGAGAGAGAAAAGCAGATTCAGCAGGGAACCTGATGCGGGGCTTAATCTTAGGATGCTGGGATCATGACCTGAGGCAAAGGTAGATACTTACCTGACTGAGCCACCCAGCTGCCCCCAAAATAGCAGTTTTAAGGAAGCTTAATGAGCTATAATAAGTCCAATGAAATCAGAAAAACAATAAATGAATAAAATGAAAGTTTTAACATATAGATAGAAATCATTAAAAGAACCAAACAAATTCTGGAGCTGAAGAATACAATGAATGAAATTAAAAAAAATGCAATAGAGAGTATTAGCAACAGAATAGATCAATCAGAAGAGAGAGTTTAAAATAATAGGTCCTTTGAAATTACCTCCTTGGAGAACAAAGAGAAAAGGATGAAAAAGGCAAAGAAAACCTATGTGAACTATAGGATACCATTAGAGAAGTAATCTATGAATTAGAGTCTAGGACAAAAGATGAAGGGGGCAGAAAAGCTTATATAAAGAAGTAATGGCTGAGAACTTCTTAAATCTGGGAAGGTATTTCAGCATCCAAGTCCACATCCAAAGTCCGTCTAAGTATGTACTCCACAATTTCAATCCAAAATGATCTTCTCCAAGAAACATTATAATAAAACTGTCTAAAATTAAAGACAAAGAGATAATTTTAAAGGCAATAAAAGAAAAAAATTCACACAAGGCAATCACCATCAGGCTCTTCAGTAGATTTCTCAGTGGAAAACTTGTAGTCCAGGAGGGAAATAAAGAACTAGGAAAACAATAGAAGAAATCAATGAAATTAAGAGTTGGATTTTTAAAAACAAATGAAATTAAAACCCTTCATTTTGATTGAGAGAGAGAAGACATGTAAAATCAGAAATGAAAGCGGAGACGTTATAACTGATAGAAAAAGAAATACAAAGAACTGTAAGAGACTAGTATGACAGTTATACACCATGAAACTGGATACCCTAGAAGAAATGGTAAGTTCATAGAAATATGCCACTTACCAAGACTGAATCATGAGGAAATAGAAAATCTGAAAGGACCTATAACTAGCATGGAAACTGAATCAGTAACCAAAACCTCCCAACAAAGAAAAGCCCAGGACTAGATGGCTTCACTAATGCCTTCTACCAAACATTTAAAGAATTAATGCCAATTCTAAAACTGTTCAGAAAAGTCAAAGGGAAGGGAACGCTTGCAGACTTATTTTGTGAGACCATTAACCTGATACCAAAACCAGACAAAAAAATCACAACCAAAGAAAACTATAGGCCAATGTCCCTGATGAACGTAGATGCAAATATTGTTAACAAAATACTACTAAGCTGAATTCAATAGCACCTTAAAAGGATCATCCACTTCAATCAAGTAGGATTTATCCCTGGAATGCAAAGATGGTTCAACACACACAAATCAATGTAATACACCAGATAAATGGAATGAAAGCTAAAACTTGCATGATCATTTCAATAGATGCAAAAAAAAAAAAAAACCCAATTGATAAAATTCAACACTATGCTAAAAACTAGGAATCAAGGGCAATTACCTTAACATTAAGGCTATATCTGACAAGCTCACAGTTAACATTGTACTCAACAATTAAAAAAACAAAGCTTTTCCACTAAGATCCGGAAAAAGACGGGATATTCAATACCACCACTTTTATTCAACATATTACTGAAAGTTCTAGCCAGAGCACTTAGCTAAAAAAAAAAAAAAAAAAGGAAAAGAAAAGAAAAAAAAAAAGCATCCAGATTGGAAAGGAAGAAGTAAAATTGTTTCTCTTTGCACATGGCATGATCTTATACTTAGGAAACTCTAAAGGCTCCACCAAAAAAACTGGTAGAACTAATAATTGAATTCTTAAGTCAACCCCAAAGGGTTACCATCCTTTTCCTTCTTTTCCTCAAAACACTACTTACAGAGGCATTTGTATATGTTAGATCTTTTGTTGGTGGGTGCTACCCGATAAATGTGTTCAGAGGTTTTTAATAAAATATTTATGATATACTTGTGTTGTTGCCATTAAATATTAAATCTGGATGTTGGGGGGGAAAATGGGTCCTCTCAGACCCATTTGCAAAGTGAGGTTTTATCTAAATGCTGATCTTTTGAAGTCTTGAGAATTGCATAAAGGACATTCAGTAGAATGTGCTCAACAAAATGGCATTTTTAAATTGACTTTGTAACAGTGATTTGTACACATTTCTTACACTTCTATGAGGCTAATAAGATGCTTGTTTGAAAAATTCATTTTTATTTCTCTGCACTGCCTGGTAGAGTGCCTGAAAGACAGCAGATAGTTACTGCATATTTGATGAGTAAATGGATGACTCAAATCCAAGATATTATCATTCACTTTTTTCAACAGGAGGCCTGGCCAAAGAAAGAGCCATTTTAAGGAGAAGAAAGTCAGGATTATGTAGACTAGTGTTTCTTAAATATGGTCAGTGCACCTCTCTGCATAAGAACCCCAAGATAATTGATAAACTTATAGATTCTTAGGGCCCAACTGACACCTACTGAATTAGAATCCCCAAGGATGAGTCTGGGAATTCAGATTTTAAAAAACATACTCAAGTGGTTATTATGGCCACTGGCATGAAATATGGGACTGTCGTTTTACTTTCCACACAATCCCTACAGCCAGAAAGTATCTTAAATGGGCTATTTTGATTATGTTTATGATATGATTAAAGAATAAGACAGACTCTTTGAAACCTGTTAGGATTTACATCATAGCAAGGTGTGGCTTACATTATACCAAGACAAAATAAATGAAAATAAGAAAGAGAAAGAGGGAAATAAACATAGATAAAGAATGAATTTGGTTCATAAAACGCATGCCATAAAGCCTCATATAGATTCTGAGAGCAGGCCATCATAACATATAAGCAAAATCAGTTATTTAGGAGAGGCCCACGTATTCCTGATGCTAAGATCAGAAGAAATTTCCTTAGTAGGTCCTTGCAGAATAAAATATTCACCAGTCTTCTTTTAGTAAATATAACAGAAATATGGACTCTGGAATCCGAATATCTGGTTTAAATTCCAGCCCTGCTCCTTTTAGCTAGGATAATTACTTAATATCTGAGTTTTGGAATTCTCTTGAGTTAAACAGGGTGACTAAGTGAACCTCTGCAGGCTCTTTGGCCTGGATCTACTCATGCTTCCTTCTAATTCACTCTCTACACTATTGTCAGAATGGTCTTTCCAAATTAGTCTGATTTTATTTCTTATGCGTATGATTGCTTAGGTAGTCAGTACTTACACAAGTGCTCCCACATGAAGGGGCAGAAAGGGGCTGATACCTAGCTTGTGCTATGCTCACTAGGCTCTATGCCTGGACATGGAGCTATGTCTGCCTAGAGGTGGGGGTGCTTTTTTATATTTTGCATAAATACTCCAGGAGCCTACAGTGGCCCTACTGACATTACCTAAAAGATAGTGATTTTATCTTAAGTTCAGGTTCACAATTTTATAATCACCCAAAATGAGGCTTAGATTAACATCTTATAGAAAATGAGGACTCTATCAAGGACATAATCAAGAATGGAATGCTACGGGGCGCCTGGGTGGCACAGCGGTTAAGCGTCTGCCTTTGGCTCAGGGTGTGATCCCAGTGTTATGGGATCGAGCCCCACATCAGGCTCCTCTGCTATGAGCCTGCTTCTTCCTCTCCCACTCCCCCTGCTTGTGTTCCCTCTCTCGCTGGCTGTCTCTATCTCTGTCAAATAAATAAATAAAAATCTTAAAAAAAAAAAAGAATGGAATGCCACATCACCTATGTTGGGCTGTGCACTGAAGGGATGACTTTGGTGTGGGCCAATATCTGCCCCCCCGAAAAAAAACATTATTATGTAGTTCCTGGAAGATAACAAAAATGATAACATCTATCTCCCTTGTAGAGAATCAATTTTGACCTTTTACTCCTTAAAAATCAAGCTAAAAGTAGCTCATACAGCCAATTATATATTAGTAAACTGGGACATGCAGATCAGATGTTTCATAAATTCAACTCACAATTGGTTAGAAGCATCCCCTATGGATTAAAAAAAATATATTCCTAGAAAGAGAGTAGGGAGTTAATATTAACATTTCTATCTTGATATACCTTACAAGGTCTAGGTAGATTGGGGTCGTGGTACCTTAGTTTAAGTAAACCTATCATAAGTAGCCCTCTTAAAACCCAGGTTGCTAATCCTGAATATTTTATTAAATTGATTAAATCTGAGGATATGATAAGAAAAGAAGCTAAAATGATTATCTGGGTGATAGCAATGGTTGGACTAAAGTAGTTATTAAGTATAGAGAAGATCAAAGGCAGTTGTCCTTGGCTTGCTGTGTAGAACAGTCTTGAGGCTGAAAGTATGTACAACACATGTTGCTAACTATTGAAGTTGAAATCCCAAAAGAAATGACCCATTGCATGGAAGGGATTTCTTTGTCCATCCAGGTGACAGCAACAGCATCTAAAAAATTTTTTCCAAAAAGTCAGTTACTTTTGTTTGATTGCAAATATGGCAATAATTCTTTACTTCTTGCATCTGTACTCTTTGTGATATGACTTTGCCCCTCCTTCCAAGAGGGAGAGTTTCCTTATCAATTCTTGAGTATAGTCTGGCCTTGTGGTCTATTTTGGCCAGTAAAATGCTTTAAAAGTAGTGGTTTGCCAGCTCTGAGCCTATACTTTGAGAGGTATCACAGATTTCTGCTTGGGACATTGCTTAGCTACCATATGAACAAACTCAACGCAGTCTGTCAGAGACAAGCCACAGTAACTCTGGAGCCATGACAATGTACCTTACAGACTTCCAAATACAGGGAGCGTAATTGATCTAGGGCCCCAGCTACTGTACAATGAAATCCATTGTGGCATTTCTACCAAAGCCATGCTCTTACAAGTTGTTTCCAGCTCATGACTGTGGGGTAGAGATATGAAGAAGTACTCATGTATTTGATGGCCAGCTTTGGCTAAAGGGCTCCCCGGCAGATGTGCCAAGCCTTCTCTTTACTGCATATCAGTCTGTGGTGTTTTTACCTATCCTTCCCTTTTTTTCTCCTTCACTTTGGGTCAAACTTGTATTGTGGTCTCATGGCTCTCCTAGCCTTACCTGTCTTCCCTCTTGGTTTCTCTAATGCAAGCATTTCTTTTAATAAAATCCTTGCACATTTAATTATGTCTTGGCATTTGCTTCTCTCTCCCTCTTTAAACTTTGTTGACCTTTCTTTCTTAAGATTTTATTTATTTATTTGAGAGGGAAAGAGAGTGGAAGAGGGTGTGCACACGCGTGAAGGCAGGAGCAGGGGGAGGGGCAGAGGGAGAGGGAGAAGCAGACTCCCTGCTGAGAGTGGAGCCTGATCCCAGGACCCTGGGATCATGACCTGATCGGAAGGCAGATGCTTAACCAACTGAGCGACCCAGGCACCCCTTTAATATTTTATTTCTTATTTTTTAAAAAATTTTATTTAATTTTTAAAATTTTTTCTTTTATTTATTTGAGAGAGAGTGAGCGAGAGAGAGCATGATAGGGCAGAGGGAGAAAGAGAGGGAGAGGCAGGCTCCCCACTGAGCAGGGAGCCTGACGCAGGGCTCGATCCCAGGACCCTAGGATTATGACCTGAGCGGAAGGCAGACACTTAACCAACTGAGCCACCCAGGTGCCCCTAAGATTTTATTTTTAAGTAATCTCTACACCCAATATGGGGCTTGAACTCACAAGCCCAACAACAAGAGTTGCATGGGCTACTGACTGAGCCAACCAGGTGCCCCTGGCATTTGCTTCTCAAGGGACTCAATACACGAGAAACAATCAAATCGAAAAATGGGCAGAAGATATGAACAGACACTTTTCCAATGAAGATATATGAATGGCTAATAGACACATGAAAAAATGTCTCCTCCTCTGATTACCCCCCTTCATTTTTCCCTTCCTTCTCCTAATGTCCTCTGTGCTATTCCTTATGTTCCACATATAAGTGAAACCATATGATAATTGTCTTTCTCTGCTTGACTTATTTCGCTTAGCATTATCTCCTCCAGTGCCGTCCATGTTGCAGCAAATGTTGAGAAATCGTTCTTTTTGATAGCTGAGTAATATTCCATTGTATATATGGACCACATCTTCTTAATCCAGTCATCTGTCGTAGGGCATCTCCCTCACCAAGTCTTCTTGATTCTATTTCCAAATCGTACCTATTTCTGATCATATGTCTGATTCTATGACAAGTATCTTGATCTGAGCCACTATCATTTTTCTTTTAGGTAATGGCAAAAAACTGTTATCTTCCTGCTTTAAGCCCCTGTCTTTTCCTAATCCATTCTCCAGGAAAAGATAGAATATTCTAAGAGTGAATCTTTTAATGTCTTGTGTTGTTGTTGTTAAATTTAGGCTTAGATGCATCATGTTTATTTTTGCATTTAAATTCTAAACATTCATTTGTAAATTCTAAAAATTCACTTGTAAATTTAAGCATTTTTTTACTATCTGATGTTGGTGTATAATTAATAAGTAATCTTAAGCTCAGCTTTATTTCTTAACAATTATTTGCTTAATGATACTAATATGTTGATAATGATTTAGTTCATAGATAATGGCAGTTTTGCTGTCTTTTTTTCTTTTCCTTTCTATTGTTTTTAAATCCTTTATTCCTAGGACCTCCCTTATAGAGATCAGTGTAAAAGAATGGTTATAGCAGTGTTGTCACTGTAAAAATTTTAAAGCCATGTAAATGTCCATCAATAGGAGAATGAAAATATAAATTTTGCTACATTTACATGATGCAGGGTATCAAAGTGGTCAATATGAATGAACTAGAGATTAATGTTAACATGTGTATATTTAAAAAAAAATTGAACAAAAAAGACAACTTGCACAATATATAATATATAGCATGTAACTATATCATGTTAAAATATTAAAAATGAATGTCATATATTATATATAAATATGGTATTCAACAGAAGGTTTACCTGTGGGGTTATGTGGGGAAATGGGAAGGGAGAGATGCACAGTGTTCTTCAACAATATTTATAGTGTTTAATTTCTTAAGTTGAGTGTTTAAGGTATTTATTATATTATCCTTTATATTTTAAAAATGTTTAACTATTACTTTTATCATCAGTTATATCCCCTGCTTACAACTCTCCAGTGGTTTCCTATTGCCCTTAGAATAAAATCAACATAACGCTGTCTATGAGTATCTACAAGATCAGTTTCCTGACTATTTCTCTAGTCTCCTCTCATTCCCCTCTCCTCTTGTTCAGATCATTCAACCACTTTATTCTTCACATCCTCCACCAGTTCCTAGCTTTCTTGCCTTAAGCAGGTTGCTTCTTTATATCTGTTTGCTCATTTGTAAAATGTGGATAATAAAAGTACCTATCTCATTGGGTTGTTGTGAGGATTAAATGTATTAGAATATAAAAAGTTCATGGAACAGTACATGGCATGCAGGATATACTTAGTATATATTAACTGTTAACATTGTTATTATATCACTGATGACATAATTTGATCATGAAGGATCTTTCAGAGGAAGTGATATTTAAACTGAGAATTTAAGTGGCAGAGATTGAGAGGGAGGAGAATTCTGGGTAGAAGGAAGAGCATATGCAAACCCTCTTAGGTGAAAAACAACTTGGTGTTGTACTCATGTACTGAAAGACAGGTGTTACGACTGGACTGTAGTGAGTGAAGTGGCAAGTGACAGAGGAATGATCAAGTAGGGTCTTTTAGTTTATAGCTTACAAAGTTGTATAATAATGTTGTATTTGTACTGTAAGCTCAGATAGGTCCTGATTGGGGTAGCCAACCTCAGAGGTATCCATAACGATCCTTGCCTCCTGCTATTCACTACTGTTGTGTAGTTTCCTCTCATATTGTACTAGTACTAGTGTTGTTCTGTGTGACAAAAGAATACGGAAAAAGAGATGGTATGTCAATTATAAGATTATGTTATAAAAGGCAGTGAAGCTTCTGTTCCCACTCCCGTCCTGTCCCTTCCTCTCCCCTTCTTTCTCTCTTTTTCCCTTTCTCTGTGTGTGTGTGGGGCATTGGCCATGTCATGAGGACATTTTATGGGGAGACCCACCTGGTGAGGAACTGAAGTCTCTTGTCAGAGGCATGCGAGTGAGCCATCTTGGAAGAGGATCTTCTGGCTTCAGTCAAGCCTTCAGATGGTTGTAGACCTGGCCCACATGATTGAAATCTTGATATACTCTGATTCAGACCCACCTAGCTAAAGCTCTCTCAAATTCCTGACAGAAAATATGAGATAATAAATATTTGTTGTTTCAAATCACTAAGTTTTTTTTTTTTTTAAAGATTTTATTTATTTATTTGACAGAGATAGAGACAGCCAGCGAGAGAGGGAACACAAGCAGGGGGAGTGGGAGAGGAAGAAGCAGGCTCATAGCAGAGGAGCCTGATGTGGGGCTCGATCCCATAACGCCGGGATCACGCCCTGAGCCGAAGGCAGACGCTCAACCGCTGTGCCACCCAGGCGCCCCTCAAATCACTAAGTTTTGAGGGTGGTTTGTTACTCAATAATAAATAAATAATACACCCAGAATTGCTACAGTAGGAACCTCAATAAAGCCAGTACAAAGGGGGTGGGATCTGGTGAGTGTGATGTAGTAGTGGGAGTTGGAAGGCATAAATTAGAGGTACCTTATGAGGTACCCAGGAAGTATCTCTGCACTTAATTAATAGCAGGATTTATTTTAGATCTTCCTAGCTTGTGAATTGAAGATTGTGAATACATTCCTATTCTTGTTTCTACTGCATCAGGAACTGGGCAGGCCAGAATACTGTTGTTCTTAGCAGTAACTGACTCCTTGTCAAGCTTCTTCCCACTTAAGATGACTAAGCTTGGAACCTGCCCAGGGGAGTGATTGGCCATGTTCAGGTGAATTAGTTTAATCCAGCTCTGGTATTTGTGTCCACTTGAAGTTATGGAATCAATATAGTATTAATCTCCAGAAGTCAAATGTTTGCATTTTTCTTATTCTGTGGACTCTCCAAAAAGATATAAAGGCATATATTAATATTTCACACCTGTCTATGCTAAGAGTTTCAAGGAATTATTTCATTTAATCTTTACTCCAATTGACCTTGGTATTATTCTTATTTTAGAGATAGTAACTAGGCTCAGAGAACTTCTGTAACTTGTCAGATGTCTACATACCATGTCAAAGCCAAGATTTAAACCTAGGTATTTTGATTCTAAATTTCATACCCTAAACCATTGCTCTATGCTGCATCCCTAGAGTGGTCAAAAACCCTTTCCCAGTAAGTGGCGAGATGGAACGTTAATATACGTCATTTGACCTGCTTTTCTTTCAGACTTTAAAATTATTTGTCTACATATGAACTTTTGCAAAATGATTTCCCTTCTGTTCAAAACATTAGATCAGTTTCTTTTCTCCCTATGTGTTAGAAATATGGGTCAAATTATCATAGAGACCTCAGCTGAAGCCAAATGAATAATTTTTTAGTGATCTCTTCTGTATAGAGAAAAAATTTTCTTTTGACCTTTATTCAGTACCTCAGAACAATCAGCCTGCTAACTATTCATGTTTATAATGTTTCTACTAAGTTTTCTATAGATTTCTTAGATGCCTGGTTTCATCTTGATAGTCTCTGGTCTATAGCATATATATAGCATAATAATTACACAGCATAATTTTAGGTGATTGAATGCTAAAAACAGCAGTAGTATCTATTTTTTTTTTGTTCAGTTGTGCCTTGATTGTTGGTTGGTAGTAGAGATAAAGGGACTGAGTTTAAATTTCTGCTGAGCAAATTGTATATTTGCTTTAATGAGGATGAATTTAAAGGAAATCCTAGAATCTTCATACCAAACTTAGAGGCTTTGGGCTAGTTAAGACAGTATCTGTTTGCAATTTTCCCTCTATAAAGAAATCTTCAGAACACTGGGGCCTTCTTTTCTGGAGTAGAACCTTTGTACCATCCAAGCTTAAGCACATCTATTCATAGAGTGTAGGAGTCTGGGGAGCCTTATGTACCCCATAGCACTGTATCTATAAGCTTCTTTGACACTGTATTGTATCTGTATCTTGTGTTATTATTGGCTTTGACCTGTGAACCTTGAAGTGTGTAAATATGGGTCAATTTTCCTGGTGGAGTGGTCTTTTGGAAGCAGCACCATGGTCAACTGAGATATCCAGGTTTTGGGGAACATTCCCTATAGAGGCAGTGGCAGGGCGCTTGACCAAGTAGAGTTGGCCAATGACATGGTAGTTTAGAATTGATGTCTGTGGATCACTGAAGCTCTGGAGCAGTGAAATCTGGAGTCTTCTATGCAAGGGAAACCTGGGAATTATGAGGCTGCTTATAGTATGTGGTGTATCCAGAGCAGTCCTTTGCTGCTAGGTACCTGCACTAGAAAATGGTTTGATTTCTAAGCCTGTATATATTCTGCTCCTAGGGTGAAGGGAAAAAAAAAAGTCTCAAAAAGGTTCAGGTCTACACCGGAGGTGGAAATAGAGAGGTGGGGTACAAAGAAGAGGGATGGCCAGGGTGCCTGGGTAGTATAGTCGGTTGAGTATTTGACTCTTGGTTTCGGCTCAGGTCATGATCTCAGGTGGTGAGATTAAGCCCTGTGTCAGGCTCCATGCTTAGTGCAGAGTCTGCTTGAGATTCTCTCTCCCTCTCCCTCTGCCCCTCCTGCTTGTATTCTCTCACTCTCATAGACAGATAAATAAATAAATAAATAAATAAATAAATAAATAAATAAATAAATAAATAATATTTTTTTAAAAAGGAAGAGGGATGGCCAGACGACTGGATTCCCTAATGATGTTCCTTCAGACAAACCAATTTGACTCTGGCTTTTTGAAAATGGGAACCAAGGAAGTTGCAAGGAAAGGACTGACCAATGAAAGCAGGTCATACCAAAGGCATCTGCTAGCTAGGGTAATAATTTGGAGAAAGAGGTCAAATGGAATACTGGGACTAAGCCCTTGGGGAGGATTTGTCTTCAGGGATCAGAGTCATTTGTTCTTGCCTTTCTGTTCACTTGAATTCTTAGCTCCTAAAGTCCTTGCCACTGTTTTTCAATATGGATCCTAGTCCAGATGTCAGTACACCCCATACCTTGATTTGAGTTCTTTCAACCTGGGGTTGGGTCTTATCCACTAATTCCCCAGGGGGATCATAAAACGTATGTCCTAGGACGTGTGTATTGAAAAGGTGGAGAATCCCGTGTAATATTAATCTTACCAACAAGGGACGCTTAGTGACTATTATCCCTGAATTCTAGAAAGACCAGAGTTAATTAATTCCTTTTTTGTGCTTTGATACTGTAGATGTTACCTATGAGTGAGAGATTCAGGTCGTGATTATTACTTTGGCATTGTTTTGATGCCTCTCCTTTGGTTGGGGACTTTCACTTGCTCTGACTGATGATGATTGTGTAGATACTACTCCGTGGAAAGGATGGGCTGGCTCCTCGTGGGTGGGATGATAGATTTCGATTAAGGAAGGAAATATCACAAACCTGGAAAGTGCCTCTTTAAAGGTACTTTATAATGAAATTTAAAGGTTAAATGCCTCTTTTGAACTTATCCTACATTAGCTCTAAAAATCTCCTTTCCTTTTTTAGTAAGCTATGAGACCTAGGGCCAAGGGTAAAGCATGGAGCAGTAAACTAGTTTGTATTTGCTCATGCCTGCTGGACCAACACTGTAACTGCCAAGTTCTGAGTCTTTCTACACAGCTGGGTAATCCCCACCCTTTCCCAGCCTCTCTATAAACATCAGAATTTTAACTCAAAGGCTTGGATTCTAGAGCATTTGAATCAGCTTTCAAACAGAATGTAGGCTACCTGCCCTTCGGATACCTGCTATTTATGAGTTTCTTTGTCAGACACATTTTGCCAAAAACCTCATTGAGACAACCGTTGAAAGGAAGAAATGAGCTCTTGTTTGTTACTTATTCACTAGGTAATCACAAGACTCTCCATGTATTATTCCCATAGTAAGCCAGCCCAAGTGTGTATGCTATGAGATAAGCTAAGGTAATATCATTAAGAGAGCACTCAAGTAATCATTGGTCCTGAACATTGGTCAATCTCTTCCACTGAGATCTAGTGCAAACATTATAAATTCCACATATGGTCTTTTTTGACTCAAATTTCTCTGGTTGTGTTTGTCATGATATAAAAAGATCCTGAGGATCCTTAGCCTTTTCTAACAAGGACCAGTCTTGTACTTTCTCTCCTGAGATTTCATGTTGAAAATGGTCCAAGAAACTTACAGAACGATAAATAAAAAATCCATACTCTTCATCAAATATTCTTAAAATGATCTCATAGGGCTAGAAAGAATTTTACATATAGATATGAGAAAAAAAGTGTTGAAAGTAGAAAATGCCCTAAAAAAATAAGGAAGCTCCCTTCTGTGCCTGTATTTTCTGGGAAAGTTTATAAAAAATGATGAATGAGTGTTGGATTTTGTCAAATATTTTTTATGAATCTCTTAACATTATGATGTTATTTTTGTCCTTTAGTATGTTAGTATAGTAAAACCTTAGTTGATTTTTGGATGATAAACCAACCTTGATGATAAACCTCACTTTGTCATTGTATGTTATTTTTTTATATGTTGCTGGATTCAATTTACTAATGTTTTAAAGAATTGTTTCATTGTAGTTCATACAACAGTATATGTTATATGGAATATTTGTATATGATTTTCTTTCTTTGTGAAAAGAATTATTTTGATTTTGGCATCAGAGTAATACTGATTCCATAAAATAAATTGGGAAGCATTCCCTCCTCTGCTATTTTCTGAAATAGTTTGTGTAGGAGTGGTATTATTTCCTTCTTGAATGCTTGATATAATTCATCAGTGAAGCCACTGGGTCCTGGGGTTTAATTTATGGGAAAATTTTAAATTACTGATTTAATTTGTTTCCTTACTATGGATATATTTAGGTATTCTATTTCTTTTGGAGGCAGTTTTGTTAATTTGAGATCTAAAAAAATGTATCTTACTTAATGGCACAAAGCCATTCTTTCTTTCTCCATGGCCTTTCTCCCCCTTTTCCTCAACTGCAGGTATCTTGAGGAGAAAGACAATTAGGGATGTGCCTGAGGTCTCCCTGGCTATACCCACCCGAATATGCTGGGAAACTTTGTGGAGGCTTTTAGATACAGGTTCCCAAGTCATCAACAAACTCAGTCCTACGGGCTACATGCACCTAAGACAATTTGGGTAGAATTCAGTGTGGAAGGAAAGCCCTCTATCTACAGACGTTCCTTTGTCAGTAAAACTCTTTGGTCAATTCAGTGTACTATATTTTTGTGGCTTCCTCTGTTGAATGTATTATTGGTGTTGATATTTTACATGCTTGTAATATGAATGATCAAAAAGACCAGAGGCGATTCTCCTGTTCAGGTAGAGATGCACATAGAGAGTACTAGTGGGACATACAAGTTCCTCCCAGATCCATCTCCTTCTCCCTCATTGTGTGGTTCATTTAGCCTAAAACCATATAGAATCTCAGTAGAAGAAATGTCACAGACTTTATTGAGGACTTAAAGGTAGGAGGAGAAATAAAGGCAGCAGGGGTAATAAAAATGCACATCTCAATACAACTGTTGCTATATGGCCAGTGACAAAAGCTAGTGGGAGCTGCAGATTTATAGTAGATGTATTGACAAATGCATTCAGTTGTTCCTATAGCCTTGGTTGTTCCCAGCCTGAGACTGTAATGGAAACCATTGTATAGATTGATGCTAGTTGGTATACTATCTTGGACATTGCTAGCACTTCTTTTCTATCCCACTAGCACCTGAAGACCAAGACTAATTCACATTCATGTGGCAAGGCCTTCAACATACTTTCATAGTATTCCCCTAGGGATCCCTAAACTCTCCTGCTATTTGCTACCATTTGGTGGTCAGGATTTTTCATGAGTGCCTCTGCCCTCTGATATCCAAAATTCATACTATATAGTTCATGCTTGTTGGTTGGTAAATCAGAAGCCTCAGTCTCAACAGACCAGAGGTGGTGTTATTACACCTCCACCAATGGGCTGACAAACCCCAACAAAATTCAGAGTACTGCCTACCAAGTAAAGTTTCTTGGGAATATGTAGGCAGATTCACAACACTCAATCCCTCTGGTAGTTAAGAAAAAAAATGTCTCTGATCCCCTACTACTAAAAGGAGGCTCAGCACCTTATAGATTCCTTATGTACTGTAGATAGTATATGTCTCACTTGGGCACTCTGCTTGGTCTTCTCTATCAGCTAAGTCACAGATCAGTATTACTTGAGTGGGGAACAAAAATCAACAGGCTGTATTGAAGCTGTCCAGCAAGCTGTGGCATACTCTTTACCATTGAGAATCACACTTTGAGAATCACACACACATAAATACTCCTCTGACCTAGAAGTCACCATGATTGATGATTTTTTTTTTCTATTGCATCCATCCTCTGACAAAGAGGCAGCTTATAGCTAGAGGTGGCCCTTGAGGTTTTGACTTGTTTCCTCTCTAACGCAACTACCAGGTGATACCCCTATTGAAAAACAATTATTAGCTTGCTACTAGGATGTTGTCAAACTGAACAACTGGCCCATGGAGGCCTTGTGACTCTTCAGTCTGATTGATATCCTCATTTTGGGGTGAGTCAGCTCAGACTCAACTGTTAACAAGGTGTAAAGAGCCCAACAAGTTTCTCTTATCAAATAGAGATGGTATATTCAAGAATGTAACTAGCCTGGCCCAGTGGCATTTTGGCTTTGCATGAAAAAGCATCAGCTACACTCCAGTTTGCTGACTGAAGCAGAGCTGCTGGTTCAATTGGGCTTTCTATTTACAAGGGTTCCCATAAATGTCTGGGCATGGTCCACTGATGGTTTGGCTAAGCTGAAACCCTCCATTAGGCTGCTACAGCTGTTTAACCTCAGCACCAGCTGTGGAACTGCAAACTCAGTGGACTTGAGTAAGTAGTCAGCAGATGGTTCATTCAGCAGCCATGATTTGTTTCCATACTTTATAGCCCCTAAAAGGGGTATCTTTACCCGCCAGTCCGAAGTTTTCTAAGTGACAGACCAAACATACAGGATATTTGCAATAGCCTCAGTCATTAGAAATATAACGAGGGAGTGGTGATGTCACCAAGATGGCAACATAGGTTGTTTCTGACTTTGTGTCCCCTCATAATAATAACAGCTAGCATCTATTTGAGAACAAGACACCACTGAAAGAATCCTAGAACATGGGGGTAAGGCTGAAGTGTCCTCCTCCACCATGGAGATGAAGACAGACTGCCTTGGAAGGATAAGAGATGCGGCTACATGTTGACTGCATTGCCCCTCCCCGAGGCCAGTGCATCACCACGAAGAGAGGTCTCCTCTAGTTCCTCTAGTGGGGAAAGAGAACCCAGGGTGGACAGTCAGGAACCCTTCAGTATTGTGGGTCACTTTGTGGGAGCTTTTACTCTGATGGTGCACCACAGAGATTTCAGGGGAATCTATGGGGTTCAACCATTGGCAGTCTGGCTGTGATGAAGATGTGAAGGAGGGGCTTGCAACATCCAGCACGCGGATTTTGGCAGACTGAGTTCATAACTGCAGTGCCCAAGTAGTAGTCCCAACAAATGGTTTTGCAAAACCAAGTCTGTAGCATATTCTCATCAGGGAACTCTTTGGGGTGCAAACCTGCCCATGCCATGACAAGTTGTGAGTCACAGCCCCATCTGCTGTGGAGAGTGCCTTCCAGCACCATCTAACCAGATAGGCTGGTGACCCAGTGGTGCTCAAGCTAAGAGGCAGGTGGGCAGAACTGATCACCCCCAGAAGAAGGCTGGTACTGGTCATGGAGGTTTCCCCTGCTAGGCACAGGAAGGAGAATGAATTCAAAGCCCAGGCTGAGGGTGGAGAGACCCTGTTTGGGAAATTTAGAGTAGCCTGGAATGCCCCTTTTTCTTCCCACCCAAACAAGGGCCTGAGACATAGGCCCATCCACTATGGAATGTTCCTTCTGGCTTCATCTAACCATAAGGGCAAACAACAACTCCCGGAAGCTGTGCAGCCCAGGGGTACTTGAGCTAAGATGAAGGTGGATCTGATAGTTCACAGAGCAAAGCCAGTGGCCCTGTCTGGCTAGGAAACTTGAGGTGTGGGATGGCTTAAGACAACAAAAGCTTCACCAGCATTAGAGTTACTTCTTTTTTTTAATTAAAAATTTTTATTTAAAGATTTTATCTATTTGAGAGAGAAAAAGAGAGAGAGTGAGTACAAGCGGGGTGGGGGAAGAGGCAGAGGGAGCGGGAGAAGCAGACTCCCCATGAGCAGGGAGCCTGACTTGGGGCTCAATCTCAGGACCCTGAGATCACGACCTGAGCCAAAGGCAGACGCTTAACCAACTGAGCCACCCAGGCACTCCTAGAATCACTTCTGTGCTGAGCCTGGCCAGGGAAACTAATTTGTAGCCCTGCTCATTGCTGAATACAACCTTTAGCCTATCTGACCAGGAAAGCTAACCAGAATGCATGGGCAGCTGCATAGCCCATTCAACAGCCCGATGTACAGTAGCTCTCGAACAGAGAGCACAGCCTGTGGCTTCCCTCATCTGCAAGCAAAACCAGTGGTCTCACCTGACCAGGGAATTCATTGCATACAACTGATTCAGGCCCCCAAATAATAAGTTGTACAGGTCCCATCCTGATGCCCTACTAGGGCAGAGAAGCTAATTCATAGTCCCTTCTGTTACTGAATATAGATGGGACCCAGTCCTGACTATCTAGTAAGGCCGAGCAGAGAATCCAGGCCCCACAGAGCCTGTTCTTCAGCCTCAGTTGGGTAGGGAACCAAGAAAGCTGTCTTACCCAACTGTTCTCAGTCAGAGGCACAACCCCTATCCCTGTCTTCAGAGCCCAAATGGTCGGCTCACCCCCAAATTGACCTTAACAGCAGGCCCCACCTCCCCAAGGTCATTACCAGCAGACACACCCAGAAACCCAAACTGAGCTGACTGGTGAAAAGCTGTTTCTGTCTAAGTAAACCTGTAAAGTCTCTGGAAGAGGAGCCTGCTTACTCAAATGCATAGATACCAACATGAGGAATCACAGATCACAAAAAAGGCAGGCAAATATGGCACCACCAAAAGAATATAATAAAGTTCTAGTAATTGACCCCAAATAAATAGAGATCTATGAACTGACAAGAATTCAGAATAATCCTCTTAAAGTTTAGTGAACTATAAGAAAACGTAGACAAGTAAGCAAAATTAGGAAAACAATGCATGAACAAAAAGAGTTTGACAGGGAAATAGAAATGATAAAACAGGAATCCTAGTTGAGAAATACAATAACTGAACTGTGGAATTCAATAGAGAGTTTCAAAAGTAGACTTGATCATGCAGAAGAAAGAATCAGCAACTTGGACTATAGGACTTTGGAAACTACCTAGTCAGAGGATTAAAGAAAAAAAGAATTAAAAAAATGAAGAAAACCTATGGGAATTATAGGGCACAGAAAAATATAACCATTGTTAGAAAGTGATAAACCATTCTCAGCTGCTTCCTGGGTAATAATCAGGAAGAATGGGATAGAGAGTTATATAGACCTATTTTGTAAATTCGGGAGGCTTTTCTGATCATTGCTGGTTATTATGCTTCTTCCTTTCCTTACACAGCAACCTCAAGCTCACCTGGTTGGTATAACCTCTGAGTAGCAGCCTGGCCAAAAGAAAGCCTAGGGAGTTCAAAGTTAATTCTGGTTCATTTACCTGGATTCTCTTGTTGGATTGACATGGTACTAGATTATAAAGATAATGACCACTTGGTTGAGTACACTTTGCTGAGTCTTCTTATAGTGGCCACTTGTAGGTTTCCAGGAGAGAATATTTTAGATTCTGGAAAATATGGATGGTGGGACAATAATGACCTTTTGTCTTTCAGAGCCATTCCTGGGACCTTTCTCTTAAAGGAAAATAACCTGGTGCTTCTCTTTGAAACTGTTCTAAGCCAAATGACTGACAATGATTTGATTGCTATGTCCCTTAACATTTCCAAGAGGTCTATCTAAAACAGGAGGTGATGGCATCAACTTCAGCATGTCCTATACAAAACAACTTTTAACATTTCCAGATATCTTCTCTACCTCCATTTCCATAACAGTTACTCAGCGATTCTGTTGGGATTTTTTTCATCTGGTTAGGTCCAGGACCTCGTGGGAGGAGGGGGAGCAAGGCTGAGGTCAATACTGCCTCCTCTTGTTGTTTGGGATCTTGTAAATAGCAGCCTTAATTAAATGCTTTGCGAGACAAATTGAATGTATTTGGCCCTAGCCTCTGTTAGTTAGCTTTATCAGAATAGTTGATGGATTTGTATGCTCCTGGGACAGTTCACTAGAAGCCAAATGTAGGAATGAAGGGTGGGTATTATTGGGAGGCAATTGTCCATGGGTTTCTTGCATTCATGGACATCTAGTGGGCAGAGACAATGACTGCCTTTGTCTTTGACTATATTTTCAAGGATGTTTGTGTAGTGAACTACCATGGACATAGAGATAGTATTTCTATCTAGAAGAAAAGGCAGGTTTGTTTACTATATAATAAAGACAGTGACTTACTTTAGGGTAAAGGTATAGGAGACTTATTACCTATTATGAAAGATTTGGATTCCCTGAGCTTGGGGCTCCTCTACTGTCATGTGGAAGTATTACCTGGCCTTCTTTACTTTGTCTTGTGGGAACTGAGGTTTGGGGAACCAGCATAAAAATAGTATTTTTGCTATTGCTGTTGCTATGAATAATAAATTGTTTTTGTCTCCAGTGCTGGCATTCATGAAACTGTGCTAGGCTAACGTGTGACCTTGCAATTAGGATTAAGTTGCAGACTCGTCACAGTTCTTGAAATTCTTGTGATTTCTTCTTTGACCCATGAGTTATTTAGAAGTGAGTTGTTTGATTTCTTTGTTTTTTGTTTTTGTTTTTTAATTTTTTTAGAGGGGTGAGGGGTAGAGTGAGAAGGAGAGAGAGAATGTCAAGCAGGCTTCCCACTGAGCATGGAGACCTGCTCGGGGCTTGATCCCACAACCCTGAGATCACTACCTGAGCTGAAACCAAGAGGTGGACACTCATCCAATGGAGCCACCCAGGTGCCCCAGAGAGAGAATCTTAAGCAGGCTCCACGCCCAGCACAGAGCTGGAGGTGGGGCTCAATCTCACAACCCCGAGATCATGACCTGAGCCAAAATCAAGAGTTGGTCACTCAACCAACTGAGTCACCTAGGCACCCCTGGTTGTTTAATTTCTAATACATGAGATTTCCCAAATTACATTGTTTGTTGATTTCTATTTTGATTCCATCATGGTTGAAGAAAATATTTTGTATGATATAAATCTTTTCAAAAAATTTTTAAAAGATTTTATTTATTTGAGAGAAAGAGAGTGAGTGAGAGAGAGCAGGATTGAGGGGAGGGGCAGAAGGAGAGGGAGAAGCAGACTACCCGCTGAGCAGAGAGCCTGACTGGGGATTCGATCCCAGGACCCTGGGATCATGGACTGAGCCACCCAGGTGTCCCTCATTCCAAAATTTAAATGAGGAATTTATATAGAACTTTAGGAGAGCCTATGTTTTGAGTCCCTTATGCTTAGTCTGGTCTGTTGGTGTACCTTCCTTTCTACAGCATGGAATGGTAGAAATAGGACAAATTTTAGAGTTACACAGAACTTGCCCTTCTCCTTTCTCTAAATGATCTTGTTTTGACAATAAAAGTTGCATGTGGAAGCATCTATGGCTAGAGATGAAAGTGCAGCAAGAATTGTAGTTCCTTTTTAAATTTTCTCTGTCTTGCTGATACTAAGGCCAGATATGGTGATGAGAAAAACAGGGAGTAGAGAAGTCAGGACAGGGGTATGTGTAGGGTTAGAAGGAGAACCAGGAAAGATAATATCTAGTTAACTTGGATCCATATGGTATATGTTCTGGTCTCAGGGATTGGAAACTTTTGGGGAGAAGTGGAAGCATTGAGCTTGGGCTGAAGGTTCCTGTGTGCCCTCATCCTGTCGGGGAATAGACCTGTACAGAAAAATCTATGTAAAATACCATTGCTAGCAGGAAGGAGAGGAAATACGATCTTTGAGTCACTTTAACAGCTCAATGGAAAAGTAAGAGGCCGTGGATTATAAATTAATACCCAGACCAAGGAACTCAGGAAGGTAATTAAAATATTGCACTAAGACTTCTGCTTTCTGGTGTGGCATGTGAAGAGTTTAGAAGTCTCACTTTGTCCTAACAACAGCTTTTATAGCTCAACAAGCTTAAAAATTAACAACTGTTCTTAGCTCTGTTAGAGAACTGAGATCACAGGGAAAACTATTGTCCCTACAATGGGAGAGGCATATGGGCATATACAGAGAATCACAACTTACCCAAGTAGAAATTCATGAGGAGCACCTTATCTAGGTACGTTTATTTCAGTAACTCTGTTTCCCTAACTTGCTCGGTTTATATATATAGCAAATATCATCCCCTGACACATTACATATTTACTTACTTGTTTTCTATCTCTTTCTATGATTCTATTAGAATATAAGCTCTTGTGAAGGCAGGGCCATTTCTGATTGTTTGTTAATGTGTCTAAAACTTCTAGAAGAGGCACGTAGAAGGCAACATTTTTGGACAAGTAAAGGAATGAAGAAAAGGAACTATATTTTAGGGAAATATATTTCTTTTTTTTTTTAAAGATTTTATTTATTTATGTGACAGAGAGACAGCCAGCGAGAGAGGGAACACAGCAGGGGAGTGGGAGAGGAAGAAGCAGACTCCCAGTAGAGGAGCCCGATGTGGGACTCGATCCCAGAACGCCGGGATCACGCCCTGAGCCAAAGGCAGACGCTTAACGACTGCGCTACCCAGGTGCCCCGGGAAATAGATTTCTGTATTGTATGAATCTGGACCTCCAGGTGTGCATAGTCAAGGAATTCTTAGCCAAAGCCTTCCACACTCTTAGAGGCATTGGAAAGCTTGTCACAGAGAACATTCACAAGTCTGCTCCAAACCCCTCTTCTGTAACTGAGCACAATTCTAGTTAAGAAAATAAAGTCGGTGACATCCATCTCCATACAGATTGAAACTGTGTCTTGAAATCCCAATCAAAATCCCTGAAGAATGCAAAATCACCAAACAAAATCCTATCTTAGAAGGTTTACTTTAGAATACCAGGAATGGAAAGGCTGGGTAATAAAATTAGCTGGCAACAAAATTCTTTAGGCACCACATGCTGAGAAGACAGTAGGGGTAATCAAAAGAGAGAATCTTGGGATCTACTGGTAATGAGGTACTGTGCTCCCCTGCTAGGAAAGCCGTCCTCCAAGTGACTAAGAGCAGGCAGCATGTTTTTGTGTCTTCTTCAATGTCTTTCAAGAGTGGTTTGTAGTTTCTAGAATATAGAAACTTTATGTCTCTGGTTAAGTTAATTCTGAGATAACGTATGATTTTTGGTGTTGTGGTAAATGGAATGGATTCCCTAATTTCTCTTTCTTCAGTCTCATTGTTTGTGTATAGAAATGCAACTGATTTCTGAGCACTGATTTTGTATCCCGCCACATTACTGAATTGCTCTATAACTTCTAGTAGTTTGGGGTGGAGTCTTTTGGATTTTCCATATAGAGTATCACGTCATCTGCAAAGAGAGACAGTTTGACTTCTTCTTTGCCGATTTGGATACCTTTGATCCCTTTTTGTTGTCTGATTGCTGTTGCAAGGACTTCTAGTACTATGTTGAATAATAATGGCGAGAGTGGGCATCCTTGTCGTGTTCCTGATCTTAAGGGAAAGGCTTCCAGCTTTTCCCCATTGAGAATGATATTTGCTGTAGGCTTTTCATAGTTGGTTTTTATGAAATTGAGGAATGTACCCTCTATCCCTACACTCTGAAGGGTTTTAATCAGGAAAGGATGCTGTATTTTGTCAAATGCTTTTTCTGCATGAATTGAGAGGATCATATGGTTCTTGACTCTTTTCTTGTTGATATGATCTATCACACTGATCGATTTGTGAATGTTGAACCACCCTTGCATCCCAGGGATGAATCCCACTTGGTCATGATGGATAATCCTTTTAATATACTGTTGAATCCTATTAGCTAGGATCTTGTTGAGAATTTTGGCATCCATATTCATCAGGGATATCGGTCTGTAATTCTCCTTCTTGATGGGGTCTTTGCCTGGTTTGGGGATCAAGGTAATACTGGCCTCAGAATGAGTTTGGTAGTTTTCCTTCTGTTTCTATTTTTTGAAACAGCTTCAGGAGAATAGGTATTATTTCTTCTTTGAATGTTAGGTAGAATTCCCCGGGGAATCCGTCAGGCCCTGGACTCTTGTTTTTGGAGAGGTTTTTGATCACTGCTTCAATCTTTTCATAATTAATCAGCCTGTTTAAAAAATCAATTTCTTCCTATTTCAGTCTTATAGGTTTCCAGGAAGGCATCCATTTCTTCCAGGTTGTTTAATTATTGGCATAAAGCTGTTGATAAAAGTTTCTAATGATTCTTCCTATTTCATTGGTGTTGGTAGTGATCTCTCCCCTTTCAGTCATAATTTTATTAATTTGGGTCCTTTCTCTATTCTTTTGAATAAGTCTGGTCAGTGGCTTGTCGATCTTATTTATTCTTTCAAAGAACCAGGTTCTAGTTCTGTTGATCTGCTCTACTGTGCTCCTGGTTTCTAATTCATTGATCTCTGCTCTAATCTTGATCACCTGCCTTCTCAAGCTTGGGTTAGGCCTGTTCTTCTGTTCCATCTCCAGCTTCTTGAGGTGAGAATATAAAATTTGCATTTTAGATTTTTCTATTCTTTTGAGTGAGGCTTTGATGGCTATGTATTTTCCCCTTAGGACCACCTTTGCAGTGTCCCATAGGTTTTGGACCGTTGTGTTTTCATTCTCGTTGGTCTCCATAAAGTGTTTAAATTGATTTTTAATTTCCTGGTGTACCCAATCATTCTTGAGCAGGATGGTTCTTAGTTTTCAAGTGTTTGAATTTCTTACAAATTTTTCCTTGTAATTGAGTTCCAATTTCAAAGCATTGTGGTCTGAGAATATGCAGGGAATAATTTCAGTCTTTTGGCATCAGTTGAGACCTATTTTGTGACCCAGTATATGGTCTATTCTGGAGAAAGTTCCATGTGCATTAGAAAAGAATGAGTATTCTGTTGTTCTGGGGTGTAGTGTTCTGTATGTATCTATGAGGTCCATCTGGTCTAGTATGTCATTCAAAGCTCTTGTTTCTTTGTTGATTTTCTGCTTAGGTGATCTGTCTATTGCTGATAGTGGCTACTGATTATTTACCCCAAAGATACAGACATAGAGAAGAGAAGGGCCATATGCACCCCAATGTTCATAGCAGCATTGTCCACAATAGCTAAATTGTGGAAGGAGCTGAGATGCCCTTCAACAGATGACTGGATTAAGAAGATGTGGTCCATATATACAATGGAATATTACTCAGCCATCAAAAAGAACGATTTCACATTTGCAGCAACATGGACAGGACTGGAGGAGATAATGCTAAGTGAAATAAGTCAAGCAGAGAAAGACAATTATCATATGCTTTCACTCATTTATGGAACATAAGAAATAGGAAGATCAGTAAGAGAAGGGAAGAATGAAGGGGGGGTAAACAGAAGGGGGAATGAACCATGAGAAACTATGGACTCTGGGAAACAAACTGAGGGCTTCAGAGGGAGTGGGGTGGGGGATTGGGATAGGCCGGTGGGATGGGTATTAAGGAGGGCACATATTGCATGGTGCACTGTGTGTTATACTCAAGTAATGAATCATGGAACATTACATCAAAAACTAAGGATGTACTGTATGGTGACTAACATAACATAATAAAAAATTATTATTAAAAAAAAAAAAAGAGCAGACAGCATGCATGCCACTAAGCACCAGCCCTAACTGTTGGGGTGATTTTCTTGCGGACTGAGAAGTAGTTCAGTACCTCTTTGGGAAACAAAAAGATCCTAGCATCTATTATGTTACTGAATGAAAGTCCTCCTTCCTGAAAAAAATTCTATTGCTTTTGCGACCTTAGTGCTTTGCGTTTTGTAACTTAAAACATTTTTAAAAAAATTTCATTAGTTACAATTTTTTTCTTATTTAGTTCTGAAAAGATCTCACATCAACTATCTGAAGGGAAATCTGGAAGCTTGTTTTATAATTATTTTGCATTAGAAAGTTGTATTTTTGTTAATTATCATGCCTTATAAATAATTAAGCATGTACAAGACATAGGATCTCTACTCTTGGCCTGTATTGTTACTAATTATTGATAGGACCTTTGGTGATTACCTTGTCCATTGAACACTTTGTTTCCTTTTTTTTTTTTTTTAAGATTTTATTTATTTATTTGACACAGAGAGAGAGAAAGAGAGCACACAAGCAGGTGGAGCATCAGGCAGAGGGAGAAGCAGACTCGCCACTGGGCAGAGAGCCCAACATGGAGCTAGATCACAGGACCCTGAGATCATGACCTGAGCTGAAGACAGACACTTAACTGACTGAGCCACCCAGGTTCCCCAAAATCTTTGTTTCTTAATCTGTAAAATGTGGGAATTAGGTAGCTCTAAGCCCCTCTGAGTTTTAATAATTGCACATTTTATGAAACACATACTTTTACTCAGTTTTTTTGGTTTTTCAGAAATACTGTGGTAAATATATATTTAAAAAGCAAGTCATGTTAAATGGAGAACACAAGAAATACAACTCAGTTAAGGGATAGTGCTGGCATTTAATGTTTAACATTAAGTAAATATTGGATTTATACATTACTAATATTATGCTTGGCGGACTTCACCTTTATCTTGGAAGAACTTTTTTTTTAAAAGATTTTACTTATTTACTTGAGAGAGAGGGAGTATTAGCTGGGGAGAGGGGCAAAGGAGAGGTCCTTTGCCTTATTGAGCAGGGAGCCTAATGTGGGGCTCAATCCCAGGATGCCAGACCCTGACCTGAGCTGAAGGCAGACACTTAACTGACTATGCCACCCAGGTGCCCCTAGAGATTAATTACAAGAATCTAGGCCTATACCAGAGATTTAAAAATTCTTTACAATAAAATAAAAAAATAATGAAGTTAAAAAATCATTTTGCCACCATATGGAAATTGATTCAGACAAGAATGATAAATGGCTGCTAAAATTTGGGTGAAAGTTTTATAACAGTATGTGAACAGTTCCAAAATTTCTCCCTAGAAATTATTTACTAATTTCAAGGAAAAATAGTGACCACATTGGAGAAGGATCCCATTTTAGCCAAGGTTTCAAAGCTAACCTGACTAGTACTGAAACAACTGATAGCTATTGGTTATCCTGCCAAAAAGGCGTGACCTGAATCTAACCACAAAGAAATTTCTAAGAAACCCAAACTAAGGGACATTCTATAAAAGTGACCATACTTTTCAAAAATGTCAATGTCATAAAAAAAAGTTTGAGGTGATTTTTAGATTTAAGGACATTAAAGACACATGACAAATAAATGTAATATGTCATCTTGGATTGGATCCTGGATTGGGAAAAAATGGCATAAGAACATTATTGGGACAAGAACATTATTGGTATAATTTGAATGCGGGCTGCATATTAGATTACAGCATTGTACCAGTGTTAAATTCTCTAATTTTGTTAAGTGAATTGTACCTGTTTATAGAATGTCCTTTTTCTTTGGAATTGTATATAAAGACTTCAGAGGTAAAGAGACAAGTTATCTATGGTAAACTCTTAAATGATTATTTGAGGGGAATGATGAAACAAAAGTGATACAATGTTAACAGTTGGTGAATCTGGTTGAAAACTATATGGGAATTATTTTCTACTATGCTGCAACATTTTTATAAGTGTGAACTTCTTAAAAATAAAAATAGCACACACACCACACCTTCCAAATAGATAAGTCTTTGTTGCTTATCAAAAACCTGATGAAAACTGTTCCTATGCTTGTCTTATTTTGTCCACGAGAGTCTAGTTCTAAAAAAGATCTCTCCAAACCTGTCATCTGCTGGGAAATGTGTATTTCTCAGATTATAATGGTAGGCAGTCCAACATTTCGGTTGAGGAGACACAAGGTATGAGATGTGCAAGCAATATGTTCAACTCTTTGTTGCCTAGAATATGACCTCTTTTCAGAGGTAAAATCAGCCTTGATGGCACAACTTACCACACTCACCAAAGCTTGATAGCCGATGATAATCATAGTTAATATATACACTGATAGCAAGTATGCCTTTGGAGCAGTCCATAGTTTGGGAACGCTGTAAAAATGAGAGACCTTCTTCTGTAGGAATCTCAATTTAAAATGATCAACCCATTTAACTTTTAAGCGCTGGCAGAGTCAAAGAGTCAAAGAGGCTACTATAAAATGCCAGCAATTGGCTCCCAATTTTAAAGGAGTTATTCAGAAAAAGTCTGGTAGGAAATTGCACAAGGATGTTGTATATCTCTGTCGGTCTTTCAGAACAAGTGCTTTGTGGTGCCAGACATCACAAAAATATTCCCGCAGAGAGAACACAGTGGCCGGTATACTCAAGCAACCATTGATGGGAAACGATTACAGAAGTGGTGAGGGGCTTTTTGTGCATGTCTTAAAATATTAAGTGTTCTTGTTGTCAATATCATGTAATCAGAGTTCCAGATAAACCAAATGAGGCTATCAACACTGGTATATTTTAGATAGAACTTAGAGATGTTTTGTTTCATACAGCTCAGCGTGGGAATGCACAATAGGAAAAAAAGAAAAGAAAGAAAAATATATAAGATATATATTTTATTAAACTAATTAAATTTTTATATGTATACACTTATAATTTAAAAGTTAAAACATAATTAAAAAAAAATCTATCCTCAGTCATACTTCCATCCACTCCTGATTCCTTCTCCCAGAGGAAACGACTTTCTTTTCTTTTCAGACTTTGGCTCCATATTTTAAATGATGTAATTTTATTGTTCTTTTAAAATATTTTCGTTCAGATATCAAAATATTTAGCTAAAGAAATTAGCTTTCTTATATGCACCCACTCCCCCCCCCATTTTTCTCTTTTCCCATCTTCTGAGTGTATTTCTGTCACAGTTGATTAAATCAATATTTAGTTTCTACATTATTATTACCTTTTAAATATGATTCTTGGCTGGGCAATTTATTGTGCTCATATTTTTTCTTGTCTTTTTAAAATTTTTCTTGTACCTATGACATTCATTCCCAAATATTCTGCCAGAGCTTCAATATCCTCTCCATATATTTAAACAGCATTTTTTTGTTTCTTTGTTTATTTTTCTTTTCTTTTTTTTTTCTTTTTGATATTTCTTAGAGACTCCATCCTTCTGCTCCAATTTACACTGGTTACTTTCTTTTCTTTTCTTTTTTTTAAAGATTTTATTTATTTATTTGACAGAGAGAGAGACAGCCAGCCAGAGAGGAAACACAGGTAGGGGGAGTGGGAGAGGAAGAAGCAGGCTCCCAGCAGAGCAGCCTGATGTGGGGCTTGATCCCAGGACTCTGGGATCATGCCCTGAGCCGAAGGCAGACGCTTAACAGCTGAGCCACCCAGGCACCCCTACACTGGTTACTTTCTATCCTACTTCACAACTGGAGTCCTGAGATTTCCCTTCTTGACCATCCTGGGAATCCCCTTTACATTTTTCCTTTGTTGGATATTCTGTGTCCTGGATATGTTGTTATTTTTTTTTTTTTTCTTGGTTTATCCTCTGCTGGAGCATATATCCTACAGGAGATTCTTGAGAAGGGTTATAACTTTACTAGTGCCTTCAATTTTTGAGGTGTTCTGAGGTTCATTTTCTTACTGGTTCCCCTTCCTTAACTTTTAGCTTTCTCTAATGGGAATGTCAGTTACTATCCAATCTTCTCCTTTCTAACCTCTAAAACTTTGTTACATCTCTTATCTGCTGTAATTTCTTATCCTATTTTGTTTATCCTTCTATGTCTATGCATATTTTATTCTTTTCCTGTCATTTTAGTGGGGCTTTAGGAGGGAATAGGTAACAGCATATTTGTTCAATATACCACATGAAACAGAGATCTCTCATCAAAGTTTTAGTTACCAAAATTCTAGAATGCCTAATACAATGTCTATAAGGTGAAGGGCAGAGGAAGCTCAGGAAAAAAAAAGTTATTTGAATGGCTAGTTGATGTATTAAATTGCTACTGCCAGATGGAGATTATGCATTTCTCACTGTTAAGTGTATTATGGGCTTTTTTTTTTTTTTTTTGGCCTTTTCATTTTAAGTTTCACTAAACGAAATGGACACTAGGTGGCTCTATAAAAGCACATATATTCAGAACATTCCATTTGGTTCAAGAATTTGAAGGCATCATAAAATCTTTGATAACAAATGAAAATTAAATCTTTTTTAGTTATAAGAAAATGAATTTAAAACCACTATCAGCTATTAAGGAGTGAATTCAGAAATCTGTAAATTTTCTAAGTGCCATTTGTTATCAATTAATACTTGTCAAATACCTGCCAAATGCCAGGTACTATGAGAAGTAATGGGGCTTTATGGATAAGTAAGATAGATAGGGCCTTGTCCATAGGGAATTTACTGGCAACAAAAATTCAGAAATGAAATAAATAATTGCAAATGATAAATTAAACAATTTCAAATATGCAAAGTTTTGTGCAAAAGTATAAGATGCTATTTGGAGTATATATCAGGTTACCTAACTTAGGCTGGGTCAAGAAAGGCTTTGCTGAGAATGTGAGGCTCAAGCTGAAGTCTGAAGGATGAATAGACTGTTAAAGCAGTCCGCTGACAAGATGTGTTTTCTAGGTGGAGGAATGGCATAATTAAGGCCCCAACGACAGGGGAGAGAACACAGAACATGGCCAAGCTGCCACTTTAGGAGCAGAAGTGGGCAGGGGGAGAGTGGGATAAGATGAAGCTGGTGAGATACACAAAGGAAAAATCATAAGGTCCTGGATTTCATATTGAGTCTAGGAGAGGCAAGAAGCCATGAAGTGTTTTAAGCACACTAATCATATGATTGAATTTACATTTTTAACAGATAATTCTTGTTACCCTGTGCAACATAATATGGATTCAATTTTGTAAAGTTTCCAACTTTTTTCAAGTTGTTCAAATCACTGGATTGATAATAGTCACCAAGAATAACTGAAATCAGTGTATAGGAGCAGTGGCTTTGAGGATCTAACCTAGAAGAATAGAAGTCCCCAAAATGAAACAATCAAAGGAAACTTTAAAAGAGAAATATGTATGAATGTATGAATATATATTGTATGCATGAGTATTATGAATGTATGAATATATAACGTATGTATATATATGTATATATGCAGAGAGAGAACCTTGGATAAATGGTCACAGTCAACATGACCGATATTATAATGATTTTATTTTTTTGCTGTTACTTTATCTTCCATTCATACTTGGTTTGGATTATATCATGAAGTGTGAAGGGACAGATACTAAGTTACAATGGCATAACTTTGCCTACTTTTGGTCATTTCTTTTATATTATGAGTAACCTAATATTGTCCTCTGCTGTGTGTTTGTATTAGTGTAGCCTTTATCCTTTGAGCCTTTGTGTGGTCTACTTGAGCAACCCAAGCATTAGGAACACATTATAGAATTTTCATAGAATTTTTAGAGTTGGAAATGATATTAGTGATCATATTTTTGTGCATGTCACACTGTTTTGTGGAATCTTAAGTAGTTCCTTTAGGTGTCTCAGGATCGCCTGGGAAGTAGATGAAGGTTCAAGCTGACAATGCTCTGCTCACCCTTCCCCTTTAACTAGAGATGCTCTGCTTATCTGTTGAACTTTTGTGCAATATTTTCTTTGAAGAGAGCTTCATGCTATTGCAAAGTGGGGAAAGCTCTGATCTTGTCCAAATACTCATCTTCATGGGTGGACACTGGGGACAAGGGTTTTAAATGGATTTTTCCAGGTACTAATGAAAGAAATAAGACTTCCCCTTAGATATCTAGTGCAAGAAAATCACTAATTTTATTCCCCACACAAATATGCTGGTGTGTAAATGAATTCATGTGGGTTGTTTTAAAGAAAAAGCCCAGCTATTTTAATAACAGAGGTCCCAGAGAAGACTGGAATTAAGAGTTATACAGTGGGCTCATGAAAGAAAGGAAAAAACATTGTACCAGTGTGTGCTAAAGGAGTTTTCTTTTTTAAATTTTACTGCTTTGTTTAGGTCTTTCATTAGGTATAATAGCATTTACCATAGTCCGTTACAGGTAAATGTATGTCCAGTAATTTTTTTTTCTGGTTATTTTTAGAAGTATTTAGAAAGAAGCTGCACAGAATTAGTAGAGAAGAAGTAGCAAAATATTTCTCAGTTAAGAATTGGCAAAAGAATTAATTAGTGCACTGTATCATTTTAAGTCACAATGTGAATATAAGGACATTGCTGCCATTTTCAGGTCAGTAAGACATAAAGATTCAAATGCTGGAATAGACAAATACTCTTTGTTTTTTCTAGGAGAAAATGGATTTCTTTTTGGTAGTTTTAAGAGTTTGGTTAAGAGCACCATGAAATATCAGTGGAGACATCCTGTGAGTGGGAGTGATAATCACAGTATTTAACCACGATGGGATGTGGGGTTAAAATAATCAGAAAGGTTGCTGGCAATTGGGCTTCATTTAGTATTTATATGAGCAAGGTTTGGGGGATCTCCTGCCATGTCAGATATCCTTCGGTTATAGGGTACAGGATTGGCTAGGAGTAAGGGATGAGGAACTTAGGGTAGTAACCATTTACTAGTAGAATAAAAATATTTCAATGGACTGGTGTGTTCTGGCTGAGATTTAGCCCTTGTTATGGGAATAGTTTCTTTGAAAATTGCTGTGCTGGAAATTTATCTGGATCTACCATATTTGTTTCTTAAACCTCTCCACTTAGCCATTTGTGAATTCATGGATTTGCCCTTCAGATTCAGATATCACCCTGACTCATGAGCTCATCTTTGCCTCTCCCCACATCTACTGATCTTTTAGGATTTGGTGGATCAACTGTCTCTGCTATTCCTGGTGACTAACCTCAGTTTATTGATTGTTGATTTTTTTTAGATTTTATTTATTTATTTGAGAGAGAGAATGAGAGAGAGGGGGAGAGAGCACGAGAAGGGGGAAGGTCTGAGGGAGAAGCAGACTCCCCACTGAGCAGGGAGCCCCATGCAGGACTCGATCCTAGGAGTCCAGGATCATGACCTGAGCTGAAGGTAGACTCTTAACCAACTGAGCCACCCAGGTGCCCCTGATTTTGCTATAATTTTGACAGATCAAAGGAGGCTATTACATTATTCAATGTAAGATGAAGAAAATATAGAGAGGACATAGGGACCTTTGAAAGTTGAAAGATGCAATTAGTGCAAGTAATTCAGATGCAATTAATATTTATGCTTCGGTAAAATACTTAAGTGATTTGGGAGACAGTAAGTAGTCATAAATTTAAACATTTCTAAAAAAAAGATTCGCTAAACCTCCTGAGTTAAATAAAACTTTAATTAATGATTATTTAATTAATTTAAGGGTACTCAAAACTATATTTAGTTATGGGATTATTTTCAGCCTTGCTTTAATGAAACACTTCCTGACTTAACCTGATCATAAAAATCATATATGGTGCTTATTAAAAAATATTTATTTCCAGGCCCCTTTCCATACCTACTCAATGAAATTTTCCAGGGGAGGACCTGGAAATGTGAATGTTAAAAAGTACCCCCAATTAAATCTTATGAATAAATAATTTGGGAGATACCATTCTACTTTGCAGATCATATCGTTTTAAGTCAATGTTGAAGAACAATCAGAATATTTAGTAGGATATTATTATTATTATTATGAAGAGGATGCTGTATTTTGTCAAATGCTTTTTCTGCATGAATTGAGAGGATCATATGGTTCTTGACTCTTTTCTTGTTGATATAATCTATCACATGGATTGATTTGCGAATGTTGAACCACCCTTGCATCCCAGGGATGAATCTCACTTGGTCATGATGGATAATCCTTTTAATGTACTGTTGGATCCTATTAGCTAGGATCTTGTTGAGAATTTTGGCATCCATATTCATCAGGGATATCGGTCTGTAATTTTCCTTCTTGATGGGGTCTTTGCCTGGTTTGGGGATCAAGGTAATACTGGCCTCATAGAATGAGTTTGGTAGTTTTCCTTCTGTTTCTATTTTTTGAAACAGCTTCAGGAGAATAGGTGTTATTTCTTCTTCGAATGTTAGGTAGAATTCCCCGGGGAATCTGTCAGGCCCTGGACTCTTGTTTTTGGGGAGGTTTTTGATCACTGCTTCAATCTCTTCATAATTGATCAGTCTGTTTAGATAATCAGTTTCTTCCTGTTTCAGTCTTGGTAGTTTATAGGTTTCCAGGAAGGCATCCATTCCTTCCAGGTTGTTTAATTTTTTGGCATATAGTTGTTGATAGTAGTTTCTAATGATTCTTCCTATTTCCATGGTGTTGGTCATGATCTCTCTCCTTTCGTTCATAACTTTATTAATGTGAGTCCTTTCTCTATTCTTTAGAATAAGTTTGGCCAGTGGCTTATTGATCTTATTTATTCTTTCAAAGAACCAGCTTCTGGTTTTGTTGATCTGCTCTACTGTGCTCCTGGTTTCTAATTCATTGATCTCTGCTCTAATTTTGATTAACTGCCTTCTTGTGTGTGGGTTATGCCTGTTCTTCTGTTCCAGCTCCAGCTTCTTGAGGTGAGAATATAAAATCTGCATTTTAAATTTTTCTATTCTTTTGAGTGAGGCTTGGATGACTATGTATTTTCCCCTTAGGACTGCCTTTGTAGTTTCCCATAGGTTTTGGACCGTTGTGTTTTCATTCTCGTTGGTCTCCATAAATTGTTTAAATTGATTTTTAATTTCCTGGTTTATCAAATCATTCTTGAGCAGGATGGTTCTTAGTTTTCAAGTGTTTGAGTTTCTTCCAAATTTTTCCTTGTGACTGAGTTCCAATTTCAAAGCATTGTGGTCTGAGAATATGCAGGGAATAATCTCAGTCTTTTGGTATCAGTTGCGGCCTGTTTTGTGACCCAGTATATGGTCTATTCTGGAGAAAGTTCCATGTGCATTAGAAAAGAATGAATATTCTGTTGTTCTGGGGTGTAGTGTTCTGTATATATCTATGAGGTCCATCTGGTCTAGTATGGCATTCAAAGCTCTTGTTTCTTTGTTGATTTTCTGCTTAGGTGATCTGTCTATTGCTGATAGTGGAGTGTTGAGGTCCCCTACTATTTACGTATTTTTATCTTTATGTCTCTTTAATCTGGTTAAGAGTTGGCTTGTGTATCTTGCTGCTCCCCTGTTGGGGGTGTAGATATTTATAATCGTCATATCCACTTGTTGGATACATCCTTTAAGAATAATATAGTGTCCTTCTGTATCTCTAACTACAGTCTTTAGTTTAAAATCTAATCTGTCTGATATGAGAATTGGTCCTCCAGCTTTCTTTTGAGGTCCCTTGGCATGAAAAAATGGTTTTCCATCCCTTCACTTTCAGTCTGAATGTATCTTTAGTTTCAAGATGAGTCTCTTGTAGACAGCAAATGGTTGGGTCATGTCTTTTTATCCAATCTGCAACCCTGTGTCATTTTATGGGAGCATTTAGGCCATTCACATTGAGATTGATTATTGAGAGATATGATTTTAATGATGTCATGTTGCCTGTAAAGTCTTCATTTCTATAGATTGTAACTTTCTGTTCTGTATCACTCTTGGGGCCTTTTTACTTTTATAGAACCCCCCTTAATATCTCCTGTAGGGCTGGTTTCGTGGTTATGAATTTGGTCAGTGTTTGGGCGATCTTGGAGGTCCTTATCTCTCCATCAATTCTGAATGACAGCCTTGCTGGATAAAGGATCCTTGGGTGCATGTTTTTCTCAGATAGAGCTTTAAAAATATGCTGCCAACCCTTCCTCTCATTCCAGGTCTGTGTAGACAGGTCTGACGTTATTCTGATATTTTTGCCTTGGTACGTGAGAAATTTTTTGCCCTGTCTGCTTTCAACACTGTATCCTTGGATCTAATATTTGCGAATTGCGCTATGACGTGACGTGGCGTAGGTTTGTCATGGTTGAACTTGGGAGGGATCCTCTCTGCCTCTTGGACACGAATGCTTGTTTCCTTTGCTAGATTAGGGAAGTTTTCAGCTACAGTTTGTTCAAATATCTCTTTTAGACCTCTGTCTTTCTCCACCCCCTCGGGGATGCCGATGATTCTGACATTGGAACGTTTCATTGAGTCAGTAATCTCCTGTATTCTACATTCTTGAGATTGGTTTTTTTTGAGCCAAGTTTCTGTTTTAACTTTCTCTTCTACCATCCCATCCTCCATTTCACTAATTCGTTCTTCTGCCTCATTTACCCTGGCCGTCAGAGCATCTAGTTTAGACTGCATTTGATTCATAGCATTTTTAATTTCTGCCAGATTCGCACTCATTTCTGACCTTAGAGATTCTATATTCTCGTTAATATTTTAACATTTTTTTCAAGTCTACACATCATCTTGATCATTGTTACTCTGAACTCCATTTCTGATAATTTCGTTATATCCATATCCATCAGTTCTGTGGCAGAGGCCACAGACTCATTATCTTTTCTTTGCTGGGGGGGATTTCTCCTTCTCGTCATTCTGATGAGGAGAGGTTGTGGGGTTGACCAGAGCCCAAATCATTGACCAGGACCCAGGCATTGGGCACTTGTTTTATAGGGACCTTAGGGATGTGGGCTTCTTGATTTTTAAGCCTGCCTTCTGGGGGAGGGGCCTGCCGTGCTGATACTCAGGCAACCCTGTTTGGGTAGAGTCTCCCTGTCCCCTGCGAGGGGGGATGGGGATCGGCACAATGCGAGCTGGTATTTCCAGGCTTTTGTTCTCTGGCGGCTTTCCCTGGTGGTTTTCTGTGGCTCTTCTGAGAGTCAGAGCAGCAGTGGCCGAATCCTAGCCACTGTCTCAGAACAGAGAGATCGCAGTCCGCTCTCCTCTGAGCTCACTTGGCCTCTTTAGCTCTGTATCTGTTGGTGCTGCTAAACCCTGCAGTGTCCCGGATTATGTGCCCCACAGCCGCTCTCCCAGCCCTCACTACCAGGGCCAGCACGTCTCTGTCCTTTGTGTTTCTAACACCACCAGCCGCCCCCGGTTCCCACGCACACTACTGAGCTCAGCTCTCTGCTTCAGTATGGTTCTCGCGCACTCTGGAGTGCCGGTTTTCAGTCTGGTCACGTGCGCTCCCAAACTCCCAGTATCAGTCCGGTTCCAATGAGCACTCTGGAGCTCTTGGTTTTCAGTCAGGTCGTTCACGCGCTCCCGAGATCTCAGTTTTAGTCTAGTTCGAGTGTGTGCTCCAGGGCTCCGGTTGTCAGTTTGGATGTGCGTGTGCTCCTGAGCTCCCGGTTTTAGTTCGGTTCTAGTGAGCGCTCTGGAGATCCGGTTTTCAGTCTGGTCGCAGGCGCATTCCCAGGCTCACGGTCTCAGTCTTCTTTCTTGCGGGTGCCGGTCCGTGATTCCAGCCTGCTTCCTAGTGAAGGTGGCTACTGTTTCCCGGCGCCCGAGTGCGGCGGCTCCCTCCCCCTTCTGTTTATCTTCCAATATCTGTGCGCGGATTCACGGCTCCCTGCTTCCTCAGTCAATACTCAGTGCTGGAGATGTTCATTTGTAGAGATCCAGATGTATCTTCGTGCATCTCAGGCTGATTCCGTAGGTTTTTAGGATGGTCTGGTACATATCCAGCTCGACTCAGGGGACCAGCTGAGAAAGGGGATCCCTATTCCTCCACCATCTTTTCCCCCTCCCTCCAATTTTTTGTGTTTTAAGCAAATCTATTATTTCAGCATTTCTGTCCCTATCTATCTATATCTATCTATCTATCTATCTATCTATCTATCTATCTATCTATCATCTGTCATTTGTATCTGCCATCTCCTTTCCCTGCTCTTTGGAATATACTTCAAAAGGGTTGTAACATCTTACTGTTTTTCTCAAGAATTAATGAGACTAATAATATCTTTCAGACATCTTCATTTAATATTTATATGACATTCATAATTATACTCTAAAAATTTTCAGTAGATAGTATGCTATCTACATCTTATTTATACCCCCCTGAAAAGGACAAGAACCACACCATTATTTTCTCTAATATTGCTTTTCCACAGGGATCATGTATTCAGAGTGTGCATAGTGCCTGGTTGAAATTAATCAACCACCCTATAGCTTGCTTTTTAAAAAGCACATCTAGCGACAGATGGATGGATAAAGAAGATGTGGTGTATATACACAATGGAATATTATGCAGACATCAAAAGGATGAAATCTTACCATTTATATTGACGTGGCTGGAACTGGAGGGTATTACGCTGAGTGAAATAAGTCAATCAGAGAAAGACAATTATCGTATGGTTTCACTCATATGTGGAATATAAGAAATAGTGTGGAGGATCATAGGGAAAGGGAGGGAAAACTGGGAAGAATTCAGAGAGGGAGACAAACCATGAGAGACTCTTAACTATAGGGAACAAACTGAGAGTTGCTGGAGGGGAGGTGGGTGGAGGAATGGGGTAACTGGGTGATGAGCATTAAGGAGGGGACATGATATGATGAGCACTGGGTGTTATATGCAATCGATGAATAACAGAACCCTACATCTGAAACTAATGATGTACTAAATGTTAGTTAATTGAATTTAAATAAGAAAAGAAGGAAAAAAAGCACATCTAGTGTTAAGAGTTTTAAGGACAAAAACAGTTACTGTTCATCTAACAAATATTGATTAGGCATCTACTATGAGGCAAGCATTGCCTTAGGATGTGGGATCCAAAATTAGAAAGACACAATTCCTGCCATTGACTCACTCAATGGCAATTCTAGTCTAGTCTAGTGATTTTCTTCAATATATCAGACAACATGACACATGGAAGTTTTCAGAGGAAGAGCAGGATCACCATTAAGATACTGCGTGGAAATCTAAACTGGGGTTCCTGACATTTGTCTCTGTTTCCTGACCTGGGAGAGAAAAGCTCTAACACATGATCTTGTCTGGATTGTCCAAGAGTAGCTGATGCAACCCTAATTCCATGTTGTGTAGTCTCTCCAATAGGTACATTTTGCGCATTCCTTATGAGTTTAGTTTGCTTTAGCTTGCTTATGAGGGAGATATAGGACATTTTTCCTGTTTCAGTGACTCAGAGTAGAGGCAGATACATAAACTTAAGATATTAATAACTGAGGAGGGTACAGCTACACAGTTACCATAGAAATGCCATTACATGGGCAAAGGGAGTTAGGAAATTGTAGCAGAAAAGGTAACATTTAAATACGGTCATATATTTTTCTCTGGAGTAGAATATTATTTAGTCTTTTAATAATAAAAGTAGTGCATGAATACATTCTAGATTTAAAAATGCCAAACATTGAAGCAAGGTCTTTAAGGATGAATGAGAGAGGTAGATGAACCCATGAGTAGGAGGCAAGTCTAGAGGGAAGAGGACACACCAGAGAGTAGAAATGTGCAAAGTGGAGGTGTAGGAGACCATGGCATATTTACGAAATATGAGTAAGTAGTTTAGTGTCAGTGGGACATAGAATATTGTGGGGAGTGACTGGAGATGAGATTATAAAGAAGGTTGAGTCAAGGTTGTAAAGAATTTTGTATATTATGTTTAGATGTTTGGTTCTTCCCCTTTTAGGCAGAGGAATAACTTGATTGGATCTGCATTAGGAAGTTCACTTTGGGAATGGACTGAAATAGGGAGAGTCTGAAGGCAAGGAATCTCAAGGAGTTTTATATGCATAGTCTATTTTAAATCTTGTGAAAATGCAGATATTGTTATTTCCGTTAAATGAATGAGGAAATTGAGATCTAAAGGAATCATGTCATTTTTTTCCCCAAGGTTATGAGCAAGTAAGTGGTAGAACAAGGATTTGACCTCATGCCTCTTAGCCTAGCTGCTTTGGTCTCATCTTTGCTGCCATTCCTTTGGAGAAGTTATTAGTCCTTAGGTAAGAAATGTGGATGGAAGGAATTGAAGGCAGGACAATGAACATAAAACAACAAGGGCTCAGTTAAGTACAACAGTGTGTGTTACCGACTAATTGTGGGATAGTGTTCAGAGAGTTTTGGGCCTGGATATAAGAAGAGCTACATTCTTATTCTATCTGTGATCTTAACTAGGTGGGTGATGGTGGGAAGTCAGTGAAGCATTTTGGGATTCTAACTCTCTCTCTAGAGTGAGGAGTTTGGTCAAGCCAACTTCTAGGGTCTCTTCCAACCTTAAAAGTCTATGTTTCTTCATAAATATCACTGTGGGCTGGTATGTTTGGAGAGAGTGTCACAGAGGATGTGAAGTTATTAACTATCATTTCCATTTCAATTTAAGATGTGATGAAAGTCTTTTCTATTTCTTTGGCATTCTAGGCATGCTTTTGACATAGGACATTCCACATTACATTGTAATTGCTTACAGGGGTGCTATTAAAAATATTTAATGGCCACTTTAGCATATATATATATATATATATATATATATATATATATATATATATATATATATATAATAGGAGGAACCCAGTTATAAACAGGTGTAAGGGTCATTTGGTGCACACTAGCCAAGTATCAGTTCTGATTGCTTGCATGTCTTACTCTGCTCTGGACTATGAGTGAGTCAATGGCAGGAACTGTGTCTTTCTAATTTTGGATCCTACATCCTAAGGCAGTGCTTGCCTCATAGTAGATGCCTAATCGATATTTGTTAGATGAACAATTTCCACTGTCTCCTTGGTGTTTGACAGGCTCATGTGCTGAATGCATGTAGCTGTGTTGCATGAGCTTGTAATGAGAGGAAAAGCATGCTTGAAGAAAAGCTGACAACCCTGAGGGCAAGCAGTAGCAGAAGTACCTAAGATACTGGACACTCATTAACTTCCAATGATCTTTTATTCTTTCTTTCTAGAGGCAATTATATCATAAAACTGGGACTACTTTAATTTAATTTTATTTTTTATCAAAAAAAGTATTTCAAGGGCAAAAACCTCATTACTTCTTCATACTCACTTTATAAGCTATGGCATTTTCTAGTTACAGTGAGAAAAAAAAGTCAATGTAAGTTTAAGTCTTATCAGCATCTCAGGGCTCTTCTTTCTTAATCTCTTTCTGACAGAAAGAGATTTCTGCCCTTTCCCTTATTATCTAATCATGTTATACTTCGATTGTGAGTCTTCCACAAGCCCAGGATGGCTGGCTCATCATTTTGAATTTATCTTGGAAGCAGCTGTAAGAATTAAGTGCACACATGTGCACACACACACACACACACACACACACACACACTCAACCTTGGTCAAGACATGTTGATTAAAACTCCTCTTATTTGTATCATGAATTGTACAATCTCCAGTTCTCTTTGCCGCTAAAATATCCAAACTGTAGCATCGGTGCCTGGATCAGACTGGTAAAATAGCTATATTGAAGACATGGAGCTCCAAACAAATGTTTAGAAAATGTGTTTCTTCAAAGCTGTAATGATCCAGGTGATTTCTTTCTTCTTGTTTTTAATTCTGTGGAATGAGGTTACTTTGTTCATTTCTCTTCTGTATTACAATATTTAGATTTCCTCTAATGTAAACACTGGTTAATTTTTAATAGGATTTGAGTATCCTCCAGTTGTACATTTTAGGATCTTTTATAGATTTTTCTCCAAATAGGTTCGGTTCTTCCATGTTTTGAATTAATGGCATGTTTGTGAGCTGAAACATGATGATGGATGTGTGACATGTGAAACAGAAGACTACAGGGACGTAATTAAGAGTATGGGCTTTGGAATCCTTAGCCTGAATTTAAATCTTGGCTTTGCCCTAACCCTCTCCTCCAAATGATTGTACATCCTTGAGCAAATTACTTTATCTGAGACTTGGTATTCTGATACTTAAAGTGAGGTGGTAATGATACCTAGGTTATGGAGTTCTTATGAAACACTTAGGATTTGGAACATAGTAACCTAAAAATAAATGTTAGCTTGAAAAGCAAAAACATAATGGAACTACAAAGCTCCTATATATGCATATAATATATAAATAGTACTACCCAGTGAGAAATCATGGTTAGCTATTTCAAAATTAATTTCTTATGAGTTTTATTCTTTGACATTTATTGATTGATTCATTTCCATACTTTATTTTTATGCACAGCATACTGTGAATACTTGAATACAAATGTAACTCCAGTGGTTACATTTGATTATTGCCTGCCTCTATCCAGGTCAGTGGTGGAATTACTCTTCTTTTACTATTTAAATAGTAATGTCTTGGGCACCTGGGTGGCTCAGTTGGTTGTGTCTGCCTTCAGCTGGGGTAGTGATCCTGGGGTCCTGGGATAGAACCCCGGGTTGACCTGTTAGGCTCCCTGCTCACCAGGGAGTCTGCTTCTCCTTCTCCCTCTGCACCCCAACCCTCCGCCCATGCTCTCCCTCTCAAATAAATAAATAAAATCTTAAAAAAAAAAAGTAATATCTTGAATCCTTCCAACTGTGATGAGATACCCGATATCTTTCCCATGACAATTTTTCTATGGTCCTCTCTTTCTTCTATTTCTTGAGTTGTTGCTACTCATATCTTGTCCCCTATTCCTGATCTTTTCTCTTAAGTCAACCCCAAAGGGTTACCATCCTTTTCCTTCTTTTCCTCAAAACACTACTCCCAGAGGCATTTGTATGTGTTAGACCTTTTGTTTACTGAAGGATTTCCTATATCTTGGAATAGTGTGTTGGATGATCCAAAATTGAATATTTCATATTTTTCTTCCCCCAGTTCAGGAAACTGGCTTTGTTCCTGAATCTCCCATCCTTTTGCCTTGGGCTAGTCCAGGCTCTCCAAAAGGCTCACTATCCATTAATCTCCTTCTCACACAGACCCCAGAGCTCAATGTTTCTCCAACTCTATTATGTAGAACAATTCAGTTCTATGTCTGTCTTAGTCCATTTTGGCCATTGTCCTGAGGGCTTTATTTTTCTAAACAAACCTTTTCTCCTTAAGAGGAAGTCTGCTGCTAACTTTAAAATAATATTCCCTTACCACCCTTAACTCAAAGATAAACAAACTACAATTTTTGCTAATTCTCCACAGTTTATTCTAAACAGAGTGATACTTTAAAATTGTGAGTCACTTCACTTCAGCCCTTTGGGGAAAATTCTGCCTGGCTTTCAAACTCACTCTGAGTAAGTCAAGGTCTTTGCATTGTTATTGGGCTGCAAGACCTGCCTGGTCATCTCTCTGGCTTCACATTGTTTTACTCTACTCCTCTCTCATTCTTCTCCAACAGTATTGGCTTCTTAGCTGTTCCTTGACCCCCAAATCTACCAGACACATTTATCAAGCATATTTCTACTTCAGGCCTTTGTACTTGCTATTCCTTCCACCTGGAAAGCTGTGCACTGGGAAACTCTCCAGAGAGAGAGACGACAATATGTATAAAGACATAAAAGATTATGGTGCTTTTAGGAGCCATAAGCCTTTTCAACAACCTCTTCGACCTCAGCTGCAGCAACTTCTTGCTAGACACATCTCCAAAGGCAAGGGAAACAAAGGCAAAAATGAACTATTGGGACCTCATAAAGATAAAAAGCTTCTGCACAGCAAAGGAAACAATCAACAAAACTAAAAGGCAACCTATGGAATGGGAGAAGATATTTGCAAATAACATATCAGATAAAGGGCTAGTATCCAAAATCTATAAAGAACTTATGAAACTCAACACCCAAAAAACAAATAATCCAGTCAAGAAATGTGCAGAAGACATGAACAGACAATTCTCCAAAGAAGACATAGAAATGGCCAACAGACACATGAAAAAATGCTCCACATCGCTTGGCATCAGGGAAATACAAATCAAAACCACAATGAGATACCACCACACACCAGTCAGAATGGCTAAAATTAACAAGACAAGAAACAACAAATGTTGGCAAGGATGTGGAGAGAGGGGAACGCTTTTACACTGTTGGCAGGAATGCAAGCTGGTGTAGCCACTCTGGTATGGAGATTCCTTAAGAAGTTAAAAATAGAGGTACCCTATGACCCAGCAATTGCACTACTAGGTATTTACCCCCAAAATACAAATGCAGTGATCCAAAGGGGCACTTGTACCCCAATGTTCATAGCAGCAATGTCCACAACAGCCAAACTGTGGAAAGAGCTGAGATGTCCATTGACAGATGAATAGATAGAGAAGATGTGGTATACACACACACACACACACACACACACACGAATATTACTCAGCTATCAAAAAGGATGAATACTTACCATTTACATCGATGTGGGTGGAACTGGAGGGCATTATGCTGAGTGAAATAAGTCAATCTGAGAAAGACAATTATCATATGGTTTCACTCATATGTGGAATACAAGAAACAGGGCAGAGAACTGTAGGGGAAAGGAGGGAAACAGAGGAAGAAGTCATCAGAGAGGGAGAAAAACCACGAAAGACTCTTCACTATGGGAAAGAAACTGAGGGTTGCTGGAAGGGAGATGGGGTAATTGGGTGATGGGCATTAAGAAGGGCACATGATTTGATGAGCACTGTTATATGAAAACTGATAAATTACTGAACACTTCATCTAAAGCTAATGATGTACTATAAATTGGCTTATTGAATTTAAATAAAAACAAAAAAAGGAACCATAAGACTTTTAATACGGCCAAACTTTAAGTTCTGTATTTGTATGCAGAGCAGCATTGCTCCAAGTGTTGGCTGCAAACCTGGTGTGCTGGTGCAGATTTGTGGATAAACTAATGAAGTTTCAGCATCCCTCAGCTGCATGAACTCTTTCCGAGGACTTGGAGGAGGCCTTATCAATGTATTTAGAAGGTTATATGGTTTGGTAAAATTTGTATAGGTAAGGTGTTTGAACTGCAGTTGGTTAGAACAGTGGTTTCTTTTCGTTCTGAGTCACCTTTATCACACTTCTCATGTTGAGTGGTGTGGGAATGGTTGCAGGCAATTTTGGGATCAGGTATCAGGGAAGATGAACTGGAGAGTCTTTTATTTGACTTTAGTAATATTATGTGATTCACAGTCACTTCTCTGTATAGTTAAGTCTTTGCTAGCTATTTCTTTTTTTTCTTTTAAAGATTTTATTTATTTATTCGACAGAGATAGAGACAGCCAGCGAGAGAGGGAACACAAGCAGGGGGAGTGGGAGAGGAAGAAGCAGGCTCACAGCAGAAGAGCCTGATGTGGGGCTCGATCCCATAACGCCGGGATCACGCCCTGAGCTGAAGGCAGAGGCTTAACCGCTGTGCCACCCAGGCACCCCTTTGCTAGCTATTTCTGAATGATGTCCAGGAATGCTACAATCCATTGCACCAACTCACTGAGTGTCAAGACATGAAGATTTAGGACTAGGAGGTCATACTGTGATGTGAATGTGTCCTTTGGTGCCCAACAGCAGCAGGAAGGTAGTGAAGAGGATCACACGAGAAATTATCAGAGCCAGAAATTAATCTTCCAGCTTATATACAAAAGAAACTGTCATTTTCCCAAATTTGAAAACAATCTTACCAACCTACGTGCATTTCCTACTAGCTGAAACAAACTCCCTAAACTGCACTGTCCTTTTTTTGCTTTCTCAATTCATGGTCCTGTGCTGCCAATGCTGGCAAGCCAGAGTGGGTCCCAACAGGGTCCCTGGTTGCATGCAGGATAGAAATCAAACACAAGGCAGCAAAAGGTGAAAGCAGAGTTTACTGAAGATTCAGAGAGGGGTCAGGTCCAGACAGAGTGTTTGGGAGACTCAGGAAGGAAAGGAGGGAGCCTTGTCTTTGTTTGGGGTCTGGGGGTTTTTTACTAAAGATTGTGGTCTGGTGTATGTGTACTTTTAGGCATCCAGGAACCTACTAGGTGGGCCCAGGTGTTATTCCTTGGAGCCAGGAGATCTGGGCATAGAGATGTCTAGCTCTGGCATTCTGGACTATGGTGAATATGATCCAGTCATTCTCACCTGGTCCTTCCTAAGATGTTATCCATTCTAAAGAAATCATGAACTCCTTGTCCCTTACAAGGAGGAATACACTATTTGCATTTTGAGGTATGTGTAAAGTGGGGGTGCAGGTCCTAGCAAGAATAGAAGCAGGAAAAGGAAGAAAAAGCCTGTTTTATGGAATCCTTCAGTTTCCCTATCTCACTGCTGGACATGAAGCTGTGCAGATGACACCATACTGAGTGACATTACAAATTTCTGCCATCAAATAAGATACAAAATAGCCCATCACTCTTCCTCAGCTGTCTACTCATCCATCTTTAATGAACTATCAAGTTTCCTTATAAAATTATTCTGAAATTTCTCCTTAATCTCATTGAGATATTAACCATACCCACATGAAATCATCAGTTGATCTATGATTATGGTTACCAGACATTCCTGTTTGCCCCGGACCAAGGGATTTCCTGAGAAACGGGAATTTCAGGGCTAAAATAGGGAAAGTCCTGGCTAAACTGAGATGAGGTGGTTGCCTATGTATTCCTGTCTTATTTATCAAGAATAACAACCCAATGACAGCTTATGGGACTTTATCTTCTCCCTGCCATAAAATTATCCTTTGTTTTTCCCATCTGCTGCTAATTTATTCCCACATGAGGAAAAATTATTTTTCCTTCTTTACAAATATGACCCCTATAGCCATGTCCTGATTTATTGGCCTTTGTCTGTGGAATCTTGCCTTTTTCAATTGACATCTCCTTTTTGTTAATGTTTCCCTTTCACCAAGTTTCTGCCCTCCATCTGTAATGACTTTCTTTGGCCTTTTTCTTCTCTCTCTCCTTCCTTCCTACAACAGATAATCCTTAAGAGTAGGCTAGGCTCTGTGTCTGACTTCCTTCATTCTTCTCTTGCTTTTGTCCTCAGCATTTCTTGAAAAAATTCTCTTAAGATTCTCTTAACAATCCTCTTAACAACTGCCAAGTGGTTCAACAAAGAGTCTTTGTGATTTATCTTTTCACTCCTTTGAATTTTCTGATGCATTTTCCCTTGTTGATTTCCTCGAAATGCTTTTCTGTCTTGGCTTCTTTACACTGCCCCACCCTAAAACTCCCCTTAGTTCTGATTCTTTCCTTTTGTTGCCTCTCTGATTTCTTTTTTTCCTTCCATCCCCTAAAAGTTGGTGTTCATCAGTGTGTTGTGTTTAATCTTCTCTATATACATTCTATAGAGCATTTTACCTATTTTCATACATTTAATGATTAAGGCTCCAAACCCTGCATCCTTATGTCCAGACCCTCCCTTGAGACTGAAATGTTTATTCCTAGCTCTACCTTGCATATCTTTTGCCAGAAATCCTTCTGAGCTCAAACCTGAGCATGTCTGAATAGAAGATTAGGATATATTTTTTCTCTACACAAAAAAGCCCTTGCTAATAAGTCCTCTGTTTCTTTTAATAGTATGTCTGGGTTTTTTTGTTTTGTTTTGTTTTGTTTTTGTTTTTTGTTTTTGTTTTTAAGAGAGGGATGCGGGGAGGATCAGAGGGAGAGGAAGAGAGAGAATCTTAAGGAGGTTTCACGCCTAGGGGGGAGCCCAATGCAGGTCTCCATTTTACAATCCTGAGATCCTGACCTGTGCTGAAATCAAGAGCCGGACACTTAACCTATTGAGCCATCCAGGGCACCCCTGTATGTCTGTTTTTATAGTCATTTGTGCTCAAAAACTTCAGATTACATTTCTCCATCCTAAAGAGTTCCTTTCTCCTAGTACAAATTTAATCAATTGTCAAACCATGTGGAGTCTGACTCAGAAATGGCTCTTGCATTTTTTTTAAATCCAGTCCTCCTGCCACTATCACCTTAGGTTAGGTCCTAATGACATCATATTTATCTCATCCCCTTGCCTGTATTCTCATTTCTCATGTTTCATGCCTAATTCATTCTGTACTCTGCTTCCTTAGACTGACTTTCAGGCTTCTCTAAAACATGACCTACAACTACTTTTTTAAACCCTTACTCCTAGTCATCCCCTGAACACATCTGTGCTCCTTTAAGTGGTCTTCTAGTTATTACTTATGTATCTGATAAATCACTGTATTGCCTTGTGCCCTTGCTTATTTCAATCTATAGTGACACCACCCATTGTAGGCTTTTAAATTTATGTTTAAAATTCAATATTAAAATTCATGCTGGTTCCTCTAATATCTTCTAAATCCTTCATAATTTTTGGTTTTTTGATCATTTACCTCTATTACTTTTTTTTGTTATCTTCTTTTGGTATGAACCATAATATGATGTCCTCATGAAGTTAAAATTCTGAGATAGCAGAGGCTGTGTCAGACATTTTCATATGCTCTTTATAGTGACCTGTGCCCAGTTGATTCTCAATCAATGTTGCTTGAAATGTAATGATCTATTTTAACTTTATATGTTTCAGACCTAAAACATTATTTCAGAAGATCATGAAATTGTACTTGTTTCTACTTGTTGATTAGAAAGGTGAAAACATAGCTGAAGCAAATAGTCACCAAGTGGCAGTGCTACAGAGCTATTCCCAACCTGCTGCATTCTCTGATGTAATCTGGATAGAAATAATTTACTAGGACATTTTCTGCCCCAATCTATACAAAGTCACAGAATCATAGCTATTGGCTTTGGAAGGGTCATGATGACCCTTCTGTCCTACATTCTAGTTGTAAAGATATATATATGTATTTTAGAGCTAGAAATGATTTTCAAGGTTATTTAGGTTTTTTTACAGGTAAGGAAAATGAAGTCATGACCAAGGAGGTGTATTAGTTGGAACAATTTTGATTGTGTCATAAATTCAACAGAAATTGGTTTTTAAAATTAAAAAGAAAGGAGGGTGTTTTTTTAGCCCAAGTATCCAAAGAGTCCAGGGATAAGGCTAGCTTCAGGCAAGGCTGGATTCAGGGTTACATTCTCTAACTTTTTATTTTGCTCTCGGCTATGGTGGCTGTATTTCAGGTTTTGCATTTCCCAACCACTCTTGTCTTATGCTATTTATTGGTAAGTGTATCTGCAAAGAACATAATTTCCTTTTCTAACAGTTTCAGTAACAACCCTGGAATTGAGTCTCATTAGGCAGACCTGGGTTATGTTCCAGCTGGAGCAAAGGGAGAAGTTGGCCCCATTCATCTGTCTGAGGAATGAGGTTGATTTGGGGCAAGGTCAACATGTATAGTTTGTCATGAATAATTTTTCATTTCAGGATGGTGCCCAGCTGAGGCAGTGACTATGGACTGAAATCTAGCCTGGGCTGCACTTGCCAAGGCATGATATACTGGGCTCATCTGCTTAGATGGGATACTTTTTCTAATTTGCCTCAGAACACTGTATTCAGAAGAATGAATGAAATCTGAGTAGACCTAAACAAAAATGTACACTTCTGGTGGCAGTTTTAAAAAATCATGGGGGTGTTGGGTGACTCGGTTGAATCTTTAAAAAAATTATGGTTAAATTTGATTTTCTTTTTCTTCTCTTTCTTTCTTTCTTTCTTTCTTTCTTTAAGATTTATTTAATTATTTGAGGGAGAAAGCACGGAGGGTAGTGGCAGAGGAGATAGGGAGAGAGAATCCCAAGCAGACTTCCCGCTGAGCACAGAGCCTGACACAAGGCCTGATCCTATGACCCAGAGACCCTGGAAGACCACAACCTGAGCCAAAACCAAGAGTAAGATGCTCAACCAACTGACCCACCCAGGCTCACCTACTTCTGTCTCTTTCTAAATGGGAGGCAATATTGTATTATACAAAATGTGTGGCAATTTAGAGTCAGAATGCCAAGTTGGAATCTTGGCTCTGCTACATGTTAGATGCGTGAATTTGGGAAGAGTTTTAATATTTCTCAGCTTCAGTTTACTTATATATAATACCATATTTCAGGAAGGTTGGAGGATTAAATGAAGCATAAAAGCCCATCATAGAGCCTAGGACATAGTAGCAGCTCAATTAATATTAATTAATTGTGGCAGTTTTTAAACATAAGCCCCAAATTCTTTGAACTCTTCTCAGAGAGGGATGGGGTCTATGTCCCCTTCTCTTGAGATGGGGAATGCTTGTGATTGCATCAACCAGTAGCATATGGAAAAGTGACACCATGTGAGCTCTAAGCCCAGGTCATAAAATGTCACACAGCTTCCTCCTGGAATGCAGCTTGAAATGCTTCTCAGAAGTTCCCTCTTTAGATACTCCCTCTTTGAATGAAGCCATCATGTTGTGAGAAGCTCAAGCCACACAGGGAGACTGATTTCCCTGCACCCTTTCGGTGGGAGGAATGCCAAAGAATTTTAAAATGCCTTATGTTGTGGTAAGTAGTATGATGAGTATGATTTTCCTACAAATACTTATTTCCTTGATTATTATAAGGATGTCTATAACTGTAATGGTTAAATTTATGTGTCAATTTGGCTAGGCTCTGGTACCCAGTTGTTTAGTTAAACACCAGTCTAGATGTTGCTGTGAAGGTGTAGTTTTCAGAAAGATCAAAGATTGAGTAGACTCCTGATCTGAATTTGATCTCAGGATAACATCAACTCTTACCTGAATTTCCTGCTGGTCTGATTTATGGATTTCAGGCTTGCTAGCCCCCACAAATGCATGATCCAACTCTTTAAAATAAATCTCTCTTCCCCACCCTCCCCATATATATCATTCTATCATTCTTTTTTTCTGGAGAACCTTGACTAATATAATAACTAAATATAGGAATAACAAGACACAGACATCTTTTTAACATAGAATAATTTCATTTCCATCATTAGATGATTTAGGTACTTGATACCTGAACTCACATTTTAGAATTTAGAGAGTCCTTATGCAGTTCTTAAATTATGCCATATGTGTTAAACTTTGCAGCCCTAATAAGAATTTTAGCCTCATGTTTCATAATGCTAATCTTATATCTCCTACAATTCCCATTGAATAGAGCTCAGCTCAGTTAAACTCTGGGGATTATTCTTTAGCAGTGTGTGAACAAGTTTGTGGTGAGGAGAGTAAAACTATCATCGTGAGGACTGTGCCCCTCCTTAAGCATATTCCTAACTGATTTGTGTGTGTGTGTGTGTGTTTCACTGTCTCATTGACTCATTATGTAAATGTCATTATTGAGCAATTAGTATTTGCAGGTAGGTGTGGGATAATAGTTTCTCCTATTGACATAGAGATTTGTGATCTGATGATTGGAGATGGTAGGTGACTCATTTACAAGTGTTCTCTTGAGGGAGTATATCAAAGATACAGCTTCATGATTTAATGAATTGACTCAAATTATCCATCCTTTTCCCACCTCTTACCGACCTTTCTGAATTCTGTGTCTAGCTGTCTCTATTTCTCTCAACTGAACCTTGCTGATGGAATCAACATAATCTTTTTGCAAATTTCTATGTAATCCTTTTAAACATTTCTTCATTTTGTTAAATTATACTGAACTTTTAAGAGGAGAAGCATGTGGTATAATACAAAAATTAACCAAGAATCAAAAGACTTAAATTGTGGTGCCAGGTGTCGGCTCTTTAAATTGAGAGGAGTCCCTAGACACACATCCTCACAGCTTCAGTTTTTATCCAAAATGACAAGTTCACAGAGTTGGATTCTATTACTTGGTAACTACTAAATTTTTACTTGGAACTGTTCCTGAAGAAATCTTTTTGCCAAGCTCCTACAGAGAGCCATTGCTAAGATATTGCTAAAGGGAAACAGTTGAGATGTGTCTAATTTATAATTTATTAATTATAACCAGCTGCAGGGAAAGGAAAGCAGCAATAGCCATTGGGATGGGATGAAAGAATGAATTTTTAGACAGTAAAAGATGATAATATATATCCTCTAAGCTGAGGGGTAACTGAGCAGTTGATCCTGAGCTAGGAGAGAGAATGTAATAAAAACATAAACTGTTGTTAGCAAAGAAGATGAAAGATCTCTTTTAGGACTTTTAGGCAACGAAACAATCAGTTGGAGCCTCAGTAATACTGCAAGAAATTCTCCCATCTGATGAAAAAAGTTAAAAGATTTGGTGGCATTAAGTTTATCAACAAAGGAAGGCAGTTCTAGAAACAGTGCGGATCCAGGTAAATCTGCCTAGGATTTTTAGAATAAAAGGTTTCAGGACTGCTTCAGATAAAGATGGAACAACTTCTCTTCCTCCTATCTCCCTTATAATGAACCCTTGCCAATTTTTTTTCTAGTGTCATTTCTGAACCAGTGGACCTGAGCCCTTTCTGAGTATTTGGCCCATTGCCTACTCAAGACTTACCTTTTGGTTTCAGCTCTTGTTGGCCGTATTGCCTGCCCAGTGGGCATCTGCATGATTCTAACCGATCTGGAGTCCTGCATGGGCAGTCCACTTTCCTGATAGGGACAGTTCATGCTAGTAAAAATTCAGTTATGTCCAGCTGTATCTGGACATAGCCTGGACATTCCCTTAGCCTGGTAACTGGGAATACACTTGTAGCAGTCCACAATAAAATATTCCAAAGCTTGCTCTAAACAGCAAATTCTCATTGAGAATATGAGATTTCTTTGTAGATGTCATGATGAATAGAGCCTATGAAGTGCTGGGCTCTTATTATGTATTGGTGTATTCTCACAGCAACTTTGCGAGTATTTATTGCTGTACCCAGTTGACAAAAAGAAACTAAAGTTCAGAGAGCTTAGGATGTCAGAGTTACAGATAATGAAAGGTGTCAGTATTTAAACCTAGCATGGCTATCTCTTTCCCCTGCTTTGCTAAGCTTGTATGCCTCTGAATGTGCCATTTAGTTTTCTTTGTCATTTTACAATAACTAAATTAAACATTGTACTACTTGGTCTCTAAGGTTGTCATTTCTTTACTGAAATGTATTTACTATGGGCTAGAACTTGTAAGCCTAAAGATCTGATAGAATAAAAAAGGTAGAACTAAAAGATTAAGTAATTGGCCAAAAGAATGACTTTTTAATAAAAATCACTTCATGCCTCTGAGACATTTATTTATAAGATATTTTGCAAAGTTTTTAAGTTTCAATGTGTTTAATGAACAAACTGCACCTCTCTTCCCCCATTCCACATTATCAACTGTGAAGGGAGCTCATTTATTTTATTCTCTAGTTTTCTGGAAGAATCACTTAATTTCAGATTCTGACAAACAGCATGAAACAGTTCAAGTAACTGTCTCTAAAATGATAATTTTTATATTCATGGTACCTTTTGAGTATTACTGACATACTCTCATGTGATGACTTGGATTGACAACATGGAAAAAACTATTTTCCCTCCTGATTTGCTCTTTGTGGTAGACTAGGTTGCAAATGGATATGTTTACTTGAGTGTTGAAAGGTACTATTGAAATGATGTGAGAAAAATCCCATTTTAAGAACTCTGTTACCAGATTACTTTAAATTTCTCCCAATGTGTTAATAAAATTCAGAGCTGGAACTAGGCATTTTTTGTGCTAGAGGCAATTTATCTCTAAAGGTTTCTTTTCCCTCTGCTTTGCTTTATGGACTGTCAGATCATGGAGTCTTCCTTGGAATCCTCAGTAAAGCTCTTTTGAAATAGGGATTGTTTTTGCTTATCCTTGAATAAGCCAGTAAAAGGCCATCTATCTTGCTTGAAGGACCTTAATTTTGATAATCTTGTTACCTAATAATTGCCACAGGCAGGTACTTTGCTAAGCATTTATCATTTATTATCACAATCCTATCAGGCAGTTGTTATTGGTATCCTCATTTTATAGAAAAGGAATCTAAGCATCAGAGAGGTTGAGGACTTGCCTGATTTCATGCAGCCTAGAGAGTGGTGGAGCTGGAATTTGACCCAGGCCTTTCCATGTCCAAGATCCAGGCTCTTCACTTCTGTGCTGTGCTGTCACCCATGGCCATGGAGTTCCCTGTATTTCTTCACAGATCTATTGAACTGTCTTCCTGAGACTAGCAATAATTTTTAATTTTTAAAATACTTCCTACATTTTTATTTGAAAGTAATGATGCTATTTTCTTAGTTTCTCTTTCTGTTTGGACAAACTGAAAGAGTTTTTAGTATTCGGAATTGACTTTAGGGTTTTACGAATGTTTTCCTTAAGCTTTTACACACTGTATTTTTGGCCTGAGTACTCTGTCTTCCATGAATATTTCTTATATGTTGGTCCATGAATCAATGAACAGGAAAATATAGTTACTGAATTGAAAAATAATACTAACAGCATAAAATTTAATGAGTTATTTTAGGTCTTTTTTTTTGGTTTCAATCAAAAGCTTACAAAATTTTAGCTATTTCTGTAAAAAATATTTGTATTACAAGGAGAGTGAAGGAACTATTAAATACGATATGAAGTCAGAAGTCATTAGCATTGGCTTATCATCTAAATTTTCCTTTTGATTTATTATGTGGGATAGAATAAATTTTCTTCTGCCCCTTTTACGCCTAATTCTCCCCTTCTTCCTCTCACTTCTTCTAGTTATTATTTCAATGTCTGAAAATTAGCCATGACATACTTTTTCCAGTTTTATTGAGATATAAATGACATATAACATTATATTAGTTAAAGCTGTGCAACATAATGATTTGATATATGTATATATTGCAAAATGATTACCATAATATGTTAGTTAACATTTACCACCTCACATACTTATAATTTGTTGTGTGTGATGAGAACTTGTAAGATATACTCTCTTGGTATATCTTACAAGTTGTCCACCCAATGCGAGTTTGTCCACCCAATGGACAGCAAGCCAATAAAAACTTGACACCGAGCTTTTGCAGTGAAGAAGGATAGGCTACTTGTTGGTGAGGCACTACCCAGGAGAATGGGGAGCTAATGCTCTAAAGTCCTGAACTCCCCAATGGTTTGCAAGGGAGGGTTTTAAAGGGCAAGAATTTAGGCATTTCATTAGGTACCTCTGGTGATCATACCTTTAAGGTAGTGCTGACTAACTACTTGTAAGCCAGTAGGGTTGCATTCCTACAGATCCTTGGCTGGTCCAGCCATTTCTGGGGACAATATGACCTTTAGTGTTCATTTTTTCATCTGAACTGACAAGATAGATGCCAACTTCATTAGCAACTTGCAAATATACTGTACAATAGTATTAACTATAGTTACATCCCCAGGACTTATTTATCTTATAAGTTTGTACCTTTTGACAACCTTCACCCATTTGCCCCCTGCCCCCACCGCCTTGGACAACCATCTATCTGTTCTGTTTCCATGAGTTGGGTTTTTTTTAAGAGTCTATCTGTAAGTGAGATCATATAGTATTTGTCTTTGTCTGTCTGACTTATTTCATGTAGCATAATGCTCTCAAGGTCCATCCATGTTGCTGTAAATGGGAGAATTTTCTTGACAGTAGAAGGAATAACAGCAGCTAATATTTGCTGAATGATCACTATATGTCACATACTATGATAGATATTTCATATGCATTATTTAATTTACAATAATAATAAAAGATAGGCAGTGATGGTATCTATATTCACAGGTGAAGAAACAGATACTCTGGCAGGAAGGTTGGTTGGCAGAAGTTCGCATAGCTAAGTCATTGGGACAGAGTCTTGTCTTTGGGTCTTGAACAAAGACCCATACCTGTTCAGTGCTAAAGATGGTGTTCTTAACCATCATGCTCTTCATCAAGGCTGTTAGTAGCCTAAAAGAACACTGGCACATCCTAAAATTAACCATCTTCCTTCCTTGGAATTAAATATGCAATTGGTAGTTCATTCCTATGAAATATGTTAGGACTATATACCAAAGGATGGAAATGTTTTAGTATGTTAGAAATATATTTTATTGAAGAGCTCATTAATATGGGAAAATAATAAGCATTCAACTACTTTGAGTTAAAAATTTTTTTTGAGATTTTAACAAAGAAAAATAAGTAAAACCTACATTTAGGGAGTTATAGCAACATTTTTAATATTTAGAAAACATTAAGGTGGGACTGACATTTCCTCACTGCTATTGTAAAGGAAGCCCTGGCTAGTACTGTTTGCAATAGAGAGTTCTGTTTACTAATTTCAGAATGGATGAAGAACTCAGAGACTTTTACAACTGGAAGAAACTTTAGAAGTCATTCAGACAAATAGCTTGAAGTTTTCCAGACAGATGCTTGTCTCATTTTTTCTTAAACACCTTCAGTGATGGAATATGCTCTGCCTCCTGGGGCATCGCATTTTATTTTAACAGCTCTTGTCACTTCTTTCTTTCAATTGAGTCCAAATCTATATCTGTAATTTCCACCCCATTGCTCCCTTTTTTATCCTTTTCTAAATTACAGCCCAAATCTTCTCATTTTCTGGTCCCTATCCCCTTCCTCTCTCTTTTTTTTCTTTCTAGTTGCTACTTACATAACATGATTCTGGGTGCTTTTGTCATTATAATGGATTTTCACAGTATATCCTTCATTAAAATAAAAATGTTCATTTTTAAAAGTGTTGCTCCAAACCAAAGACAATGCTCATAGAAGTGTTAGCAAACTGCAGAATGAAAAAGTGCTGTCATCTTCCTTGATCCAATTACCATGTTTTATGTGAATAATATATACAAAGACTGAATGTGATAATTTCATGCAAACATGAAAAACTCTGGGCATTAAAAAATATATATAAGGGATTTGGGACTGGAAAAAGAGAAAATTAACAGAATCAGGAAGTAAATTGTAGAGAAGTTTGAGAAGGAGGATGCTGAGATGGAAAAGGTTTCCCTCATATACCTACCTATACAAACACTATGTGAATCACGCTGACACCTTGGGACATAGAGAATTAATATTAATAAATCTGACTGTAGATGCCTCATTTTTGTTGCATTTATAGCTGGTACTTTTAGGAATATTGCTCTAATTTACATGCTTTTTACAACAGTGATTGTTGGTATTGGCAAATATATTCCACCAAAGCCATTCTAGAGCCTGACAAGTATGAAGAAATTGTTAAGAGAATTAACAATTGCTTTCAGAAAGCGGACTAAAATGTTTTATGTCAATTTTCTTTTCAAATTGTGACCAAATTCTGGAGCCAAGTTCTGATATTCTTTCACTCATGGGATAAATTTTGGATTACATCATGTCACCAACTTAGCTAATTTACAAAGTCTACTATCCATTCTTCCAGAATATCTTTAAATTTGGAATAAGCCATTAACATTGGCTTTATGGAGACTAACGTTCTAGGATGTAGCAAAGTGCTTACCTCTGGTCCAGTCAGATGGTCAACTAAAGTGAGGCCTGCTAAATAACATCATAGCAGCTTAAGCATAGTTAGTTCACCAGGAGACAATATGGGTTTCACCATTGAGACTGTTCCCACAAGTGGCTAGTGGCAGCAAGAATGCCTATCAGTGGCAGTGACTCGCTTCTCTGCATAAGTTATCATCCTGAACCATCTAGGTCAAAGCAGAGTTGGCTCTATGTTTGAGTTTGGTTTTATTTTTCTTATGTTGCTTATAGGTTTATTTGGCATAAGGGGTAGATGTCCATCTTGGTAAGAAGCTGAAAGAGGGCTAAAATTCTTCAAAGCAGTTAATGGCTCTGATACCGAGACATTTTCATGTAAATTCATGGGTGTGCTGTTGTGGGTATCCTCAAGGCATTGTCAGCAAGGCTGCAGGAGATGGTAAGAGTCAATCTTGCAGATCTCCAGCCAGTAAGCTAAGTCAGAAGAGTGGCCTCAGAAATGTGTATCTCAAATGATCACTCAAGTTTAATAGTATAAAACAGGCAAATGATGATTACAATATAGTGTAAAAATTGGAAGGAAAAATGTTTGTGGGTCATTTGTTTTGTGGTTATTGTTAGGTTTTGAAATCTGTATTTTTTTTTAGTCTTAGAATAAATTTTATTTTATTTAATTTTTTTATTATGTTCAGTTAGCCACTGTATCGTACATCATTAGTTTTTGACATAGTGTTCAGTGATTCATTAGTTATATATAATACCTGGTGCTCATCACAGCATGTGCTGAACTCTGTATTTTTAAGTGGAAACAATTTAATGAAAAAAATCTTTACCAGATTAAAAAAAATTATTTTGAAGATTTCCAAACACACAAAAGCTGAGAGAATCACATAATAAACTCCCATATACTCATCCCTCAACTTCATAACAATCAACATTTTGCCATTCTGTTTCATTTATTCATTTCCTTCTCTTTCATTTTCCAAAGTATTTTAAACATATGCATCATATGCACTTCCAATTGAGAGCTAAATTTATCAGAAATTTCAGAACATTGAGACAAAGTTTAATGCAAAGTAAAAAGAAATAGGTAAATATTGCAAAATATTCGCATGCACCATTCCATTTGAAAAAAAAATCAGGTGTTCATTTTTTTTTAAGATCCAAAGTGTCTAATAGCAGAAAATAATATTTTACTCTTCAAAAAAAAATATGAGATCACCACCATGCTCCTATGATGCATTCAGTTCAGAATTCCAGATGGGTTTTAAATCATATCATAAATTCTCCCAAACATAAAAATAATTCTGTATCTCTATAAGAGATAATTGTATGCTGAAGTTTTTTTAAAAAAATTCTACCATTGAGTTCAGCAAAGTCGCAGGATATAAAATCAACATACAGAAATCTGTTGCATTTCTATACACCAATAATGCAGCAGCAGAAAGAGAAATCAAGGAATCGATCCCATTTGCAATTGCACCAAAACCCATAAGGTACCTACGAATAAATCTAACCAAAGAGGTAAAAGACCTGTACTCTGAAAACTATAGAACACGTATGAAAGACATTGAAGGACACAAAGAAATGGAAAATCATTCCATGCTCATGGACTGGAAGAACAAATACTGTTAAAATATCTATACTCCCCAAAGCAATCTACACATTTAATGCAATCCCCATCAAAATACTACTAACATTTTTCACAGAGCTAGAACAAACAATCCTAAAATTTGATGGAACCACGAAAGACCCCAAATAGCCAAAGTAGTGTTGAAAAAGAGAAGCAAAGCTGGAGGCATCACAGTTCTGGACTTCCAGCTATATTACAAAGCTGTAATCATCAAGACAGTATGGTACTGGCACAAAAACAGACATATAGATCAATGGAACAGAATAGAGAACCCAGAAATGGACCCACAACTATATGATCAACTAACTTTCAACAAAGCAGGAAAGAATATTCAATGAAAAAAAGAGTCTCTTCTACAAATGGTGTTGGAAAACTGGATAGCAACATGCAAAAGAATGAAACTGGACCACTTTCTCGCACCATACACAAAAATAAATTCATAATGGATGAAAGACCTAAATGTGAAATAGGAAACCATCAAAATGCTAGAGGAGAACACAGGCAGCAACATCTTTGACCTCAGCTGTAGCAATTTCTTACTAGACATGTCTCCTGAAGCAAGGGAAACAAAAGCAAAAATGGACTATTGGGACTTTCTTCTGCAAAGTGAAGGAAACAATCAACAAAACCAAAAGGCAGCCATCAGAATGGGAGAAGATATTTGCACATGATGTATCTGATAAAGGGTTAGTATCCAAAAATCTATAAAAAACTTATCAAACTCAACATCCAAAAAACAAATAATCTAGTTAAGAACTCAGCAGAAGACCTGAATAGACATTTCTTCAAAGAGGACACATGTAGCTGAGACAGATGGGAAAAAATGCTCAATATCACTCATCATTAGGTAGATACAAATCAAAACCACAATGATACACCACCTCACACCTGTCAGAATGGCTAAAATTAACAACTCAGGAAATAATAGATGTTGATGAGGATGCAGAGAAAGGGGAAACCCTCTTGCATGGCTGGTGGTAATGCAAACTGATGCAGCCACTCTGGAAAACGGTGTGGAATTTCCTCAAAAAACTAAAAATAGAAGTACTCTACAACCCAGCAGTTGTACTACTAGGTATTTATCCAAAGGATACAAAAATACAGATTTGAAGGCACACATGCACCCCAACATTATAGCAGCATTATCAACAATACCTGAATATGGAAAGAGTCCAAATGTCCATTGACTGATGAATGGATAAAGAAGAGGTGATATTATATATATATATATATATATATATATATATATATATATATATATACACACACACACACACACACACACACACACACACATACACACACACACACACACACACACACACACACAATGGAATCTTACTTAGCCATCGGAAAGAATGAAATCTTGCCATTTGCAATGATGTGGATGGAACTAGAGTGTATTACACTAAGTGAAATAAGTCAGTCAAAGACAAGTGCCATATAATTTCACTCATATGTGGAATTTAAGAAACAAAACAGATGAACATAGGGGAAGGGAAGTAAAAATAAGGTAAAAAAAGAGAGGGGACAAATCATAAGAGACTCTTTAGAGAACAAACTGATGGTTACCAGAGAGGAGGGGGTGGGGGGGGGATGGGCTGAATGATGGGCATTAAGGAGGGCACTTGTGATGAGCACTGGGTGTTATATGTAAGTGATGAATCACTAAATTCTAGTCCTGAAACTAATCTACACTGTATGTTAACTAACTTGAATTTAAATAAAATCTGGGGAGAAGAAAAAAACTCTATTAGTCTTTTTCTTTGACCGTTGCTTTTTGTTGGGAAAATTGGTATGCCCAAAGATAAGTTCTTCAGCTAATCTCATCCAAGGAGAAACAATATGTAGATTTAATAGGTCCATGTTATATTTCAGGAATAATAAAAGTAACTATATGCATAAATATATATATATATATATGTATGTATGCACACACAGTTATGTATGTGTATGTATCTATATATCTCAAGATACATGTATTTATACTATTATATATTAAGAAGATACACAGAGACACAGATATACACACACATAGTGTCTTCTTGAATGTAGCACTTTTGCTTTGCTCTTGTTGATATGTTATATGGTTAACATATTTAACAAGTTAAGGAATTGGGGAAATCCCAGCCCTGATTTCACCCCTGCATTCTTTTCCACTATGCTACATTGGCTATCCTTGCCATGGCACTTGTGCTTTCACCTGCAGGCATTCTGTCTGGGGACATGAATGGGACACATCCCTTCTAGTGCATGCACTAACTAACAAGTCCCACTGACTGGTCCCTTGTCTAAGGATCATGTGTGGAGCTTGGAGAGAGTCAAACATTGACTTAGAGATAGAGGGAAACGATGAGAATTCAGAACAAAGAGAAGCAGATTTTTAATTATTTGCTGTGTGTGTTTGTAAGGTTTGCTGAATGATACTCTGGTTTAAGTTGTATATAAAAGGAAATCCGTAAAACATAGCCCCTTTAATTATGAAATTCACTTAATCAATGACAATGAAGTTTCCAAAGCTTTCAAATAAATTTTTGAAATTAAGGCACATGTAAAAAGGCCTTTCGTTTAAAATATTGTGATTTTACACTTATTCTGAAATTCCCTGTAGCTTCTTGTGATACAGAAATTAATCTATAACACCTTTTCTTGTTCTGCTCCTATGCTTCTTTTCCTATGATTAATGGCTTTACAGGGGAAAAAATCTGTTTCATTTAAAATTACTTTCTGTAAATGGTAAAAAATATTAAATTTTATTTTGCAAGTCATTCTGTTCCCACTCATCTCTATTTTTGCAAAATTATCTACTGCACTCAAAAAGTCCCTAAAAAATCGAGTTAAAAAATTATAGCTACTTACTTAAAGATTATATGTGTAGTTTCATAAAGAATCCAGAAATGACAAGAGCATTTAACACTTTTCCCTTGTTTCCTCTAAAAAACCAATACAACTTTTGAATTTTATGCATAAATCTCCAAAATTATCTAATTAAAAAAAAGAAATGGAGACTTTAGTGTAAGACATAGTAACCACAAAACATGTAATAGGAATAATCAGAATGCTCTTACTAAGTCTATGTGTAATATAAAACTCAGTTAATACAGCAATACAATTGTTCTTCCCTACTAGTGCAGTTTAAAAACAAAATTTTTGACTAATTATAGATTAGTGATAACTATAGATTAGGGATAATGCTTAATCACAGAAAAAAAATCAATGTTTTAAAGCTATATATGCATACAGAAAACTTTGATGTTTTTCCATTATGATTTGTGACCCAGATTCCTCTCTTCTCATCAGTGCTTATTTAATGATTACCCATTATGTTCATCTCACCTTCCCTGTCTGCTAGAAATCCTTTCATAATATTTCAGCTTTCAATGGTCTTCCTCCTTCTTGAATTCTTATTGAAAGTTAAAAATTTTGTCAAAAACAGCAGTTAACACCTACCACTTAAAATTATTAATTAATTGCTTTATGTCTATTTTGTGTACCATTAATTCACAACCTCAATATTGCCATTTGTGAGAAAACTAAACATTCATTTTAGAGACATGTAAAATTCAACGTAATACTGCTCTGTGGTTTTACAATGCAACCTATCATTTAATATTCCCAATTTGGCTTAATTTTTAACACTTGAACAATGCAGTTTAATCTCATCACCCAATTTTAAGCACAATGAGTGAATAATTCTTAATATTACAAATTCAATAATTGTTGAATATTATAGAGTAATGAGTTACATGCAATCAATTAGAACCATTTAACAGTTCTTCCAACAAATGAGTATAATCAAGGCCCACAAGCATTTATTTTTTGAGTTGTAAATTAATTAAAAGGCAGGCTGTGATCCCTTCATTGTTTTCTACAAATATATTTATTCAATTCCTGCCAGTAAAAATTATTCTTTCTCAAGTATTCTAATTAAAATTCTATTTAAATACTTAATCCCTTTAACCTAAACAATATACTTCCTTAATGTGTATTTGTCCATTCAAATTATTCAGTGTGGTTATATAATCTCCCAGTGTAAACTCAAGTTTGCTTGGAAATAGTATATTGTTTTGTCTATGGCAAGATTTCACAAGCATAAGGCATGTAGCCCAGTTAATCTGAGTTAATCTGGTGGAATGTCTATTTTAAGTATCTTTGTTTTGTTTGTTTGTTTTGTTTAGTTGGGTGGGGGAAGGGCAGAGGTAGGGAGAGAATCTTAAGCAGGCTCCACACCCAGCTGAAAGTCCAGTGTGGGTCTCAGTCTCACAACCCTGAGATCCTGACCTGAGCTGAAATCAAGGGTTGGTCACTTAACTGGCTGAGCCACCTAGGCATCCCTTGAGTATCTCTCTTTTATTCATACATACATAGTGTATTTTGTCTGGATTATCTTTCTTATGAAAAATGTTGGTTGTTTGATAAATATAATTTAACCATCTGTACCTCAATTTCTTTATCTATAAAATGAGAGTAACAGTGGTTTCCTCTTCATAGGGTGTTGTGTATATAACATGTGTTCATACATATAGAATACTCTGAATGGAGTTTGGCACATGGTGAAGAAATGTAGTTATTACTACTGTTGTGGTGGCTGGTGAAAATGCTATCACAAAACTAGTTGAAATAATGTCAGATAATCAATGTGTCTGATTTTTTTCCTCTGCACAGTCTATAGTAATGAGTGGTCATTTTGCTGACAAAAATTTGGTGATTGTTTTTCCTCTCTCTGTTCCATGAGGAACTTAAAGTGAACTAAAAATTCAACCTCATATACAAAGGTATTTGAATTAAAGCACTATCAGGCAGCAAAAGTTTCAGCAGGTGGAAGTATATTAGAAACAGAAAAGTGTGTGGAGATTCCTCAAAAAGTTAAAAATAGAGCTACCCTATAACCCAGCAATTGCACTACTGGATATTTACCCCAAAGATACAGATGTAATGAAAAGAAGGGCCACATGCCCCTCAATGTTTGTAGCAGCAATGTCCGCAATAGCCAAACTGTGGAAGGAACCGAGATGCCCTTCAACAGACGAATGGATAAAGAAGATGTGGTTCATAGAGACAATGGAATATTACTCAGCCATCAGAAATGATGATTACCCAACATTTGCATCAGCATGGATGGAACTGGAGGAGATTATGCTAAGTGAAATAAGTCAATCAGAGAAAGACAATTATCATATAATTTCACTTATTTATGGAACATAAGGAATAGCAGGAGGACATTAGGAGAAGGAAGGGAAAAATGAAGGGGGGGAAATCAGAGGGGGAGATGAACCATGAGAGACTATGGACTCTGGGAAACAAACTGAGCGTTTCAGAGGGGAGGGGGGTGGGGGATGTGTTAGCCCAGTGATGGGTATTAAGGAGGGCAAGTATTGCATGGAGCACTGGGTGTTATATGCAAACAATGAATCATGGAGCACTACATCAAAAACCAATGATGTACTGTATGGTGACTAATATAACATAATAAAAGAGAAAAGCAAAGAAGTTATATTAAATCTTCCTTTTTCATATATTTTCATTTATTTTTATCATTGTCATTAAAATTTTTATTTTTCTTAAATTTGTGGAATTATATCTCAAATTATTCAACATCCTTGTCCATTGATTGATGCTATTGAGTGAAAAGCACATTTTCTAGAGCTGTTATACTGTGAGCCAGTCAGAGAGAGGCCAAGCAGTATATGCAATAATTTATTTTTAAAGGAATGAAGATTCTTCACATGAGCAAAGAATCTTATATTGGGCTCCAGAAATATTCCATATAGCATGAAAAGCTGGGATAATACCACTATTTTTTAGAAAAAAAGGAAAGGTCTATATTCATTAAGGTGTTTCACATAGCTTCTGTACAGTATAATACAACTACTACTAATTGTAATGAGTGATTAATTGCAAATGAAATAAATCATAAACAAACATGCTATGTTTTTCTCTATTTAGGTTATCCCATTCTTCATAATTACCTTAAAATATTACAGGTCCCGACTTAAGGAAGATTTACCCAAAAACGGTGATATTGTTTTAGCTGTATGAATTTAGAAAAAAAGTTAATTGAGAAACTCCTTGACTAGTTTCAGAAAATCCATTTGGTATCTCTCTTTCAGGGTTATTACTGTGAATGGGAATGATATTTACACTTTTACCTATAATCCTCACATTAGAAATCAAGATATGAAATGTCTCTATATTTGAATAAATTTTGCTCTTTCTTTTTTAAAAAAATTTCTATTCAAATTCTAGTTAGTTAACATACAGTGCAATATTGGATTTAGGAGTAGAATTCAGTGATTCATCACTCATATGCAACACCCACTGCTCATCACAAGTGCCCTCCTTAATACCCATCACCCATCTAGCCCATCCCCCACCCACCTCCCTCCATCAACACTGAGCTTATTCTCTATCTTTAAGAGTCTCTTACTGTTTGTTTCCCTCTCTCTTTTTTTGCCCCCCCTTCCCATATGCTAATCTGTTTTGTTTCTTAAATTCCACTTATGAGTGAAATCATATGGTGGTATTCTTTTTTCTCTATCTGACTTATCTCACTTAGCATAATACATTCTAGCTCCATCCACATCATTGCAAATGGCAAGATTTCATTATTTTTGATGGCTGAGTGATATTTCATTGCGTATAAATACCAACTCTTCTTTATCCATTCATCAGTCGATGGACATTTGGGCTTTTTCCATAATTTGGCTATTGTTGATAAGGCTGCTACAAACACCTGGGTGCATGAACCCCTTTGAATCTGTATTTCTGTATCCTTTGGGTAAGTACCTAGTAGTGCAATTGCTAGGTCATAGGGTAGTTCTATTTTTAACATTTTCAGGAAGTTCCATATTGTTTTCCAGAGTGGGTGCACCAATTTGCATTCCCAGAGTGCAAGAGGTTTCCCCTTTCTCTGTGTCTTCACCAACATCTATTATGTCCTGAATTGTTAATTTTAGCCATTCTGACAGGTGTGAGGTGGTGTATCATTGAGGTTTTGTTTTGTATTTCCCTGATGATAAATGATGTTGAGCATTTTTTCATGTGTCTTAGCCATCTGAATGTCTTCTTTGGAAAAGTGTCTATTCATGTCTTCCGCCCATTTCTTAATTGGATTATTTGTTTTTTGGATGTTTGTGGAAGAGACTCTATTTTCCATTGGATATTTTTTCCTGCTTTGCTGAAAGTTAGTTCACCATATAGTTGTGGGTCCATTTCTGTGTTCTCTATTCTGTTCCACTGAGCTTTGTGTCTGTTTTTATGCCAGTACCATACTGTCTTGATGATTACAGCTTTGTAATATAGCTGGAAGTCCAGAACTGTGATGCCTCCAGCTTTGCTTCTCTTTTTCAACACTACTTTGGCTATTTGGGGTCTTTCGTGGTTCCATCAAATTTTAGGATTGTTTGTTCTAGCTCTGTGAAAAATGTTAGTTGTATTTTGATGGGGATTGCATTAAATGTGTAGATTGCTTTGGGGAGTATAGACATTTTAACAGTATTTGTTCTTCCAGTCCATGAGCATGGAATGATTTTCCATTTCTTTGTGTCATCTTCAATTTCTTTCATAAGAATTCTATAGTTTTTAGAATACAGATCTTTCACCTCTTTGGTTAGGTGTATTCCTGGGTATCTTATTGGTTTTGGTGCACAATTGTAAATGGAATGATTCCTTGATTTCTCTTTCTGCTGCTTTGTTACCGATGTATAGAAATACAACAGATTTCTGTATATTAATTTTGTACCCTGTGATCTTACTGAATACATGTATCAGTTTTGGCATTTTTTTTGGTGGAGTCTTTTGGGTTTTCTACATAGAGTATCATGTCATCTGAAAAGAGTGAAGGCTTGGTTTCTTCCTTCCAATTTGGATGCCTTTTATTTCCTTTTGTTGTCAGATTATGGAGGCTAGGACTTAACAGTACTTTGTTAAATAAAGTGGTGAGATTGGACATCCCTGTCTTGTTCAGGACCATAGGGGAAAAGCTCTCTGCTTTTCCCCACTGAGGATGATATTCAGTGTGGGTTTTTTGTACATGGCCTTTATGATGTTGAGGTATTTTCCCTCTATCCCTTTCTTGAGGGTTTTTTATCATGAATGTGTATTGTATTTTGTCAGATGCTTTCTCTGCATCTATTGAGAGTATCATATAGTTGCTTGATCTGCGAATATTGAACCATCCTGGCAACCCAGGAATAAATCCCACTTCATCATGGTGAGTAATTCTTTTAATGTACTGTTGAATTTGATTTGCCAGTATTCTGTTCAGAATTTTTTGCATGTGTGTTCATCAGGGATATTGGCTGTCATTTTCTTTTTTAGTGGAGTCTTTATCTGCTTTTGGAATGAGGGTAATGCTGGCCACATAGAATGAGTTTGAAAATTTTCCTTCTGTTTGTATTTTTTGGAACAGTGTGAGAATAGGAATTAACTCTTCTTTAAATGTCTGGTAGAATTCCCCTGGGGAGCCATCTGACCCTGGACTTTTATTTGTTGGGAGATTTTTGATTACTGATTCAATAGCTTTGCTGGTTTTCAGTCTGCTCAAGTTTTCTATTTCTTCCTGTTTCAGTTTTTCTAGGAATTCAGTATTTCTAGGAATTTATCTGTTTCTTCCACATTGCCTGATCTGTTGGCACATAATTTTTCATAATATTCTCTTAAAATTCTATATCTGTGGTGCTGGTTGTTATTTCACTTCTCTCATTCATGGTTTTATTTATTTGGGTCCTTTCTCTTTTCTTTTTGATAAGTCTGGCTAGAAGTTTATCAATATTATTAATTTTTTCAAAGAACCAGCTCCTGGTTTCATTGATCTCTTTTACTGTTTTTTGTTTGTTTGTTTCTATATCATTTATTTTCACTCTAATCTTTATTATTTCCCTTCTCCTGCTGGCTTTAGGCTTTGTTTGTTATTCTTTTTCTAGCTCCCTTAGGTGTAAGATTAGGTTGTTTATTTAAGATCTTTCTTGCTTCTTGAGGTATGCCTGTATTGCTATATACTTCCCTCTTATGACCACTTTTTTTGCATCCCAGAGGTTTTGGACTGACATGTTTTCATTTTCATTTGTTTCCATGTATTTTTTTTTTAATTTCATCTTTAATTTCCTGGTTGACCCATTCTTTCTTTGGGTGTAGGATGTTCTTTAGCTTCCATGTATTTTTTTTAAAGGTTTTATTTATTTATTCATTCGACAGAGATAGAGACAGCCAGCGAGAGAGGGAACACAAGCAGGGGGAGTGGGAGAGGAAGAAGCAGGCTCACAGCAGAGGAGCCTGATGGGGGGCTCGATCCCACAATGCCGGGACCATGCCCTGAGCCGAAGGCAGATGCCCAACTGCTGTGCCACCCAGGCGCCCCTAGCCTCCATGTATTTGTGGTCTTTCCTAATTTTTTTTCTTGTGGCTGACTTCAAGTTTCATAGTGTTGTGGTGGGAAAATACACATGGTATGATCTCAATCTTTCTGCACTTGTTGAGGATTGATTGGTGACACATTATGTGATCTGTTCTGGAGAATGTCCCATGTACATTAAAAAGAAAGTGTATTCTGCTGTTTTAGAATAGAATGTTCCGAATATATCTGTTAAGTCCATCTGATACAGTGTGTCATTCAAAGCCATTGTTTCCTTGTTGATTTTCTGCTTAGATGTTCTGTCCATTGATGTAAGTAGAGTGTTAAAGTTCCCTACTATTATTGTATTGTTATCAATGAGTTTCTTTATATTCGTTAGTAAATGATTTGTATATTTGGATGCTCCCAAGTTGGGGGCATAAATATTTACAATTGTTAGATATTCTTGATGGATAGAACCCTTAATGATGATATAATGCCCATGTTCATCTCTTGTTATGGTGCTTGTTTTAAAACATAGATCGTCTGGGGAGCTTGTGTAGCTCAGTTTGTTGAACGTCTGACTCTTGGTTTCTGCTCAGGTCGTGATCTCAGAGTTATGAGATCAAGCCCCACATTGGGCTCCATGCTTAGCACAGTGTCTGCTTAAGAGTCTCTTTCCCTCTCCCTCTATCCCTCCCCCTGATCTCTCTCTCTCTAAAATAAATAAACAACTCTTAAAAAAATATTGTAGTTGAACTTCAGCGTTATATTTTGCAAATTTAACTACAATATGTCTTGGTGTTGGCCTGCTTTCAGTGATTTTGATGGGAGTTCCTTATGCCTTCTGGGTTTGAATGTCTGTTTTCTTACCCACATTAGGCAAGTTTTCAGCTATAATTTCTTCAAACCTCTTCTTCTTCTGGGACTCCTATGACACGAATGTTATTGTGCTTGATGAAGTCACTGAGTTCCTAGCTCTACTTTCATGATTTAAAAATTTGTTCAACTTCATTATTTTCCATAATTCTATCTTCTATAGCACTTATTCATTGCTCTGCATCTTCCATCCTTGTGGTCATTACATTCAATTGGTTTCAAATCTTGGTTATTGCATTTTATTTTGACATGATTGTTTTTTAGCTCATTTATCTCTGTAGTAGGGTCTTCCTGATGTCTTCCACGCTTTTCTCATGACTAGCTAGTATCCTTATGATTGTTGCTTTAAATTCTGGATCAGGCATATTACTTACATCTATTTTGATGAGATCCTGGCTGTCCTTTTATTTTTCTTTCTTTAGGGATAAATTCCTCCAACTTGGTGTTTTGTCTAGGTCTCTCTTCTCTGTCTCAGAAAAGCCTGCTATATTTCCTGCTCCTGAGAGTAATAGCTTTATGAACAAGAGGTCATATAATGACCAGGGCCTAGTGCTTCAGGAAGTGTCTCTGGTGTGTGTTGCGTGTACTCTGATGCTGTGTTTTGGCTGCTCTATCCCTCAGGTCAGTCCTCTGGAGAGTTTCTCCTTCCCTGCAGTGGGGAGCATTTGGATCTTGGCCAGAGTGTGGCAAGTGTTAACTAGGTGTGCTCTGGTCTGCTTGTTAAAAGAGACCTAATGCTAATTCCACTAGTGCTGAAGCTTTGCAGAACTCTATGGTCAGTAGATGTGGTGCATTCAGGGGTTTTGGCTCATCTTCTGGGGAAGGGGCCTGCTGCTGTGGTCCTTATACACATTTGCCTGAGAAAAAGCAGTACCAGCAGAGCTCAGGGGGGCAGGACTTGGTGTAAGCAGGTTAGGCAGCCAGTGTTGGTACTATGCTATTTACTGAAGTCAGTTTATGAAGTTTTGGGGGGGTAAGGGGGGACAAGCATGGGAATGGCACCAGCCTGCTCCTTTGTCCCTGGAGATGGGAGTCCACGCTTGCTGCTCTCAGGGTCTCAGGGAAGCACTTTCAAAGGAGCAAAGAATTCCCCCTCAAGCATCACAGGCATTTTTGAGATTGCTGATTTCACACTGTCTGTCTCTGGGTCACTTGCCTGCCTGGAGCAGCACAGTACACCTTGCGCTCTACCCCATCCAGACCTCTGACTTTTAAAATTTCAAACTTCAGGGACCTGGTGTGGTGGGGACCTGGGCTACTCCTCTGGAAAGGGTCTTGCTGCACTGGAACTGTTGCAGGTTTGACCCAGAATGGTAGTCATGCCAGAGTTCAGGGGCATGGGATTTGGAGCAAAACAGGCTAAACAACCAGTGTCTGGGTTAGCCACTCTCTGCAGGTGCTTCTGTGCCTATGCTAAGGAGCAGGGGAGGGAACTGGTGCCCACTGGCTCTGTTGCCCCTAGAGAAGCAATGCCACCTCTTAGAGATGAGTTCCAAAAAGTAGGAATAGTCTCTCCTTGTGTACCTTAGGCAATCCTCAGATTGCACCATCTGCCCCTGGTTTGCTTGTGTGCCTGCTTTCTAGGGGTAGGGCAGCATCCTCAGGTCTCTATCCCACCCAAGCTGGGGAAACCTCTGAAACTCTAGACTTTGAGCCCCACAGGTTGCAAAAATGAGCCCCTCTCATTTTCCCAGCCATTGGCTTTGAAAGTGTTCTCATTGTGCCTATTCCTGTGTACTCCACTCTTTCTCATCTTTCTCTGAGACCAGCGCTCCCTCCCCTCCACAGCTCACAATCCATTTCTTCCCCAAACCACATCTCCCTCTCTTCCTACCTTTCTTGATGTGTCCTCTTCTTTCCCTCTTGTTGTGCAGTTTATTCTGTCAGTACTTAGGTCAATTTCTTGGATGTTCAGGATGATGTGATAGTTATCTCGCTATGTTTGAGGGACAAGGCAAGCCTAGGGTCCTCCTACTATGCCACCATCTTAGCTCCCCCCTTCTATTTCTTGTCTTTTTGATATTAGAATCTAGTATCTAGTATCACTGGTGTGATCTGGCTCCCGCCTCATCTCCTCTCAATTGCATTCATTTAACAATATTTATTACATATTAGTTATGTGTCAGACACTGTACTAGAGTATTGGAATGCAATGCTGAGTGAAAAAGACATAGCCTTTTTCTCCTGAAGCTTACAGATGTTAATCAAAGTATCACATTAATGCGGAATCAGGCATTCACTTAAGCTTTCAGTGGTCCAGCCCACTAGGTGCAGGGTCTTGCCTTCCACCAGATGCTTCCAGCCTGGGAAGCCTACAGTGATGCAGTTCTGCTTGGACTCATTCAATGACTAGTTGACCTTTTAACAATATGAATTGTCCTACTAATCATGTAGAAACATCCACTTCTAAGGAGAGAAATTTTTTTTGTGCCATAAATCATTTTTTAAAAATCTTATTTAAAAAAGTGTTTTTTACTGTACACCCAAGCTTTGATGAATTCTTTAAAATTTTGAGGAGTTTGTAAATAGAAAATAGTGTCTTATTAATGCTAGTTAATGAATATACATTTATTATTTGAAAACTGGCAGAGAATTATGATCCTTATCTATCTCAATTGCTTTGAAGTGTTCACAGAAATTTAATCTGTTCATAATTGAGCTTGGGAAAATAATAATTTACACTTAGCAAATGCACTATTTCAGTGTCACAGGTGAGACAAAGAGCAGGCTGGAAAGCTCATTAATCACGGCTTTCCTCTTACTGATTACAGAAAAACAAGAAACTCAGTTCACTACTGCTAAAATAGAACTAAAGAAATTCTTTTACAACAATACATAATCCTTGAATTTCCTGAAAGAACATCTCTGAGTCATGAAAAAGTCAAGTGTGATTCTTTCCAAGAGTTTTAAGTAATTTTATTAGTAAACTATGGTAAACAATATTTTAACAAGGAGATTGTACAATGAGTTTCACAGGTAATGTTTCTATGAATATACCATACCATTTTGGCTTAGGTGAAAGCAAGCAAATAAAAAGATGAATCACTTCATCTAATTCTCTCCCACAAAATAATTTAAAATACCATCATTTAAATTACCAATAAATACTGCTTTCATAAGTCCATATACAAAACAAAAGTGGAAAGAATAATATATTGAAAGAACTTGTTGTATTTATCTTATTTATGTACAGTGGTAAAAATTCTTATAGTATAGGTGTGATAATATTATAATAAAGTTGTGTGACTCTTTTTAAAAATATTAGAACTTGTATTTCCAAATAAGTGTTAGCCTTTCTCAAATCTTTTGGAAATAAGGTAGAATATAAATGTACAAATGAAAGGTGAATGATGTTGTCAGCTCACTGTACACGATCTTATAACACTTCTTTTGTTCAAGCTGTTTCTATTCACTTTTTATAATTACTTTCAAAGTTTGTGACATATTCTTTTAAATTAATGTAATGATGGCAAGTGCTCATTTTTAGGCAGTCTCTTATTTTTGGTACAATAAAGAAGTAATTTGTTTCCAAATCTAGTAAGCATTCAGAGTCTATAGAATTATATTTAAAGTCTATTCCTCATAATCAAAGAAATCTTAACTCGAACTCTGAAAAAACTGTAAGCCTTAAACAGAATGCCAGTCTAGACCTGACAGATATGGGATTTAATTTTTCGGGGGTAAGGTGTTTTTTTTTTGGTGAGCTGAGAGTGGTCCAATGTGAAGGATTGGGCATGTTAGCAGTTAATCTTTCCATGGTCTTCTATCTATCTTATAGCTGAAAACATCCCTAATCTGGGGAAGAACACAGACATCAAATTCCAAGAAGCATAGAAAATTGCCATTAAATTCAACAAAAACTGGTCATCACCAAGGCATATCATAGTCAAATTCACAGAATACATGGACAAGAAAAGAATCTGAAAGCAGCAAGGGGAAAATAGTCCTTAGCCTGCAAGGGAGGGAAGCCAGATCAGGTTTGCAGCAGATCTGTCCATAGAAAAATAACAGGCCAGAAGACAGTGGCAGGATATATTCATTGTGCTGAATGGAAAAAATATGCAGTCAAGCATACTTTATCCAGCAAGGCTATCATCCAGAATAGAAGGAGAAATAAAGAGTCTCCCAGACAAACAAAAACTAAAGGAGTTCATGACCACTAAACCAGCCCTACAAGAAATATTAACAGGAAATCTTCGAGTGGGGGAAAAAGGACGAAAAACAACAGACTAGAAAGGAAGAGAGAACATCACCAGAAACACCAACTTTACAGCTAACACAATGGCACTAAATTCATATCTTTTAATAAACATTCTGAATATAAATGGACTAAATGTTCCAATCAAAAGACATAGGGTATCAGAATGGATAAAAAAAAAAAAGATCCATCTATATGGTGCCTACAAGAGATTCATTTTAGACCTAAAGACACTTGCAGATGGAAAGTGAGGGTATGGAGAACCATCTATCATGCTAATGGATGTCAAAAGAAAGCTGAAGTATATTTTTTGATTTCTACAGTTGCTGAAAACTGGACAGCAACATGCAAAAGAATGAAACTGGACCACTTTCTCACACCATATACAAAAATAAATTCAAAATGGATGAAAGATCTAAACATGAGATAGGAAACCATCAAAATGCTAGAGGAAAACACAGGCAGCAACATCTTTGACCTCGCCTGTAGCAACTTCTTACTAGACATGTCTCCAGAAGTAAGGGAAACAAAAGCAAAAAAGAAAGAACTATTGGGATTTGATCAAGATACAAAGCTTCTGCAAAGTTATGGAAACAATCAACAGAACTAAAAGGCATCTGACAGAATGAGAGAAGGTATTTTCACATGTCATATCTGATAAAGGGTTAGTAATCCAAAATCTATAAAGAACTTATCAAACTATCTAAAAAACAAATAATCCAGTTAAGAAACGGGGAGAAGACATGAACAGACATTTTCCCAAAGAAGACATCCAGATGGCTAACAGACACATGAAAAAATGCTCAACATCACTCATCATCAGAGAAATATGAATCAAAACTACAATGAGATATCACCTCACACTTGTCAGAATGGCCAAAATAAACAACATAGGAAATAACAGGTATTGGTGAGGATGTGGAGAAAGGGGAACCCTTGTGCACTATTGGTGGGGATGCAAACTTGTGCGGCCATTCTAGAAAACAGTATGGAGTTTCCTCAAAAAGTTAAAAATAGAACTTCCTTACAATCCCACAGTTGCACTACTAGGAATTTACCCAAAGGATACAAAAATAGTGATTGGAAGGGATACATGCACCCTGATGTTTATAGCAGCATTATCAAGTATAGCCAAATTAGGGAAAGAGCCCAAATGTCATCGACTGATGAATGGATAACGAGGAGGTGGTATTTATACACAATGAAATATTACTCAGCCAACAAAAATAATGAAATCTTACCATTTGCAATGATGTGGATGAACCTAGAGAGTATTATGCCAAGCGAAGTAAGTCAGGGTAAGACAAATACCATTTGATTTCACTCATATGTGGAATTTAAGAAACAAAACAGATGAACATGAAGTGGGGAAAGGGGAGGAAAGAGACAAACCAGAAAGCAGACTCTTAATTATAGAGAACAAACTGAGGATTACTGAAGGGGAGCTGGGCTGGGGGCTGGGTTAAATGGGTGATGGGTATTAAGGAGAGCACTTGTGATGAGGTGTTGTATAATTGATGAATCACTAAATTCTACACCTGAAACTAATATTACAGTGTATGTTAACTAATGGAATTTAAATAAAAACTTGGGAAAAGAAAAGAAAAAGGGGGAAAAAAAGACAAGAAAAACAAGTGTCAGGAGGTTGTGGAGAAAAGGGATTCCTTGTGCACTGCTTGTGGGAATATAAATTGAAGCAACCACTGTGGAAAACAGTATGGAGCTTCCTCAAAGAATGAAAAACAGAACTACTATATAACCCAGCAATTTCACTTCTTGGTATCTACCCAAAGTAAACAAAACACTGAATCTAAAAGATATATGCATCACTATGTTTATTTCAACATTATTTACAATGGTCAAAATAGGGAAGCAACCTAAGTATCTATTGGTAGATGAATGGATATGGGAGATGTGGTATATATATATACAATGGAATATTACTTGGGAATAAGTGAATGAAATTGTGTCATTTGAGACATGGTTGGACTTAGAGGGTATTGTGCTAAGTGAAATAAGTCACAGAAAAAGACAAATGATTTCATTTATATGTGGAATCTAAAAAAATAAAAAATAACAATACCCCCCCTCCGGAAATGGACTTATAAATACAGAAAACAAACTGGTATTTGCCAGATGGGAGGAGTGTAGGGGAATGGACAGAAATTCATTTTTCAGTTCCTATTTTGTTTCCTGCTTAACCTTTGTGACTTTGGAGGATGTTTCTCAAAGTTTTGTTGTGTCTCAGGTCCATTATTTCTTTTTCAGTTTTATTGTTTTAAAAATGGAAATGATAATAATGGCAATAACCTTATAGGCAGTTGAGTTCAGGATCATAAAAATGTTGTGTGACTATAAGGCACACTAAGTTGTTATTCACATTACTATGAACTGAATAAAGCAACTCAGTTTATTGCCATCTTTATCATGGTGTCAACAATAGAAAGAAAAGGAGTTCCAAGTTGTCCACTCTGTTATTCTTCTTTGTCTAAGGCTATTTTTAAATAAACACTTGGTGAATGCACAGCATGTTTACCTTATGTACTGTAGGGAACATAAAGGTGTATAGATATGAGAGGCAGCTTGATGGAATGAAAAGAATTGAGACTTTGAATCCTGACTCTTCCACTTGCTTGCACTGTGATCTTAGAAAAGTTGCTTACTTTTGAGCCTCTGTTCTCTTATCTGTGAACGAGATTAATAAATACTCATCCTACATGATTGATGTGAGGGTTAAAAGCTGTGAATTGAGTCAAATGTCTGACACATTGCACATACTCATCCAAAACTAATAGCTATCAATTAGCTATTTCTGTTCCTTTTCCTTTCCCCTATCCTGGATTCTAGTCTCAAGCTATGTGATCAAACATATGTCACTTGTCCATTTATAAAATGAGGGTTTTGAGTAAGTGACTACTAAGGTCCTTTGCATTCTTATATCTGGTGATTTCAGAAATGAGCAGTGTTTGCTTCACCAAGACTTCCCCCAGATCTGTCCTTGAGATACTGGTGATGATTTAGACTGCTGTGGATATGAACAGAGGCAATTGTAGCGGGAGCCCCAGTAATCTGAGGGCCAAAAATGGAGGAAGGCACAGGGTCATGACAAAGGGAAGCACAAAACGTTACAGGCACCTTTCTTTAACTTACAAGAAGATTTGGTGCCACTTCTGTGCAGAACACCCACAATTCGTGGACATGAGAACCATGATGCAATTGTCTATATCAGGGAAATCCTGTGAAATTCCCTTTCTCTTCTGCCTACAGTGAGAAGGGTCAGAGTTTTACATGTCCAGTTTATCTCAGGCTTTCCTACATGGGTTATTCTCTTTCCAACTTTGAAGCTTGTTGTCTAGTACCACCGTTCAGATCAACAAATGCTTATTCCTTTGAATGAGTCTGGATGCCTAGTGCTGAGTACTCATTTGGAACCAACAAAAATGGTTACTTTCTCCAATGTACAGATTGCATCCAAAGTAAAGCAGATTTGAACAAGCGCAGTGCATGCTTCTGAACAGGCATGCAGACCTGGAGGGTAGCTTCACGGTGATCACGGTCCCAAGTTCTTCTGTGACAAATTACATCATTAGAAAATGGTGGTTTCAGTGCCTTATTAAATTGATATTTCCCACGATTTCACATCTTTTTCTCGGCATCCAATATCCCTGACCTTTTAAATTCAAATTTCCTTGCCTTAGACTCCCCCATTGACCATTTAATTGGTAGATAGAATATACAATGGCATAAAAAGGACCGAGAAAACGTGTAAGGATATTACTCATGTAATTTTTGCTCTGGAAAATCAGTAAACCATGTGAATTTACAATATCATCCTTACACTCAAGAGTTTGCCCTACTCTGGTTTTCCATTGGCTGTGATATTCTTAATGGGTCAAAGAGTCTATGGGACTAGTGGGACATGCCTTTGCAATTCTTGCACCATCTCCCCATTTGACCTTTTTCTGAGTATCTGGGAGCCCAGAATTCCATTCCCAATGTTGAACTTACTTGTAGAGTTTATGTGAATCTTTTCCTCTAAATTTGGCCTCTGGAAAGATTAATGAGACTCTGGTCTAAAGAGGAAACAGCATCAATGGTGAGTATATCCCTTTGGTCCAAAGGGTGGCTAAGGAGTGGTTAGCTGCTGAATGAGGAATGTAGATAGAGCTTGGATGTGTAAGTTGGGATAGAAATACCTGTGGCATGAGAATCCTATGGTGGGGACAAAGCGAGGTGCAAGGAAGTAGGGGGAGGGGTGCCAGGAACAGGAGCTTAGGTGGGTGTTGATGTGGGGCTCGCTTTCTCTACACTGTCACATTCCTGGGGGACATTTTGAGAAGTCCAAGAACTGTAAAGATAGGAGGACATGTTTCCTTCCTAATATCCTAAATTCAGAGACCAATAAATTAAAAAAATAAGCAATGCTAGGCAAAGTAAGAAAAAAGAAAAGATCCAGATTCATAATAGTCATAGCTTCTCTACAGTTGTTAAAACTAAATAATTCCCAGAACATGAAAACAACCCCAATCCTTGTCATATCCTGATTTTCTGTAAAGATAGGAGGACATATTTATTTAAGAATTTGTTGGCTTAATTTATAACCTTAAAAATTTAGATGTGTGCCATGTGAGTCTACATTCCTTCTCCGTCAAGCTTCCCAAATATTGGGAGGTCAGTTGGTCCTTTTTGGAAATTCATTCTTAACGTGCAAATAGAGATATGATTTTTCAACTTTCTTGGCCTTCTCATACACTACTCCTGTTTCTTATTTGAAAAAAATATGGAAGCTCAAAGTTGGTTTCACAAGTTTTCATTTACCATTTGCTATGATTTTTGCCCTTGTCTCAAAAGTATTGCTTATTTTTTAAATTTATTGTTCTCTGAATTTAGGAAAAGGGAAACTATCTTAATATTTCCCCCTCAGAAACAATAACTAGTAGATATCTCAATAACTTATCCAGTTTTTCAAGATGAAAGTGATACACTGGTAGAATGATTATACTACCATATTCAGGGTAAGGAAGAAGGGAATTCTCCACCAAAAAATAGAAATGGGAGGTGAATGTGAGTAGAGGACTGCCAGCAACTCCAAAATAAGCCAGCAAGGACCTTTGATAAAGGATTACAAAAAATCCTGCTTCATTGAATTTGCCTGTGTTTACCTAGTATTATCTAGTTGGTCATTTTGTGTGTACCCATATTTCTTTTTCTTTCTATAAATTTCATTACTGCTATCTAATTTTTCTAAAACAAAATGTGGAATAAAATAGAGTAAGAAAGTTGACAGTAAACTACACAGAAGATGATCATATTCCTTTAAATGAAACAGATAAAATATTTGATATATGAGTTACCCATGCTTTGCCTGAGAATAGAATTTACAGAATTAGAATAATGTGGAAGGAAAATGAAAACTCTCAGAGAAAGTAATTCCACATGGAAGCTAATTTCTGTATTCCTGAGACTGTGGTTTTCCTGCAACATAACTTCAGTGATACTTTCTTAGATGGGCAGAGTCGAGCTGACAGTTTATTCTAGAAAGACATCCCAGATATGGATCATGTTGCTCATTCTACCCTGTGGCCTTCAACAAGCATCAAGGGTGGATGCATTTACAAGGTAACTATGTAAGGTGATGGTTTTGTTAGTTAACTTGATGAGGGAATTTTTTCAAATGTACACACAGATCAAATCATTTTGTTATACACTTTAAATACTTCACAACTTTGTCAATTGTACCTCAATAAAGTTGGAAAATTTTATGTATTTATTTATTTAAATTCAATTAACCAACAGATAGTACAACATTAGTTTTTGATACAATGTTCAATGATTCATTAGTTGCATATAACACCCAGTGTTCATCACATCACATGCCCTCCTTAATGCCCATCACCCAGTTACCCCATTCCCTCACTTACCTCCCTTTCCACAACCCTCATTTTGTTTCTTGGAGTCAAGAGTCTCTCATGGTTTGTCTCCCTCTCTGATTTCTTCCCATTCAGTTTTCCCTCTCTTCCACTATTGTACTCTGCACTATTTCTTATATTCCACATATGAATGAAGCTATATGATAGTCTTTCTCTGACTTATTTCACTTAGCACAATTCTTTACAGTTACATCCATGTCAGTGTAAATGGTAGGTATTTATCCTTTCTGATGGCTGAGTAATATTCCATTGTATATATGAACCACATCTTCTTTATCCATTCATCTGTTTAAGGACATCTCAGCTCCTTTCACAGTTTGGGTGTTGTGGATATTGCTGCTATGAACATTGGGGTGCATGTGCTCCTTCTTTTCACTACATGTGTATCTTTGGGGTAAATGCCTAGTAGTGCAATTGCTGGGTAGCTCTATTTTTAACTTCTTGAGAAAGCTGGAAAATTTTAAAAAGAAATAGCAAAATAGCAAGAACCTATGTTCCTCTAATACAGGAGAATAAAATATTTTTCAAATATTGAAAAGAGAAAAAAAGAAAAAGTGAGAAAAGGGAGAAAAAGGAACACAGAACACAGATGGAAATACAAAATGGGCTAAGGAAGGGGGGAAAATAAAAAGGGGAGAAGAGGGTAAAGAGGGGGACATGTGTCTTTGGCATTTGGAAGGGTTGCACCTTCTGAGCTTTTGTGTAGTGGTGGCAGGAGGGTGATGTGAAATTGAATGGAACATTGTTAACATTGGGTGTCAGATGTGTCTTGGTATCCTTGTGAGATGTGTGTTCTGGTGTGTTTTATGTATTCCTACACAACTCGCTTAGCTATGTGCAGTTTTCTGCATTCATCTAGTGGTTATTATTGGAATAAATTCAGATTTTAAAACTAGCATTAAAATAGAACTGGTTATATTTTTATAGCTTTTTCACATAATTATGGATTTTTTTGATATTACACCAAAATTCAACAAGTGGTAGGTTCTTAAAGGTTAGTTGCAATATAGAATGTAAACTGTATTAATGAGCTTTTCATTCTCTTTCAGTAGAATCCATGGCCTATGTTGTATTCTGAATGGATATGTTTACCCATGCATGATTTTGTAACATTGTCTATTGGCCATTTGGAAAATAATGGTTCACTGAATTATGCAGATCTTCCAAATGGTGACATATTTCATCATACATTTATTTTTTTGAAAGATTTTATGTATTTATTTGAGAGAGAGAGCGAGCGAGCAAGCATGAGTGGGGGAAGGGGCAGAGGCAGAGGGAGAAGCAGATTCCCCAGTGAGCAGGGAGCTGGAGACAGGGCTCGATCCCAGGATGCTAGGATCATGAGCTGAGCTGAAGGCAGACACTTAACCAATTGAGCCACCCAGGCACCCCATCATACAACATTTAAAAATAACATTTGTGATTTAAGCTTCACTAAGCTCATCAGAAAAGTCATTATTGGAGAGCCATACAGTAATTGATCAAGTTTCCCCAAATTCTCAGTATTTAATAAAACTATTTTACTGTATCATCAAAGATATTCTGAAGTGAAATTGGCATTTTTTTAAGGCGAGGGTGTGTATTGGTGAAGAAAACAAGGGCTATTGGTGTAGCTCAGTTTCTCCCTTTCCCACTCCCCCTGCTGGTGTTCTCTCTCTTGCTGTCTCTCTCTCTGTCCAATAAATAAATAAAATCTTAAAAAAAATTTTAAAAAATTAAAGTGACTATTTTTCTGTCACAGAAATAATCTCAGCTTTTGTAAACGACTTAGTCATTTTCATCCCAAATATTTAAATTGGTCATATTTTAAGTGTCAGGACAAAATATCTTAATATTGCTATTTAAAGTATAACTCCAAACGCCAGAATTTGAATTTAGAGCTGAATAATTCAACAGTTTTAAAATCTGAGAGCCACATACTAGTAAACAGTTGAGTTTTAATCTTTGGGACAAATATATATGTACTATCCTCTTTTTCAGCCATGTAAGTAAAAAAAAATACCTATGGCCTTATGATGGCAGATTATATTTAAAATTCTATTAAAAACTCCTTGAATGTGAAAGAGAAAATCTGAGAGATGCATTAAGTTCTGATAAAGCAATGTATTATCCCCATGAATGTAGACCATTCCTGGAAAATGAAGGAACCAAAGCTGTTTTTTCATCTGTAGTAATATTTGTTTTCTTGTTTTGGTTGTACAGTCTTAGTAATAGAAAATAGATTTTTGGAAATGGTAATAAATATTGTTGATCAGACAAAAGATATGAGATTGATTCCTTCCTTCCCTTCAAAAAGGAAAGATCTAACATCAAGATAAATACTAACCCTAGCTGCAAATGTAAATTACATAAAGAGCTTTAAATAATGAATATTTTTACCACTGTCGACTCAAATAAACTTTCTGGATAATCTTTTAGGACAACAGGGTGACATCTGCAAACTCAAATTTATGTAAAAGTTTGAAGTAAAAGAAAGAGCAATTATTGAAAACCCAGAGACAGGTGATGATCATTTTCTAGTAGGGCTATGGTCTGAAATGCTATTTTGATGTCAGTAGAAATGCTGAGAACAATAACATGAGCATAATAAAGAATTAGGACTTTATTAGCTGCAATCTACTTTTTTAGAAAGAATTTGTTTGTTTATATTTAAATTTTAGTTAGTTAATATACAGTGCAATATTGGTTTCAGGAATAAAATTCAGTGACTCATCACTTACATATAACACCCAGTGCTCATCACAATGAGTGCCCTTCTTAATACCCATCACCCATTTAACCCATCCCCCACCGACCTCCTTCCGTCAACCCTCATTGTGTTCTCTATCATAACAGGCTCTTACAGTTTGTTTCCGTTTCTTTTTTCCCCTTTCCCATATGTTCATCTGTTTTGTTTCTTAAATTCCACATTATAAGTCAAATCATGTGGTATTTCTCTTTCTTTGATTGACTTATTTTGCTTATATTCTAGCTCCATTCACATCATTGTAAATGGCAAAATTTCATTCTTTTTGATGGCTGAGTAATATTCCATTATATATATATTTACCCCCTTTTCTCTATCCATTCATCAGTTGATGGACATTTGGGCTCTCTCCATTATCTGGCTATTGTTCATAATGCTGCTATAAACATCAGGGTGCATGTACCTCTTCTAATCTGTATTTTTGTATCCTTTGGGTAAGTACCTAGTAGTGCAATTGGTGGGTTGAAGGGTGGTTCTATTTTTAACATCTTCAGGAAGTTCCATACTGTTTTCCAGAGTGGCTGCACCAGTTTGCATTCCAACAAACAGTGCAAGAGGGTTCCCCTTTCTCTGCATCCTCACCAATATCTAATGTTTCCTGAGTTGTTAATTTTAGCCATTTTGATAGGTATGAGGTGATATCTCATTGTAGTTTTGATTTGTATTTCCCTGATGAGTGATGTTGAGCATTTTTTCATGTGTCTGTTAGCCATCTGGATGTCTTCTTTAGAAAAATGTCTATTCTTGTCTTCTGCCCATTTCTTAATTGTGTTATTTGTTCCTTGGGTATTGAGTTTGATAGGTTCTTTATAGATTTTGGATACTAACCCTTTATCAGATATGTCATGTGCAAATATCTTCTCCCATTCTATCAGATATTTTTTTAGTTTTGTTGATTGTTTCCTTTGCTGTGCAGAAGATTTTTATCTTGATGAAATCCCAATAGTTCATTTTTGCTTTTGTTTCTCTTGCTTCAGGAGATGTGTCTAGTAAGAAGTTGCTATGGCCGAGATCAAAGAGGTCACTGCCTATGTTCTCCTCTAGTGTTTTGATGGTTTCCTATCTCACATTTAGATTTTTTATCTACTTTGAGTTTATTTTTGTGTATGGTGTGAGAAAGTGGTCCAATTTTGTTCTTCTGCATATTGCTGTCCAGTGTTCCCAATACTATTTCTGGAAGATACTGTCTTTTTTTCCATTGGATATTCTTTCCTGCTTTGTTGAAGATTGGTTGACCATATAGTTATGGGTCTATTTCTGGGTTCTTTATTCTCTTCCATTGATCTATGTGTTTGTTTTTATGCTAGTACTATATTGTCTTGATGATTACAGCTTTGTAATGTACCTTGAAATCGGGAATCCTGATGCCTCCAGTTTTGTTTTTCTTTTTCAGAATTTCTCTTGCTATTTGGGGTCTTTTGTGGTTCCATCAAATTTTAGGATTGTTTGTTCTAGCTCTGTGAAAAATGCTGGTGGTATTTTGATAGGGATTGCATTAAATGTGTAGATTTTTCTGGGTAGTATAGACATTTTAGCAATGTGTGTTCTTCCAATCAATGAGCATGGAATGCTTTTACATTTCTTTGTGTCATCTTCAATTTCTTTTGTAAGTGCTCTATTATTTCCAGAATACTGATCTTTTACCTCTTCGGTTAGGTTTATTCCTAAGTATCTTGTTTTTGATGCAGTTGCAAATGGGATGGAATTCTTGATTTCTTTTTCTGCTTCATTACTGATGTATAGAAATGCAACAGATTTCCTCATATTGATTTTATATCCTGCAACTTTGTTGAATTCATGTATCAGTTCTAGCAATTTTTTTCATGTTTTCTACATAGAGTATTATGTAATCTGCAAATAATGAAAGTTTGACTTCTTCCTTGCAATTTGGGTGCCTTTTATTTCTTTTTGTTGTCTGATTGCTGAGGCTAAGACTTCCACTATTATGCTAAATAGTAATGATGAGATTGGACATCTTTGTCTTGTTCTTGACTGTAGGGGAAAGGCTCTCAGTTTTTCCTCATTGAGGATGATATTAGCTGTGGTCTTTTGTCTATGGCCTTTATGATGTTGAGGTATGTTCCGTCAATTCCTAATTTGTTGAGGATTTTTATCAAGAAAGGATGCTGTATTTTGTCAAATCCTTTTCCTGCATCTATTGAGAAAATCTTATCCTTTCTTATCCTTTCTTTTGTTAATGTGGTGTATCTTGCTGATTGATTTGTAAATATTTAACCAACCTGGCAGCCCAGGAATGAATCCCACTTGATCATGATGAATAATTCTTTTAATGTACTGTTGAATTTGATTTGCTAGCAGCTTGTTGAGAATTTTTACATCCATGTTCATCAGGGATATTGGCCTATAATTCTCCTTTTTAGTGGGGTGTTTGTCTGGTTTTGAAATCAAGGATATGTTGGCTTCATAGAATGAGTTTGGAAGTTTTCCTTCCATTTGTATTTTTTTTGGAACAATTTGAGAATAGGTATTAACTCTTCTTTAAATGTTTGGTAGAATTCTCCTGGGAATTCATCTGGCCCTGGATTTTTTTGTTTGTTGGGAGAATTTTGATTACTGATTCAATTTCTTTGCTGGTTATGTGTCTGTTCAAATTTTCTATTTCTTCCTGTTTCAGTTTTGGTTGTTTGTAAGTTTCTAGGAATTTTTCCATTTCTTCCAGATTGCCCAATTTTTGGCATATAATTTTTCATAATATTTTGTTATAATTGTTTGTATTTCTGTGGTGTTGGTTGTGATCTCTCCCCTTTCATTCATGTTTTTATTTATTTCTCTCTTTTTTTCTTTTCTTTTTGGTAAGTCTGGCTAAGCCAGGGGTTTACCAATTTTATTAATTCTTTTGAAGAATCAGCTCCTAGTGTCATTGATCTATTCTACTGGGTTTTGTTTGCTTGTTTCTATATTGTTTATTTCTGCCCTCATCTTTATTATTTCCCTTCTTCTTTTTTTTTTTTTAAAGATTTTATTTATTTATTCGACAGGATAGAGACAGCCAGCTAGAGAGGGAACACAAGCAGGGGGAGTGGGAGAGAAAGAAGCAGGCTCATAGCGGAAGAGCCTGATGTGGGGCTCGATCCCGGATCACTGGGATCACGCCCTGAGCCGAAGGCAGACGCTTAACCGCTGTGCCACCCAGGCGCCCCTATTTCCCTTCTTCTGATTGCTTTATGCTTCATTTCCTGTTCCTCGTCAAGCTCCTTAAGGTGGTAAGTTTAGGTTGTGTGTTTGGGACTTTTCTTGCTTCTTGAGGTAGGCCTGTATTGCTATATACTTCCCTCTTAGGATGGCCTTTTCTGTATCCCAAAAGTTCTGGACTGATGTGTTTTCATTTTCATTTGTTTCTATGTATTTTTTAAATTTCTTCTTTAATTTCTTGGTTAACCCCATTCTTCAGTAGGGTGTTCTTTAATCTCCATGTATTTAAAGTTTTTCCAAATTTTTATTGTGGTTGACTTCAAGTTTCATAATGTTGTAGTCTGAAAATATGCATGCTATAATCTTGCTCTTTTTGTACTTGTTGAGGGCTGATATGACCCAGTATGTGATCTATTCTGGAGAAGGTCCCATGTGCACTTGAAAGGAATGTGTATTCTGCTTTATGATGAAATGTTCTGAATATATCTGTTAAGTCCATCTGATCCAGTTTGTCATTCAAAACCACTGTTTCCCTGTTGATTTTCTGCTTTGATGATCTGTCCAATGCTGTAAGTGGGGTGTTAAAGTCTCTCACTAGTATTGTATTGTTATCAATGAGTTTTCTTTATGTTTGTTATTAATTGATTTATGTATTTGGGTGCTTCCATGTTGGGAGCATAAATATTTACAATTGTCAGATCTTGATGGGTAGACCCCTTAATGATGATATATTGCCCTTCTTCATTGCTTATTACAGTTTTTATTTTAAAATCTAGTCTGTCTGATATTAGTATGGCTACCCCAGCTTTCTTTTGATGTCCTTTAGCATAATAGATTGTTCTCCATCCCCTCACTTTCCATCTGCAGGTGTCTTTAGGTCTAAAGTGAGTCTCTTATAGGCAGAATATAAATGGATCTTGGTTTTTTTTTTTTAATCCATTCTGATACCATATGTACTTTGATTGGAACATTTACATTCAGAGTATTTATTGAAAGATAGGAATTTAGTGCCATTGTCTTACCTGTAGAGTTGGTGTTTCTGGTGATGTTCTTTCTTCCTTTTTAGTCTTTGTTGTCTTTGGTCTTTTTTTCTCCACTCAAAGAGTCCCCCTTAAAATTTCTTGCAGAGCTGGTTTAGTGATCACGAACTCCTTTAGTTTTTGTTTGTCTGGGAAACTCTATATATCTCCTTCTTTACGAATGACAGCCTTGCTGGATAAAATATGTTTGGCTGCATATTTTTCCCATTCAGCACATTGAATATATCCTGCTGGTCTTCTGCCCTGCCATTTTTCTGTGGACAGATCTGCTGTGAATGTGATCTGTCTTCCCTTGTAGGTTAAGGACTATTTTTCGCTTGCTGATTTCAGGATTCTTTCCTTGTCTGCGTATTTTGTTACATTGACTATGATATGCCTTTGTGATGGTTGGCTTTTGTTGAACTTGATGGGAGTTCTCTGTGCTTCCTGGATTTTGATGTCTGTGTCCTTCCCCAGATTGGAGAAGTGTTCAGCTCTGATTTGCTTAAATAAACCTTCTGCCCCCTTTTCTCTCTCTTCATCTTCTGGACTCCTATGATATGAATGTTACTCCATTTTAATAAATGCTGAGTTCCCTAAGTCTGCCTTTGTGATCCATTGTCTTTTTTTCTCTCTTCCTTTTAACTTCATTATCTTCCATAATTTATCTTCTATATGATTGATTCATTCCTCTGCTTTGTCCATCTCATTTTTATGGCATCCATTTGGGTTTGCATCTTGGTTATAGCATTTTTAATTTTACCCTAACTAGATTTTAGTTCTTTTATCTCTGCAGTAAGGGGTTTGCTAGTGTCCTCTATGATTTTTCTAAGCCCAGCTAGTATCCTTATAATCATTGTTTTAAATCCTAGTTCAGACATCTTACTTACATCTGTATTGATTAAATCCTTGGCCGTGAGTTCTACTTCTTGTTCTTTCTTTGGGGTGAATTTCTCCATCTCATCATTTTGTCCAGAAAAGAAGAAATAAAAATCAAAACAAACAAAACAAAAACACAAAAAAACTAGATCCTGGGTGTGTTTTGGTCTGCTTGCTAAAAGAATCTGGATCCAAATATTTTAAAAAGTAACATAAAGTAAAATGAAATAAAAAATTTAAGAAACATGAATATATACACTTATGTATGTAAAAAAACAAATAATAAATCAGAAAGGAATTGAAAACATAAGACAATAAGTGAAAAAATAATTTAAAAATTTTAAAAAAGTGAAAAGGAAGCTAGATCCTATTTCCCCTAGAGCTGAAGCTTTGCAGCACTCTATGATCAGGAGACTTGCTGTTAGGGAATTGTTTGTGCTGGTCTTCTGGGGCAGGGGCCTGTTGTACTGATTCTCAGATGGACTTGCCCTTAGAGGAAATGAGCCTTCAGGGCTCAGGGAGGAGGAGCTTGCTGTAAGCAACTCCGGCCTTCACTAAGTGGCGCTGTTTTGCTCCCTGAAGGCTTTCAGTACTGTCGGGCAGGTGGAATATGGTGGTATCTTGCTCTCTATCCCTGCAGCTGAAAGTTCGCTCCCCCCATTTTTCCGGGAGCCATCAGAGAAGAGCAGTCAGTCACCCCTCTTATGCCCCTAGTTTCTGTCAGACACCTGCATTCACATTGCCTGTGTCTGGCCTTTTCGTATTTCAGGTACGTGACTGAGTTTCAAACTTCAAATTTAGGGACACCTGTGGTGCGGACCCATGCTGATCCTCTGGAGGAGGGTCTCACCACACTTTTGCAAGCCAGTCCCAGGAAAGCAGTCCAACAACTGTGCAAGGGTTCGAAGTCCATGGCAAAATGGAGCAGAAAGCTGCATCTAGACTCGTTGCTCTTAGCTGACATCCCCGCTCCTATGATTATGAACAGTGTAGCATGTTGGTGCCACCCGTTGTTCTTGTGACCCAGAGGATTCTCAGACCATGCTGTCACTCCTGGGACTCTGCCTCATTTTGCCACCTGAGCACCTTTAAGCCAGGCACCTCTGCCAAGGTAGCCAACTTCTAACAGTTAAGATTTTGCATTCTGGGCTTATTATACTTTGCAGTAGCCTCCGTAAGCAGGGCTCCCTCCCCGCTGTGGTATCCAGAGTTATTTCTCTCCCAAATCAACTCTCTACACCTCCTACCTTCCAAAAGGTGGCCGCTTTTCTAATTTGTAGCTTTTGTTCTCTCAGACCTCCGATTAATTTTCTTGGGTGTTCAGAATGATGTGGTAACTATCTAACTGTGTTTGAGGGATGAGACAAACTTAGGATCCCCCTACTCCTCTGCCATCCTAACCTAGAAAATATTTATTAACGATATTAATAAGTATACAAAAATAGCAGAATTTCATGTATGACCTCATTACAAGTACTTAAACATTACAAATAGGGTTCAATTCTGTCTCTGTCTCTGTCTTTGTGTTGGCTTTATTTTCATAGACTCTGTGAGGTTGTAAAATGGCCAGTAGAGGCTTTGGCCTCACAAGACCCTCAAAGCTTCAGACCCTGGAGAAAGTAATTATTTTTCCTAAGGCTTTGGGGAAATACCAGGGAGAACTCTAATTAGTCCTATCTGATGGAAGTCAACCTCACCTCAACAAATGATGTGAATGAGAGGAATTTCCCTAAAGGAAGAGATGTTGCATGTCTCTTTCTCTCTCTCTCTCTCTCATGCGTGTGTGCACACATGCACACACATATAGTGCACCAGGTCTACTATAAGTATATTTTATTTTAGTTTGTGAGACAATAATATGAGGCCAATTTTGGAATTACTATGTAGCCATCAAGACAGAGTGGAATATCATTACTCTTATTTTTTGAATATTCCAATAACTTTCTATACTCAGAAATGAACTGAGAATTAAGGTAATAGTATTTCAACTTATTTGAGAAAATGACTCACTTTTAGGTCATTTTCTTTAATCTACCTTGTAATAAAAGCTTTACTTCAGGCCTTCAGAAGTTCTGGATGAAGGTAAAATTTACTTTGAATACTTCTAAAACTATAAAAATACTGCCTTTGAGTGTTCTCTATTGATTATATATGTAGATTACCTTTATAAACTGCCCTTCTTATGAGGTATTAATTTGTGCTTGGAATATTTTATGTCCTTGGTAACTTGATTGATTTTGAGCAAAGTGAGTAAAACATAGATTTCTCACTTAAGTAAAATTCAATAGAAAGGCTTTCACCTGACATCAATCAGATTTTATTGAGGGTTTAATATAATTGTCTTTGATATAACATTTCATTTCATTAATAATGGAAATAGGAGTATATGCCGGATCTTGAAATGAATTATAATTAGAGCTATGGATATGATTCCAGACCACATTCGAGTATAAATTTACTTCTGTTTCAACTAACTTGATAAATAATCATGGCTTAGATGTTCACAATTCTATATCCATTACTTAACAACCTCAAGAAGTAGGTAAATTATATTAACATAAAACTTGACATGAAAAGGTTATCTGCAGTTATATGGAGCAATTGGAAGGGGCCAGGACCTTCATGGTGGAGTGGGATATGAACAGTAGGGGAGTAGGGGTAGGAGGGTTTAGATGCATGGAAGGACAGTGCTAGAAGTACAGAACACAGTTTCAGATTCCAGAAAGAAATGGTAAGATGTATGGATTATGTATGAAAGTGTATGGCTGTTGATGATTGTCCAATATATTCAGTTCCCATGTGTGGGAAGGAAGTTCACTTGGAAGGAATATGAGCTGTAGCACCTGTATTACAGAAGAATACAGGGACAGGAAGGACTAGACTAGGGTGTCCACAAGAAAGAGTATGGGTTTATAATTACTGGGAGTATAATTTCAGAGCTAGATAAACATACAGTGTATTGTGTAAGTTTGGCATAGGGTTCCAGCACATTTGTTTCAAAAGCCACAGAAATGATACACCTGGTCCATAGTGAAAATACCAAGTCAAAGTTCAGTCTAAGATAGCAGCATTCATGACGTATTTGGGAGCCAATGTTAGACTTTGAAAGTCAAGGCAGTGATGTCAAGTCCAGAAGATGAGTGAGGGAGGACATAAATTTTAAAAAAGAAAATAATAATGAATTCCTTGTTTTTTCGGGGGTGGTGGTGGTGGTGCTGGCCATATATCACAGCTGTGAGTTTACCTGTCTGTAGGCATAAGGCTGGTTGAGGCATGAGGACATAGTTGATATAAGGGAGGTGAAATATTAGTCTGAGAGTTTTGCAGAAATGCAGTGGTCAGCAATGGGCTCAAAAATTCAGACAAGCAGTTAGATTGCCTCATAAATTCAGATAAGCAGTTAGTTTTAGGGATGTCTATCATGAGTAATAAGGTCTCAACCACTCAAAGGATTCAGAGTCAAATACTTTATTTTTTTGACAGAGAGAAATGGGAAGATAGTAAGGAGATTACATATATATAAAATACATATGCCTAATGTATATATACATATATACACAATAATATCTAATATCAAAAAGGGGAAGGGGTATGAACAGATGATTCACACAAAAAACACTAATGAAAAAAACGTAAGAAAAGCTGACCAACCTTTCTGACGTAACAAAGAAAGAAAGAATAAGCAGATAATTTTTTGAATCATCAAATTGGCAAAAATTAAAAAGTGATAAGATCTATATTAGTTTCCCATGGCTGCTGTAACGAATTACCACCAACTGCATGGCTTAAAACAACATAAATTTATTCTACAATTCCGGAGGCCAGAAGTCTGCAGTTTCATTGGACTAACATCAAGGCATTAGCGGAGCTGTTTCCTTCTAGAGGACCTAGAGGAGAATTCATCTCTAGTGTCTGGAGGCCACCTACATTCCTTCCTCACATCACTCTAATGTCTTGCTTTCATCATCACATCTACTTCTACATCAAATCTCTCTTATAAAGACATTTGTGATTATATTTGGGGCTCTGATTGTATTGGGGGCCATTCCAGATAATTTAGAAAAATTTCTTCAAGATCCTTAACTTAATCACATCTGCAAAGTCCATTTTCCACTTAAGGTAATATTCATCAGTTTCCAGGGATTAAGACTTTGTTCTTTGGAGGCCATTTTTCAGATCATCACAGCATCTAATGTTTGAAGAATGTGTGGAAATGTTTTTTATAGAAAATATGGCAGTACCGAGCAGATGTCAAATATTTTGACTTTTGACCCAGTAATTTAGCTTCTAGGAATTTATTTCATAACAAAAGGTGCAGATATGCATGTAGAAGGATGGTTACACATATGAGTGAAAAAAATGGAAAGCAGTATAAATGTCCTTTATGATATTGCTTAAATTAATTATAACACTTTCATGTAATGGATGAACATTTGGAAGCACACAACATTCATTGTAGAAAATTTGTAGAGTCAGAAAATAAACAGAAATAAAAAATGTTTTTGTTAACAGTTTAGAGAAAACCCTTCTAGTGTTTCAAATGTATATATGCACATAAAATTGTGACACAAGATTGGGAACCTATTATACACTTGGCATTGTAACTTGCATTTAAAAATATTTTTACTGTGAAATACATACAGAATGGTATGGAAAATAAAATGTACAGCCGGACATTATATCTCAAAGCAAGCACCTGTGCAATCACTGTAAGGGTCACATGAAATCCAGCATTCTCAGCTTTGGCAGTTCAGAAACCCTCTAAAGCTTTCCTCCCAGTCCCAATACTTCCCACCCAAAGGTAGCCAGTATTCTAAATTGTATGTTGATGAGTACTTTGATTTTCTTTGTATTTTTATTGCCTAAGTCTAATTACTAACACCAAAATTTAATTTTGCCTGTTTTTGTATTTTATTCATATAGAATGATTAGATATGTGTTGTTGTTTTTGTTTGTGTTGGTTTTTTTTTTTTTTTTTTTTGGTCTGGCTTCTTTCTCTGAAACATGATTTTTTTGAGGTTTAGTCACAGGCTATAGTTAACTTACTTTCATCGTTGTGTAGTGTTAAATTGTATGAATATATGATAATTTAATCTATTTTACTGTTGATGCAAGTGTGGATTGTTTTCATTTTTTTGACTATTTAAAAATAATTCTACTACACTTCTCTTCTAATGTTAATTGATATTTTTGTCCTCTCAATCAAGAAATTTAGAACACTTTAAGACCATTATCCCTCTCCTGTCTTCTGTCTTATTCTTGCCTTCTTATTTTAATTCTCTTGTATTTCAAACCTCTTAAGACATTTAAAAAATTTTATACAGTCATTATTCATTTGAATATACCCACATATTATTTTTTTTCATTTATTCCTTATTGTATCTTTTTCTTGTTTAGATTTTTTTTCCCTAAAGAATACCTTATAATATTTTACTTAGTGTGGCTCTGCTAGTGGCAAATCATTTTAGTTTTATTTATCTGAAAATGTCATTTCATCCTAATTCTTAAAAATGAAATAAATTCTTTATTTTAGCTTTCTAGGTTTGTAGAAATCTTTCAGCACATTAAAAATTTCATTCTGTTGCTTGTCCACTTTCATTAAATCTGTTGAGAAATTAGAAGTCAATTTTACTTTTGTTCCTTTGAAGGGAATCTTTCTTTTCTAACTCTTGACATTTTCTCTCTTTTTTTTTTTTCACCAGTTTTACTATATTGGACTGAATGAATATGTAGACATTAAACAGTGTCTAGTCCATTTGGGCTTCAATAACAAAAACATCATAGACTGGGTGGCTTAAAGAACAAATATTTATTTCTCACAGTTCTGGAGGCTAGGAAGTCAAAGATCAAAGTGCCAGCAGATTTGGTGTCTGGTGATTTTTCCTGTTTTGTGGTCTGTGCTTTCCTCACTTGTCCTTCCATAGTAGAAGGTGTGAGGAGGCTCTCTGGGGTCTCTTTTATAAGGGCACTAATCCTATTTGAGGACTCCACCCTCACAGTTTAATTGTCTCTCAAATGCCCCATTTCTTAATAGCATCACACTGGGGGTTAGAATTTCCACATACAAATTTGGGGGGGATATTCAATCCATAGCAAACCCATTCACTGAGTTCTTACTTTTGCATATTTTATTTTTTCATTTTAGATTTTCTGATGGTAGTTTTTCAAACAAGCCATACCAATTGTATATATTTCTCAGTTATTTGCTATATTTACCATGTTTTTAAAATCTTTGTGAATGTAGAATTTTGTCTGCTCAAACAAAAGCATAATTAATTACAAGTCTGTGTTTAATAATTCCAATATCAGAAACCCTTTTCCATTATCTGTTTTTTTTCCGTGCAACAACTTTCATTTGTTTTTATCTAACATGCAGGGCACCCAGTAAAGTTGATTCTCATTATTCACTGTAGTTATATTCCATAAAGTCACTGTGAACAAATATGGAACCTTTGTTCCTAGGAGAAATACAGAAATAAGTTCCCGTGAGCCTCCGATCACAACCTTATCATCAACTAATCAATATGTAACCTTATCTTATGTGTATTTTTGTTTAAAGACACCTTAATTTAAAAAAAAAGATTTATATATTTATTCTAGACAGAGAGCATGTGAGTCGGAGAAGGCAGAGAGAGGCAGAGAGAATCCTCAAGCAGACTGAGTGCAGAACCCAACACACAGCTTGAACGACCCTGAGATCAGGACCTGAACAGAAGTCAAGAGTCAGCAGCCTGACCAACTGAGCTACCCAGGTACCCCATAGAGACACCTTAATTTTTACACACACACACACACACACACACACACACACACACACACACACACACACGTTTCTTTACAAAGAATTAGTTACATGGTCTATAGGTTCATTTGCTAACATCCTTCTAAAACAAGCCAGTCTCATCAGCATTGAAACAGCTCTTCCACAGAAACCTTTTCCCATAACACTTAGCAGATATTAAACAAATTCTCCTGTAGTTTCCTGATCTGCAGAACCTGCCTTGCTTATACTTTTAACATTTTTTGCCTATATCAACTTTTGAAATGTAGAAGGCAGAAGCCCTAGGCAAGAAGGGTTTAACAATTTCCTGATCCTGGGTAACGTGACTATAAATTTCTGACTTTTAGTCTCATGAGTGTGCTGGTCATTCTACTTTCCTTATTTGTTGTCATCTCACGAATCCACAAATGTAGCCACTTCTCCATGGCTTCATCACACACTATAGATGTTATTTTAGCACCTTCCTCAGTGGCCTGGTTTATGGATTGATAAATTTCCTCTTTCTTTTTCTGGACATATTGTATTGGTGATTCCCTAACATGGAACTCACAGCCAATGACTGTAGAATCAAGCTTATTTAGCACAGACGTTTTCTACCTAAGGAGCCTTCTCATACTTAGGAACGCTAGACAACACTTAAGTACTCCATTTGGAGGCCATTTTAAGCAACAAAATCATCACCAAAAAGCACAAAATTGGAAGAATGTAGAACTAAGTAGACTGCAAAAAGAATACTTACAATATGAGAGCTGACATAGGAAGGCAGAACATCACCTTGTTTGATCTCAATTGGAGATATGTATGTTGAGTGACTCAAATGTTTTGGCACTCTGTGCATGTCCTCAAACGACCATGAAAATGCCATGAGTATTGATTTGGGGGTTACAAATAAATTTTAGTGAATAGATGAATAATCAGGATTGACTTTATCTGGCATTTCCTAAAACCAATTTCAGGAATTGAGATTTTTGTGTCACCCAGATGGCTTGAGGCTAGGATGCAGTCTTTGTGAGGGCAATTACTTCCAGTGCACTCTTATTCCAGCAGTGTAGCCTTTTGGTGTCCCAACCGAAAACATGGAGTGCCTCACAATCCAGCTTTTTTCCTGTCTAGCCCTGAAGCTGTCAAGAATGTTGCTCAGTCACTCAGCTACTTTTTCTAGAATTGGTCACCAGCCTAAGGGTAAAATATTCCAGGCTTTCTTCTCTGAATTTCTGTCCTGTCCTGGACCTTGTCTCAGTGATTCTTCACTAATAACATGCTTTTAAATTTTATCATATCCTGATCATTTTTACATCATCATCTTCATCAGATAACAATCTGTGAGATTGGACTCCAAGATCTCTTTAACCTAAGACTTTGAAAAATGTACTATTACATTTTTATGAATTTGTTTTTGTTAGGACACAGGGATAGATCACACATTTGGGGCTGATGGGAATGTAGTTTCTTTTAAAGAGTATAGACATTTCAATTTTCAGTTATTCTGGCAAGAGGTAAAGATAAGGTTCAACAGTTGGGTTTTATAGAAATGAAGTGAGGGGTCATTTTACTCTGAGAAATGAAGTGTTTCTGGTGACATTGTTGGAGAAAGCAGTAAGCTGCTATTAGTCATGAGCAGCAGATCAAAGCTGAGGAAGATACTTCCTGGTAAGGAATCTAGGTTAAGTCTGGGCCTTGACAGAGTTATAAGTTATTTCTTGTATTGACTTGCCTTTTATTATATCTTTAGCAACACATCATTAAATGCAATAACCTAGAATCACTTGTCCCATGCAGAATTATGGATGCATTCATTCAATTCCTGGAGGAATGAAAGACAGTTCTCTTCCTCTGACATCAGAGTATAGAATGCACTGGTAATAGACAGCTATGCCCTACTTGGCAGTGACCTCACAATAGCCGTCTCCATTGGAGGTAGCATAATGAGTACATTAGTTTCCTGGGGCTGCCATAACAAAGAACCAAAAACTGGGTAGCTTAAAGCAACAGAAATTTATTGTTTCCTAGTTCTGGAGGTTAGAAGTCCTAAATCCAAGTGTCAGCAGGGCATTGCTTCTCTGACAGCTCTAGGGGAGAGTCCTTCCTTGCCCTTCTAGCTCCTAGTGTTTTCTAGCAATCCTTGGCATTCTTTGACTTGTAAATGCATTACTCGCATCACGTGGCTTTCTTCTCCCTGTGTGCCTTCACATCATCTTTCCAGTGTGTATGTCCACATTTCCCCTTTTTATGACCTTGTCACATATTTAGGGGTTCTGGGGTTAGAACTTCAACATATCTTTGTTTGAGGGGGCCCAATTCAATCCATAACAATGAAGAATCCAAGAAAGAAAAATGTTAGGGATCTGATCCTAAATACAAGTGAAGCAGTGTACTAGGAAACTCTCCTATTCATGATTGAGGCATCATTTTTGTGGGTTTATGCTATTTTATAAAATATAACATAGGCAATGTGGGATATTTATCAGTTAAGTTTCAGTCAGGGGAGCAGAGTCACTGTGAGTTTTGAAATGAGGAATTTATTATGGGACTTCTATCTACACAAGTGAAGGATCTGGGGAAAGAAAGGTCCAGAAGGGGAGTTGGAAGTTCAGGAAAGGAGTCATTAACATGTTCATCTGAGAAATCAACCACATCTAGTCACCAAAGTGAAACAGAAAGGGAGAAGCTCATGGGGAAATGCATGGGAAGCCGTTGCTTCTATTTGGCTCCCCCCATGTGTGTCTGTAGACAAGTGGTTGTTTTGGGTCTGGAATCACTGTCAGTCAGGAAGATGAGCAATTAGGAAAAAGGACTGGATATGGAATGAAGGGTAAAGGAATCCAAGAAACCTAATTTTCCTCTTTAACTGCATGCCACAAGAGAAGGGCAGAGGTCTTCAGGGATTCACAAATTGAACGTGAAACAGAAATAAAAATTTATTACAACATTAATGGAATTATAAGAAGGAGATCTAGGGAAGTTGCACTAAAGGGATTAGATTGTTTTATTTCACAGACAAAGAAAGTTAATAAAGTGATCTATATTCACATAAGGCTTATGAGAAAGAAAGTAAGCACTGCCTGTGACCTGGGTATAAAGACTAACTTTTCCTTTTGGAAATTGAATGTAAAACTTAGGAGAACCAAATTATGCCTTTCATGTATTGAGCCACTGACTGGTTCAGTATAGTTCAACATATATTTGTGTACAGATTTTTTTGTTTGAGTAAAGATGTTTAACCAGGTCTTCCTTTCTTCTTTTCCCTACGTTCTTCCCCCAAAAGACCAGGTCATTTGTATTAGCGTTTTCCACATGTATGTGTGTGTATATATATACACGCATATCATAAATAATATATATATATCAATATATGTCACATATGTATGATATATATCATAAATAAACTATAAATTATAAATACTATAATAGTATAAATATGAATAAATAAGATATATTTATTATGAAGAATTGGCTCATACTGTTGCGGAGGCTGACAAATTCTAAGATCTTGTAGGGTGAATCAGCAAGGTGGAGACCAAGTTTGGGTCCCAGTAGGAATCTGAAGACCTGAGAACTAGAAGCAGCAATGGTGTAGCTTTAGTCCAAAGGCCATCAGCATTGAGACTTAGGAAGAACAGATGTTTTGGTTATGTTAGAAGGTAAAAAAAGCCAATCTCCTAGCTTGAAGACAGCAGTCAGGTAGAAACAATTCCCTTGCTTGGGAGAAGAGTCAACCATTTTGGTCTATTCAGGCCTTCAACTGGTTGGATGAGGCTCACCCACATCAGGGAGGGCAATCTACTTTGCTCAGTCTACCAATTCAAATGTTGTTTTTTTTTTTTAAGATTTTATTTATTCATTTGACAGAGAGAGAGACAGCCAGCGAGAGAGGGAACACAAGCAGGGGGAGTGGGAGAGGAAGAAGCAGGCTCCCAGAGGAGGAGCCTGATGTGCGGCTCGATCCTCAAATACCGGGATTACACCCTGAGCCGAAGGCAGATGCTTAACGACTGAGCCACCCAGGCACCCCATACCAATTCAAATGTTAATCTCATCTAGAAACAGCCTCACAAACACACCCAGAATAATGTTTAACCAAATATCTGAGCACCCAAATATCTGTGGCCCAGTCAAGTTGATACATAAAATTAACTATCACATCACGATTCTCAAAAACTTTATAGGCTAGAACTTAATCATGTCCTGGAAAGAGCCTCTGAGTACTTTTATTATTATCTCAAGTTAAGGGTATTTAATTGTTTTGTTTTGGTTTGTTTCTATTTGAGTGTATAGCCTATTTCTCCTGCATCTCCATCACAAATGTTAAAGAAAAAAACCCCCACCTTAATCCAGGGGTCCTTAAGGGGATGGGCTGTTTTTATCCCAAAGGCATTTTGGCGATGTTTGGAGATATTCCTGGGTATTACATAGCTGAGAGTATGAGGGAATTCCCTGTAGTAACTAGTGGGTAGAGGCCAAAGATGCTATTAAATATCTTACATGCACAGGGCAGCCCCATACAACAAAGAATGATCTGGCCCAAAATATCAATGTTATCACTGTTGAGAAACCTTAACTATAACCCAAGAAAGATTTGAATATCAGTTTCATTTCTGGACTACTTAAAGAGCCCTCTCTGTTCATTGAATAAGCCCAAAAGCTGAGAGAATAAATGATTTAAGGAGATAAAATTAAAAAAAAATTGAGCAGGGCATTTCCAGCAAGGAAGGAAAAAGATAACCAGAGGTAGGAGCTATTACAGATCGTTTTTCCTCCAATGCTTGGCTGACTTCTTTTCCAAGCTGGTTTACCAGGTCCTCATTCATTTGCTCAATGTGAAGATTGAAAGATTATATCAGCCTTGAATAGGAGACGCTTTTCTCCTGAGCCAGTGCTTTTGAGGGAAGGGATCCATTCCTATCAATTTGGAAAGTAGCTGGAGCACATATATCTAATTTTTTTAGCAGTGATTATCCATCATTTTTCAAGTGATACTTAAATATCAAACATGTTCTAATGAGGTTACGTAATTCTTCTGTTTTGTATTCTCCAAATGATTTTGGGAGTGAGGGACTAGAACAATGGTCACTTCAGAGGACTGAATCCTGTTTCTGGTGGTGTTTCTCATGGCAAGTATTAGAAGAGGGTGTTTTGTGGGGGTGTTGTCACATTCGTCTGCACTCTGTTTTTCTAGCCTCTATACAACACATATATACCTACACACTGAGAGTGCTTACACTGTGAATAGTTTAGTAACAAAAATGGAAAGTAAGAACATTACTTTGTGTAGGAAAAAGTTATCCTTTTTAGAATAATAAGATTTTTCAAACCTTTATATTTTGGGAATGCAAATCAGCTACTCTTTCCTTCTAATAAAAGAAACTAGCTCGTTAGAAAAGCTGGCCAATTTACTTTGTATGGCACAGGCATACATTTTTTCTTGTCAGTTTGGAAGCTCTAATGACCTAATTTGATAAATTGGAGTGATATCAAGGTTTCCATCTAAGTATTTTATTTATGCAAATAAAGATTTCTATTTTACATTTCATCTAAAATTTAAGGGTTTTGCACTTGTGTTGTGATAGAACAGTGTTATTTATTTCAGACTTCTTATTTATGGAGATGGCTGTATTGTAGATTTCTATTCTTGGAACTAGAAATACAGATAGGCAAGTCATAAAAATAGCAAAGCATTTATTTCAGAAAATACCCTGAATACAGTAATTGGTCACTAAAAAGATAAGGTGGTAATTATGGCTTTTCCGAGAAATGAGAACCTGAAGATTTTATAATTAGATCATTTCTAATATCTGGCAGGCTTCATTTTCACAAATTCTATTTTAATATACATATGGGTTATTTCATTCTAGGTTATTTTATTTCTACTATCCAGGGGACTGTAACCTTTCTTTCATCTATGAAAGTGAATGTATAATATCCTGATAAATTTAATATACTCTTTAAATTATGATGTTAGTCATGCAGAAAAGCACATAAATAATTGAAATATCTTTTCTCTAAAAGGAGACATTGTATTATAATTAGATCATTAACTGTAGTGAATTGGTTATATTTACAGGAGTTAAAAATAATCTGTATTTTCTTGGTCATGAACCCCTAGATTATATCTAGACAAAAGAAATGAGACTTCATGAAAGTTTCTGACCATTTTGGTGAGAAATTTGGTTTTTCTCTGTTTTCTTGTATTCCTATTTAATTCCAATTAATAAACATTTTTTTAAAGATTTTTATTTATTTATTTGAGAGGGGTGTAGGGACACCGGGAGAGGGAGAGACAGTCTTAAGCAGACTCCCTACTGAGCAAAGAGCTGGACCCTGAGCCTAAACCAAGAGTCAGATGCTCACTTGACTGCACCACCCAGGTGCCCCTCCAATGAATAAATATTAGTAGTTGTCTATAAGTCATCTTTATGTGAGGCCATGCACTTTATGATGCATTTTTCCCCATGAATTACTTTACATTTTGGGGTCGAGGTGATGTGGAAGTCATTCATGTAACATCTTCCCCCTTAACACTATTTTCTTGTTTTATTTGCATAGTATTTTAATTTGAAGCAAAAAATCATTCTCTGGATCCTTAAACAATTTACAACACTTCTAAACAGTTTCAGCTCATGTGGAACCCTCTGCTCTTTGTATATTCATACTACTATGATTGCTGGAAGTCAGAGCATCCTTGGTACCTTTTTTTCAACATGCCATTATTTTTTTAAGTGAGGGAAAGCCTACTTTAAATGCCTTGGCTTGACTGTCAACAGACTATGAATTTGGCAGCTGATCCATTATATGACTGATTTACATGCTAATAAGAAATCATGACTTGTCAATTCGTTCCTGTTTCAAAGTAATGCGTGGAAGCATTCTGTTACAGAAAAACTTTCGAACATTTACAAGTTAAGCTTTACTGGGCTCCTGGGTGGCTCAGTTGGTTAAGCATCTGCGTTTAGCTCAGGTCATTATCCCAGGGTCTTGGGATCAAGTTCTGCAAGGGGCTTCCTGCTCAGCGGGGAGTCTGCCTCTCCCTCTGCCTCTGCTCCTCCCCCACACTCATGTGCACTCTCTCTCTCTCAAATAAATAAATAAAATCTTAAAAAAAAAAAAAAAGTTAAACTTTACCTTTAAGCTGTCTCCTAGGGATTGCATGTGTGATATCAGTTAGCTTTTACTATTGAAATGATAGAGGACCCCGTTGGCACTCTGAACTGTGGTATTTGAAGGCTTGCTAACACTATTCGATGTGAGTGGCCAGAATCACTGGATTCTAATGTATGCAAATCTGAAATTTTCCTAGATATTAATAATTGTTTCTCAAAAAATAAATGTTTGCTAATTTACACATCAAAGTGGGTACTATTCACTCCCAACATCAAGAGAACTTGGTGCTGTTAAACTTAAAATACTCCTTTTCCCCCCTCATTATGATTTGTAAGAAGTGGCAATGCCTTATTGTTTAATGTGTATTTCCTAATTTTTATGTTTTTTAAGATTTTATTTATTTATTTGAGAGAGAGAGAGAGAGAGCCCACGAGCAGGGGGGAGGGGCAGAGGGAGAGGGAGAAGCATGCTACCTGCTGAGCAAGGAGCCCTATGTGCTGCTCAATCCCAGGACGCTGGGATCATGACCTGAGCTGAAGGCAGACACTTAACCAATTGAGCCATCCAGGCGCCTCTCATTATACTTTTTTAACCTATGAATTATTCACACGTATTTTATTATTTTTTTGATGTATGAGCTTTGGGGGCCCACTTTTGACATTACTTTCTAGTTGTACTATATATCATGTTATGAGAAAGTAGTTTTTAAGATTTTTGGTCGAGATTTGTTTTGTGACCTAAGCCTGGTCAGGTTTTTAAATATTTCACGACTGCTTTCTAAGCATGCATGTATCCTGATTTTTTGGTGTAGACTTACATATATATTTCTTAAGTCAGCCTTCTAAATTATATTATTAATATTTATTCATTTTCTGTCTATCTGATCTATCAATTACTTGTTTGTAATGTAGGTTTGTTTAAATCTCTCTTTTTAATTGTAGATTATCTAAATTCTCCTTATAATTCTGTCACTTAGAAATATTTTGAGTTTATGTTAGGTTATTCTGAATTATTATATTTTTTGGTGCATTGCCTCTTTCACCATATGTAATGATCTTATTTATCTCTAAAATGTTTCTCCTTGAAAACAAATTTTTTTGTGATATTAACATAACTAGGTTTACTATGCTTAGTACTTCTTTTACATATCTTTGTCATCTCATTACCCGTAATAATTTCTGTGTAATTATGTTTTACTACAGTTTTCTGTAAAAAGAATTTAGCTGAAAATGTTTCCTCTTTAGTTCTTTGGTTGTTTTTCTTTTTAATGTATGCCACCAAGAACATACAATTCTGGATTATAAAGTCACCTGAAATGATTCTGTCAAATGGATGTTAATGTTTTTGATTTAAGATTTAGGGTTTATTTTTTTATTTTGTTTCCTTTAGTTAATTGTCATATTTAGTAATTAATTGTTTTATTTGATTAGAACCATGTGTCTCCTCACCTCTCATTCAGTCTGAACCAATGGTATTAGCTTTCTAAGTGTTGATCTTTTACTAATAGGTATGATTCAGACTTATGTCTTGATTTATCAGTTTATTATATTCTTTGATGCCCACCTTTGAGATAATTGATGAACTATTTCTTCTTTCCCTCTTTGTACCTTATTTCCCCACTTTTTATTATTTTGTTATTTTCACACGTTCAAGTCATATGGCATTTATTTATCCCCTATGTTATTTATGTTTTTTAAAAATACTTTTTGGGGTGCCTGGGTGGCTCAGTTGTTTGGGCATCTGCCTTTGGCTCAGGTCATGATCTCAGGGTCCTGGGATTGAGCCCTGCATCGGGCTCCCTCCTCAGAAGGGAGTCTACTTCTCCCTGTCGCTCTGGTCCTCCTCCCTGCTTGTGCTCTCTGTCTGTCTCAAATAAATAAATAAAATCTTTACAAAAATAAAAAAAAATAAAAAATACTTTTTTTGTGTAACATATTGCTCTCATAACTCAATCTACAATACAAATACTTATTATATCATGTTTCTTTTTTTTTTTTAAGATTTTTAAAATTTATTTGACAAAGATAGTGCACAAACAGGGGGAGCAGCAGAGGAAGAGGGAGAAACAGGCCCCCCACTAAGCCAGAAGCCCAGTGTGGGGCTCAATCCCAGGGCCCTGGGATCACAATCTGAGCCAAAGGCAGATGCTTAACCAGCTGAGCCACCTAGGCGCCCCTGTCATGTAGTTTCTGAGGACCAGTGGTCTACCAGTGCTTAGCTGACTGGTTCAAGTTTGGGTTCTCTCATGAGATTGCAGTTAAGCTGTTGGTTGGCATTGTAGTCATCTGACAACTTAACTGCCACTGGAGGATACATTTCTAAGATTACTCACTCCCACGGCTGTTGGCAGGATGCCTCACTTCCTTGCTGGTGATTGGTGGTGGTTCTCAGTTCTTTATCATATGGGCTTTTCTTCAGAGTTGCTTGAGTGTCTCATTACATGGCAGCTGGGTTCTCTTAGAGTGAGTGCTCCAAGACAGAACAAGAGGAAGCTGCAGTGCCTTCTATGACCTAATCTCTGGAGTCACATACCATTACTTCTGCATTTTTTATATTTGTTAGAAGTAAGTCTCTATATCCAGTTCACACTGAGGGGAGGGGAATTAGCCTACAGCTCTTGAATGAGGCAGTATCAGAGAATTTGTAGACATATTTAAAAACAAAGAAACAAACAAAAAAACCCACTGTTAATCCCTTGGCCACAAAGTATTCTTCTCATATGCAGGATACATTTTCCTTCTCCCAGAACACTTAAATGTTTCCTATCATTAAAACATCACCTTGAAGTTCAGAATCTTGTTATTTAAATCAGCTCTAGGTATGTGTGAAGCTCCTTGAGTATAGTTCCTTTGGTATAGCTTCTTTAGTATAGTTCATCTAGATCTGAACACCTGTGACTAAAGAGACTAGTTATCCTCCACCTTATTTGAGGTAGGACAGGCATTAAGATAACCTCTCAAATTCTGGGGTGCCTCGGTGGCTCAGTCAGTTAAGCATCTGACTCCTGATTTCGGCTTGGGTTATGATTTCAGGGTGCTGGGATTGAGCCCCGCATCAGGTTCCATGCTCAGTGGGGCATCTGCTTGAGATTCTCTCTCCCTCTCCCTCTGCCCCTCCTGCTTATGTATTATCACCATCCCTTTTATTCTAGCTGGAACTGTTTCTGAAAATATAATTCTGTTAAAAACTCTGTGGGTTTCCTGTGAATCTTAGTGGGGACTCACTCCATTAGATAAGAGCCGTGCTCACAGATCTCTTCAGGATAAGCCCCCTCCTCCCTCTCTTAACCTTCTGCTGAGAGAGCTGAGGGATAAAGCTCTTAAGCTTCTTAGAAATGCTATTGTTGGGAGATATGCCCCAGTGTGGTATATCCTTACACTCTTTAGAGTGCCTTTTGTCTGACTGAATGGTACTCTTAAGCACTGCCTTAGAGCTCTCTGCAGTCTTAAGAAATAATTGTAATAAAGATTGAAGCCATGCTCTGCTTCATCTTTAGGCCAAGTTTTCCTGGCAGTGCCCTGGATTTCACCTTTACTTGGAAGGCATTTCTTTTTCTTTTTTAATAATATTTATTTTGTTATGTTAGTCACCATACAGTACATCCCCAGTTTTTGATGCAATGTTCCATGATTCATTACTTGCATATAATACCCAGTGCACCATGCAATGTGTGCCCTCCTTAATATCCATCACCGGCCTATCCCAATCCCCCATCCCGCTCCCCTCTGAAGCCCTCAGTTTGTTTCCCAGAGTCCATAGTCTCCCATGGTTCAGTCCCCCTTCTGTTTACCCCCCCTTCATCCTTCCCTTCCTTCTCCTATTGGTCTTCCTATTTCTTATGTTAAGTGAAATAAGTCAGGCATTTCTTAATTTTAATATCATTTGTGATCTGGTGAGGCTGGGATTCTTCAAACTAGCAAGTCCTGGCTCCTTTTGATTTAACAGGTTTTTTTTTCCCTCTCATCTCTATTCTCTCCTGTACTATTAAGTATCAAGAATAAACCAGCTTTAACTTTATGATAAAACCTTTGCTGTATCACCCAGTTCATTAGGTACATTTTCTGATTTCTGGAGAGCTACAGGTCATAGTAATGCTAAACTTCTTGTCACTATATAAGGAAGATTCCCCTTCCTTCAGTTTCCAATAATGTGTTCCTCACTTCCCTTTAAGGTCTCATTAAAAGCCTCTTCACTGTATAGACTTCTACCCATAGTCTGTTCAAGGCATTTTAGGCTTTCACTAACAACCTTTTCAAAGTCCTTGCAGGTTTTTCCACTGCCACATTCCAAAGGCAAACTCACATTTTCATTTTTTTCCTGTGAGAACACATCCACTCACAGCTATGAAAATCTGTATTTGCTATCCTTGCTATGTAACAAATTACCTCAAAGTGTAGTAACTTCAAACAATGAAAACTTATTATTTCTTGCAATCTTTGAAGTCCAGGAGTGGATTAACTCAGTGATTCTGGCTTCAGGCTTCTCACAAGATTACGCTCAACATACTGGCCAAGGCTGAAGTCATTTGAAGACCTGACAAGAGTTGGAGCTTCTGCTTCAAAGATGGCTCACTCACATGGCTTTTGGCAGAAGGCTCAGTTCCTTATCCTTTCCACAGAGCTGCCTGAGTAACCTTATGACATGGCAGTTGGTATTGCCCAGAGTGAGTGAGTCCTGAGAGACAGAGAAAGCCATGCTTGCTATCTATCTATCTATCTATCTATCTATCTATCTATCTATCTATCTATCTATCTATCATCTATCTCTCTATCATCTATCTATAAAAGATTCATTTATTTATTTTGGGGAGAGGTGGGGCAGAGGTAGAGGAAGAGAGAGTCTTAAGCAGACTCCGCACTTAACACAGAGCCTGATACAGGGCTTGATCTCAATCCTGAGGTCATGACCTGAGCCGAAACCAAGAGTTTGTTACTTATCTGACTGCCACCCAGGCACCCCAGAAGCCATGCTTTTTAAAAATGACCGAGTCTCCAAAATCATACACCATCAGTTCTGCTTTTTGCTTTTTTATATTGTGAGGAGTCACTAAGTTCAGCCATCACTCAACAAGAGGGAAGTTAGGCTAGACCTCTTGAAAGGAGGTATATAAAAGAATTTTGGACATATTTTAAAACCACCAATTCCCAACTTTTTATTTTTATTTTTTCAAAATATTTCATTTATTTATTTGACAGAGAGAGGGAGAGAGAGAGGCAGGCAGAGGGAGAAGCAGGCTCCCTGCTGAGCAGAGAGCCCTACATGGGGCTCAATCCCAGGACCCTGTGATCATGACCTGAGCCAAAGGCAGATGCTTAACTGACTGAGCCACCCAGACGCCCCCCAACTTTGTTTTAGTCTTAGATCTATAGTTCAATAAATTCAGTGCTCACCATCAGTTCTTTTTCTGAAGTTGCCCAATCATTTATTGGTTGAGTGATTTTTCCTAACAAATTATTCCAGAAGAACACATTGCTACAATATTTCCTGAGTTTGGCATTTTTCAAATTGTCTTGTTACTGAAAGTACGCTGGGCTAGATAAAAACTTGTGCTTACGGGGCGCCTGGGTGGCACAGCGGTTAAGCGTCTGCCTTCGGCTCAGGGCGTGATCCTGGCGTTACGGGATCGAGCCCCACATCAGGCTCCTCCGCTATGAGCCTGCTTCTTCCTCTCCCACTCCCCCTGCTTGTGTTCCCTCTCTCGCTGGCTGTCTCTCTCTTTCCAATAAATAAATAAAAATCTTAAAAAAAAAAAAAAACTTGTGCTTACACTCATTGCCTTGAGTACCTTATAGATATTGCTTAACTGTGCTTTGGAGGTCAATGTGTTTATGTGGAGAGGATTATGACAATCTAATTTTCTTTCCTTTATAAGTAACTTGCGTATTTTTTGTTTTGTTTTTTTTTGTTGTTTGTTTGTTTTGCCCAGAGATTCAGAGCATTATTTTCTTTATATTTAAAGTCTAATAATTTTATTAGCATATGCCTCAGAGTTAACATTGTTGTCATTTTACTAAGTATATGGTGTCTGCTTGCAATATACACACATGACTTTTTTATTTCTAGAAATTTTCTTAATCTTGAATTATGATTTTAAATACTTCTGCTTAATTGTTTTAGTTTTCTTCTTCAAGAAAAAAATACACATATTATATATGTTATATATAACATATATAATTGTTGTGAGTTGAATTGTGTCCTTTCCCCCCTCTCCAAAAAAGATATGTTGAAGTCCTAACTCCCAATACCTTAAATATGACCCTATGTGGAAATAGGGTCAGAGCATATATAACTATTTAAGTTAAGATGAGGTCTTGCTAGAGTAGGTTGTGTTCCTAATCCAGTGTGACTGCTATTCCTTATAAGAAGATGGTCGTGTGAAGATCGAGACAGAAAGCCATGTGGCAATGAAAATAGAGATTGGAGGTGTGTAGCTACAAGCTAAGGAACCCAAAGATTGCCTGCGAACCCCCAGAAGCTAGGAAAAGGCAAGGAAAGTCTCCTCTAAAGGTTTTAGAGGAAGCGTGGCTCTGCTGACACTTTGATTTTGGACTTCTACTTCCAGACAATAAATTTCTGTTGTTTTAAGCCACTCAGTTTGTACTACTTTGGTACAGTCACCCTCATAAACTAATATAGCAATCTTTTTTGCCTGACTTTCATTTGTACCATGTTGTCTCTGATTCTTTTTATTATTTCTATTTCATTTTTTTAAAATCAAGGATTCTTTCTGTTATGTGAAGAGCAGTTTCTTTAGTATATGATGCATTTTTGTGCTCAGGCTGTCCTTGATTTTTAGAATCTGTCTTGTTTCAGTAGGATTCTATCTAGTTTCATTATCTGCTTCCTTCCTTTCCTTTCATTTATTAGCAGGTGTTACCTCTAAACACACTGCCTCTGCCTTCCAAAGTGTGTCCCTCTCTCTCCCCCAGATGCGCTTTCCAGAACCCTTCATTATAATTCCCTTTGCCAGTGTTTGACCCACCAAGCATCAGACCTGCTTTCAGAAGTTTCTTTTCAGTGTAGAGCTCTTTTCTTTCGGAGATTTATCCTGACTAGTCCTGCATTCCAACTCTGCCAAGACTCTCCTCACAATTTTGTGCATTTCCTGCTAGACTCCCCAAACTACTCTGGTGTCTGGATATTTTTCCCCTTTTACATATAAATTGGAGTTTTGTGGGACTTTTCCTTTTAGTAACACTGTCAGTGATGCTTATAAATGCTTTTTATTAGTAGTCTATTTATATGGAAAGCTGTAACTTGGCATATATATTATGTAGAAAACTGAAGTGAAGCTAAAACAGCAGGACTCCTAACTTAAAAGATCTGTAATCTCATTAGTTTGGAGTATACACAATGACTGTCTTGGTTTCTTGAAAATAGGGATCATTGATGTTATGACAGTTCTTTAATTTTGTGAAGTTAATATGGCCTCCACTTGTTTTATTAATTCACAGGATTTGAAAGTCATAGTGGAATTTCTATTACCTGCAGGTAGGTATGTCAAAATAAGGGCTCATGTTTGACAGAGGCCAAGATCCTCAACTTCTCCAAGCCCCATTTCCTTTACTTATAAAATGGTTTTAATACTAGCTATTTTGCATTATTGCTCTTAGTTCTCTATTTGATAATTTACATGAGCATAATATTTTTTGTATGTTAAAGGTATTCAGACATTGATAGAAGTTGTTATTCAAAATAACATTAATATTATAGTCAGTGAACCAATTATATGTAGGCTAGTTTGGCTTATTAGCTATTTTAGCATTATGAAATTGATTTAAACCACAAAACCCTTTTGAAATCTTGGAATATATCCACCTGTCAAAGGAAACTGAGAAGGCAATTAAAAAGCATTGGTTAGAAAAAAAAAATACTTGCAAATTCATTTTCTCACTTAGCTTAGAATGGCACATGCTGATACATTTTGTTTTGGCAGTCCTGATTTTTATAAAGCCTTGGACCAAAATGAAAATAATTGAATTGGAAACCTTGTATCACCCACTTCAGGGAATAGTACAACAGCTTCTGCTATGAACTCAAGTGCATTTAAAGGGAATATATTCCCAGGTACATTGTTTATATTCTACTTGGAAAGTAGTATTATTTCCCCCACATCTGGTCTAAGGACCGCATTTAATTCTTTTACGGGAATTCAAAGCTCGTAAAGAGAACTGATGGTATAGAAGACTGAACACTTTTATTCTGCAGTAAACAGAGACAAGTTTAGTTGCTATCCAGTTTTTATGTGAATATTCTGGTGTTATCACATTCGTTTTAACCACACTTTAGGGAAGTGGTTCCCAAACCTGGCTGGCCATTAGAACTACCTAAAAAACTGTTCAAGCAGACATATCCCTGGTATTTCCCATACCTAGTGAAACATCATCTATCTCTTACAAATCTCCTCAGGTGATTGGTGAACTTGTAATTACAGATGCTTCAGATTAGTCTCTATTTACTTGGATTTGAATTAAAATGCCAAAATTTGAATTAAATGCCAAACGTATTGTTAGGGGTATTAGAAGAACAACATAGACCCCTGCTTTCCAAAGTGTGGTCCATGGACCAGTAGCATCAGCCTCATCCAGAAGCTTGTTAGAAATGGAGAATTTATGCCTTTCCCTAGATACGGTGTATAAAACATGCATTTTAACACAATTCCTAAGTGGTTTGTATGGACATCAAAGTTCTAAAAACACTGACAAGAACTTTTGTAGAATAGGTTTTGACCTTTTTATCCAAAAACTGAACATAAAGATTTCATGTACCCACAGGAGTGAAGATGCAAAATCAAAAGGCAAAATATTGATGGTTCTATATACAACATAAAGTTTTTTATTGTAATTGCAATTGTAAAAACTAGTTCATTGTTTTGTCTGAAGCTAGAATTGAGTTCACCCACTACCACTCATTATTTCTGTTGTTTATAATGATTTGTCGTTAGGAAGCTGGAGGTCTTAGTTTGAATTGTACTTTATTCTTATCTTACTGACATGTGAAATTTGTAATAGAGGCAGCATCAATTGCAGCAAACTAAAAACTAAAAGCAAAACATTTATCCTACCCTTTCTGGGAAAAAAACATGTTGCAATGTGGTACACTTTATTTGGTGAACAATTTAATTTACTAGTTTCTGTTAGGCTTTCCCAATTAGCTCCACTGATCATCCCTGCTGCATTGGCTCTTCTCTCTTAAATTTCTTTCTTGTCACAACTGTGTTTTAGAATGACTTAAATATTTTCATTCTTCAAATTGCAATTCCTTGAGGGCAACTTGTATTTCCTGCTATTTGTAGCTCCCAATGTCCTCATCTGCCCCATCCCCCATTCCTAACATAGTTCTGAATAGGGTGATGAGTAATTAAGGTGAACGCATCTCCTGATTTAACTGGGGCAATTCTAGAATAAACCTGCTGTCCCACAATAATTATATATAGCAGCCACTTTCCTTTTCAAAAATGTCCTGATCAGAACCATACATTATATGGTCTCCTCTTAGTAATGAAGATGATACTGAACTGTGGTTAATTTTGTAAGGAGACCTTTTCCTTTGGAGGAACCTCAATAGCTGTTGCTAGGTGAGACCCCCATTCCTTCCTCCTTTCTTTGCTTTAGCTGTCTTTGATCAGTGTGAAAAAGCCAATATTCAAAGGATCAGGAATGACATGCCAAACTTCTTTGACAATACAGTATACTAGAAATAACTCACTGTCTATTGTGGCCATTCAATTTTATTTGAATTTCTTATTATGGTTTAATATTTTTAAATTTGATTGTATTATACACACTATGGGGTTTTCTCAGCCTTATTGAGGCATAATTGAAAAATGAGATTGTCAGGTATTTAAAGAGTACAATGTGATGATTTGATATACATATGCAGTGTGAAATGATCCCCCCCATTGAGCTAATTAACACATCCATCACCTCACATATTTAATTTTTGTTGTTTTTGAGAACATTTAAGTTCTACTCTCTTAGCAAATTTCAATTATGCAATACAGTGTTACCAATTATAGTCACTATGTTATGCATTACATCCTCAGATCTTACTAATTTTTTAAGAGGTGGGGGAAGGGGAGAGGAGGAGAGAGAGAGAGAATCTTAAGCAGGCTCCACATGGAGCCCCATGAAGAACTCAATATCACAACCCTGAGATCATGACCTGAGCCAAAATCAAGAGTCAGACGCTTAACTGACTGAGCCACCCAGATGCCCTACATCTCACTCATTTTGTAGCCAAAAGTTTGTATTCTTTTACCAGCCTATCCTTATTTTCCCCACTCCTCAGTTCCCAGCAACCACTTTTTTACTCCCTGTTTCTATGGGTTTGATTTATTATTATTATATCTTTTAGATTCCACATATAAGCAATACCATGCAGTCTTTGTCTTTCTCTGTCTAGCTTATTTCACTTAGCATGATGTCCTCAAGTTCATCCATGTTGTCACAAGTGACAGTATTTTTAAAAGCTGAATAATATTCCATCGTATATTTATTTCACAATCTTTATCCATTCACTATTGATGGACATGTAGGTTGTTTCCGTTATCTTGGCTATTGTAAAAATGAAGCAACGAACATGGGAGTACAGATAAATCTTCAAAAAATTGATTTTGTTTCCTTTGGGTAAATACCCTGAAGTGGAATTGCTGGCTCACATGGTAGCTCTGTTGTTAATTTCTTGAGGAAACTTCATACTATTTTTCATTGTGGCTGTACCAATTTACAGTTCCACTAACAGTAGATGAGAGTTTCCATTTTTCTACATCCTCACCAGTATTTGTTATTTCTTGTCTTTTGGATAATAGCCATCCTAACAAATATGAAGTGGTATCTCATTTGTGGCTTTGATTTGCATTTCCCTGATGATTAGTGATGTTAACCACCTTTTCATATACCTGTTGGCCGTTTGTATCTCATCTTTGGAAAAAATGTCTATTTAGATCCTTTGTCCATTTTTTAATTGGGTTACTTGTTTTTCACTATTAAGTTGTATGAGTTCCTTGGTATTTTGGGGGCTATTAACCCATATCAGATATGTGGTTTAAAAATATTTTCTTCTGCTCCATAAATTGCCCTTTCATTTTGTTGATGGTTTCTTTTGCTGAGTAGAAGCCTTTTAGTTTGATGTAGTCCCATTTGTTTTAGTTTTTGTTGCCGGTGCTTTTTAGAGTCTTACTCAAGAAATCATTGCCAAGGCCAATGTCAAAGGTGTTTTCCTCTATGTTTTCTGCTAAGAGTTTTATGGTTTCAGGTCTTATGTGGTCCTATAAGTCTTTAATCCATTTTGAGTTGATTTTTGTAAATGGTGTAAGATAGGGGTCCAGTTCCTTTCTTTTACATATGGCCGTCCAGTTTTTCCAGCACTATCTATTGAAGAGGCTATCTTTTCCTCAGTGTATATTCTTAGCTCTTTTGTTGAAAATTACATCATGTATGGGTTTATTTCTAGGCACTCTTTTCTATTCCATTAATCAAAGTTTCTATTTTCATGCTGATATCAAAGAGTTGTGATTACTATAGCATTGTAACATTTGTGCTATTTGTTTTTTAGGGCGATAATTTTCTCCATGCTTTTTGGTTGTTCCTCCTTCGTCCTTTTCTTCATGTCTCCTGCATCCATAATCCATCCCTTTTGAAGTAACTGATGTTAATACCATAGTATGTATGTATGTATCTTTCTCTATTTTCCTTCATGATCATAAAACAAATACACACACACACACACACACATAAAATATGTTGGATATTTTTTTGTCATTATTTTTTCATCTCACCAGAACCCTGTAGAAATCCATTCCGGTAATTATTTCGGTAGCTGCCTTTCCAGGATGTAGATGTATTATAATTTGCTTAGCCATTCCCCTGAGATTATAATTAAGTTGTTTCCAGTTTTTCTTCTTATTATTTGCCAATACATACAGTACTATAGTAAATGTTCTTTGACATATTCCCTTACATACTGATGACTTTATTTTTGTGTGGAGTAGGATTGATGGGTCAAAGTTGTGTGTGTGTATTTAATTTTAATAGATTTTGCCACATTACTTTCCAAAATAATTGTAACAATTCCTTGTGCTGTTGCCCTTAACTCATTTGTTGCTCTCTGACTCTAAGACCAAAGTTGGGCCCTGGATGTTAGAAAGGCCCTGTGAGACCAGGCTGCTACGTTCTACTACAATCTTTTGGTATAAATAAAAAACCTTTTCAATATTGAAGAGAGAGTGCAACAATTTGAGTTTTACATTAAATTAGTTGCTTTTATGAAAGAACAGAATTACTTGAAATCTGGACTACCACAGCAAAGCTGGGACATATGATTGCTGTATAATTTTGACACATAAATTATGAAAGCAGTGCATTGTGAACTGTGTACTAAACAGGTATAGGGTTAAGAAGTTAGAATTATGTTGAGAACACTCACTGATATTTATGATTTATATTTACTAGTTTGTTCAGGGTCAAATAAGGATAAGTTCTAAGGATAGTTTGTGTGTCTGAAATACAATTTAGATGATTTGGCAACCTTTTCCTAAAGGGAAATTTTACTTTCTTTTGATTTCATCCTCAAACTCACATTGCCATGGTGACATTAATATAGGCTCGGCCTGGGCCCAGTAGCATGGATTTCCATTTACAAAGGCTGATCTAGGAATTACTGTCTTTAAATGTCTAACCTGTCAGAAAGAGAACAAACCAGAGCCTCCCCACTCCCATGAAAGGCACTATTTTTCAAGGACACCAAGCCATTACTTGGTGGCAAGTTGAATACATTGGGTCCCTTCTATCTAATTTTGAGTGGGATTTGCCTTTTCTGCCTGCAGAGCCTCTGCCAGCACCACTATCTGGAACTTATGGAATGCTTGGTCCACAGACATGGAATCTCACATATCATGATATCTGACCAGGACACCCAATTCACAGTGAAGAAGGCAAGTAAGCAGGCCAGGACTATGGGATCCTTTGGTTGTATTAAGGCATATTATTCAGAAGCAGCTGGCCTCATAGAATGCTGGTATGGCCTTCAAAAGGCAAAGCTGAAGTGCCAGCTCAGAAGAAACACTCTGAAAGGATGGAATGCCATCCTTCAGGATGTATATACACAGAATATACATAGAATCAGACCTGATTCTATGGTGCTCTGTCCATAGTAGGAAAGGTGCATGGGTCCAAGAGACAAGAGGTGGAAGCAGGAGTGAGCCATGTACAGTCATTCCCAATGATAACTGGGAAATTTATGCTTCGTATACCCATAAGTCTTCTCTACAGGATTTGGGATTCTTTTTCCTCAGGGAGCATGCTATTGCCAGAGAACACAGCAAAGGCTTTAATGAACATTAAGCGATGGCTGCTGACATGACACTTTAGACTCCTGTTGCCCAGGGACCAGAGGAAGAGAAGAGGAGGCATCATTCTGGAAGGAGTGGTTGGACCGGATCAGTAGGATAAGGTAGGCTGCTTTTACATGAGGAAGAATACATGTGGAATGCAGGTGATTCACGTGGATTCCTCCTGGTACTCTGTTGTCCCAGTGTAGCTGAACAAACACATGCAGCAATCCTAGACTGAAAGGGTAGGATTCTTTTTAGACCCCTCAGGGATATAGGTTTGGGTCATACCATCAGGAAAACCACCAAGATCTGCCAATGTAACAACTGTGGGTAAGGGGAATTTAGAATGAATGGTGGAAGAGAGAGGACAAAGTACCAGTTGTGGTTCTGTGATCAGCTACCCAATGGTGGCTGTCATTTATCTCACTGAATTTTCTTTCAAAAATTTTCTCTCAGGAAAAGAGATCCATGGGGATCATGGAAGTAGCTGTGCAGGGCAGGGTAGACTGTGGTATTTATGAAAATGCACCACTCAATTTGTCCATGACTACACCACTACTTTTGCATGAAGGCCATACTTCTCACAAACTACTGTCCCCCAACAACTGAACTGGCAAGGATACTAAGGCAGGTCCTTCCTGTGGGACTCCTCTCTTGGCTCAAGGACCCTTCACTGGATTGGCCAAAACTTTGTTAAATCTGAGTCTGAGGCTCTTCATACCCATCTCTCCTTCTCCTTCTTTCCACCACAGGGGTCAGACTTGCATCTCAGTCCTGGGGCTCTGCCCTCCTCCTCTGATTCCCCGCTTCCTCCTCTTTTCCCTCACACGTATTTCTCTTGATGCATCTCTTGCATGTCTAACCCTGGTTTGGTGTCTGCTTCTCCAACAAACCTAATTAATCTGAATATTTATTAAATATATTATATTGAGATTATTTGAGCCCACGGAGGAAAGCCTTTATTTGGAAATTGATGCAGGGAAAAGCTTTTTCTTTGGAACTTTGTTATAGCAGAAAATGAAATCTCCATTACACAGTTAGGAAGCATATGCTCTAGAGTAACATTTCTTTTTTTTTTTTAATATTTTATTTATTTATTTGACACAGAGAGAGACAGCCAGCGAGAGAGGGAACACAAGCAGAGAGAGTGGGAGAGGAAGAAGCAGGCTCATAGTGGAGGAGCCTGATGTGGGGCTCGATCCCAGAATGCTGGGATCACGCCCTGAGCCGAAGGCAGACGCTTAACGACTGCGCCACCCAGGCGCCCCTAGAGTAACATTTCTGAAACTCTCTACTATAGGCATCTACATGCTGTAAGGGAAATTAAGAATAAAGAATTCCTGAGATTAAATATACTTGGAAAATACTACATATTCCATTTTTTGTTACTCTAGATATTTATGTTGCACATTAGTGTGTCAACGTCTCTGTGACATTCTCTAGTAAAGAAACTTTGTTTTACCTAGCAATTCCTCAAATCGTTTGGCAACAAGTCCTTCCCCCCTTTTTAGTTGGGCATCTCTAATCCACGTAGAGAAGAAACACAATTTGGATCCATGGCCAGTATCAATGCTCTCTATTGAAATAGTGGCAATAGTTTAATTGTACTGAGTGATGTATCTGAATTATTCATGTGCTTTGCTAACTTGCTTTATCTACATTGTCTTCTATAATCTGCCAAATAGCCTTTTGATACCCACACTACTTTACAGATGAGTGTATTAGGGTTTTCCAGAGAAGCTAAACCGATGGGATATATCCCCATCTGTGTCTATGTCTATAATCATCTATCTATTTTTTATAAGGAATTTACATGATTATGGAGGCTGGGAAGTCCCACACTCTGCCCCCTGCAAGTTGGAGACCCAGGAAAGCCAGTGGTGTAATTACTGTCGAAGTCCAAAAAGCCTGAGAACTAGTCCATGGCCGTGGATCCAAGGACATGAGAGGTGAGAAGGGATTGCAGAGGTGGCATCTATTTGTCTTTCTTGATTTAATTTGGCAAAAATACATGTTGATCAGTGTCTGAAAATTCTCCAATTTATTATTCAGAATTAGATCCATATTAATTCTGAGTATCAAAAATCAAAATTGTTGAAAATAGCAGACGATGTGCAATGCTGTCCTCCTTTGCTGCATGTATTGTATTATAGTGCGTTGTATTGAATATGCAACACTGATAAACATCTTTTCATAGAAAAAAAAGAAAAAACACAATTTGGAATTTATAATTCTGATGACATCCATTAAATCTAGAGATCATAATGAGGTACAGATTCAAAGCTAAAGTTTGACCTAATGTCCTAAGCTTCAATTCATTCCATTTCTTTAATGACCTTTCTTCCTTAATGATCTTTATTTTGCTACTCTGTCTTCTCCCTTTGTATTCGTTCTTTCAACATGATTAAGTCCCTTTAATTTTGGGAAAAAAGTCCCTTATCCCTAGGATCCTCTTTCACTAAAACCCATAAATCAAGTCTTTTGAAGATAAAGTCAGCGTTCACTGGAGTTACTTTCTCATTTCCACAGTTCTGGTCACTCCATTGAATATACTCCTATCACATGCGATGTCTATCTTCCTCTTTTTTTGTTATGATGCTATTGGCAGCATTTATGTATCCTGGGAATGGATGGACCTCAGTCCAAATACTGATTCCACAACTTGCTACCTGTTGACCTTGGTCAAATTGGCCTACTTTATCTACTTGTAACATAGGAAATACTTGCTTTAAAGGTATGTTTTGAGAATTAAGTAAAATGACATAGAAGAAAACACATAACACATTGCTTAATACTTTTTACTACTTCTTATTGTTTCCTTTTTTTTTTTCTTTTGAGACTTTATCCCTTGGCTTTTAAGACACAGTACTTAGCAAAATCTCCTCCTACCCACTGACTGCTTACTCCTCTGTCTGCTTGGCAGTACTATCGTTCTCTTCAAATCCGTTCTTGATTCTCTTTTCTTCTTATTTTTATATTATTTCTGGGTGAATTCATCTGTTTCATGGTTTCCTTTTCCACATATATCCTCATTACCCATAGATTCTTATCACTAAGCTAGACCAGTCTCTTTAATCAGACTCAAATGGAAAATTTGACAGATATGTAGAGCTCAACATCTTCAAATCTGAATACTCTTTCCCCACATTTGACCCATTTTTATATTTTTTTATCTAGCTACTAGTACCACTATCCACCCAATCACACAAGCCAGAAACCTGAGAGTCATCCTACACTTTATCTTCATTGGAATTTCTGTGTACCATGTTACTAACTCATCAGTTCTATCTTTTAAATAATTCTCAAATCAATTCTTACTCTGTAGTAATTTAGCTCTCACTTGTCTCTTAACTGATCTTTCCTCCAGCCCCATGCCTTTGTAATCACTCTTCCATATTATGATCAGAATATTGTTTTAAAATAGAAATCCCAGGGTGTCTGGGTGGCTCAGTTGGTTAAGCATCTGCCTTCAGCTCAGGTCATGATCCTGGGGTCCTGGGATCAAGCGCTCCCTGCTCAGCGGGAAACCTACTTCTCCCTCTTCCCCTGCCCCTCCCCTTCTCACTCCTGTGCACACTCTCTCACTCTCTCTCAAATAAATAAATAAATAAAATATAATTAATAAAATATAACAAATATTATATTATTATAATATAGATTATAATAATATATAATAATAAAATTAAATTTAATTTAAAAAATAGAAAAGAAAATACAAATCCCACTGTGCTACCCTTTGCATGTAGGGTTAATTTCAAACTTCTTTGCATGATATACAAGGCCTTCATTGACCTTGCCTTTGCTTACTTCTTGAGTCCCATCTTGTAAAGCTTTCCACCCCTACTCTCACACAATCATGCCAAACAACTGGTAATTATAGACACCCAATCTTTCTTTTTTTAGTAATTTTTTTGGTATGCATTCATGTACATGAGAATGCATCTACTTATCCTTTAAGATCATGCATAAATCCTAACCCTCTCTGAAGCCCTTATAAAAAACCTAGATAAAATTGATCACTCCTTCCCTTTGCTGTCACCCTAACATAAACTTATCTCTATTACTGCCATAATAAATATTTGGAGGAATAGCAACATTCTTGTAATAAATTAAAAATGTCTCAAGATGACTATTTTGAGTGGTGACACACATTTGGATGCGCACATTCTGATATGCTTGTTAAAAAATCCATTTCATTACTTTATATTCACAGTGGAAACACAACCACTCTGTTATGGGACCTGAATTTGGAAAATTAACTGTTGCCGTGTAGAGATTAATGTTAATGTGGGAATATATTTTCTGTCATTAAATCAAGGAGCTGAACTCTGCAGTGTCTCTGTGTTTAGACTGTATATTTAATAATGTAATGGGTGGCTGCCCATTCTCAAAAAATAGCATTCTCAGAAGAATATGATAACATCCTGCTAATTCCAGTTTATGACTTTTTATAATATACTATTTGGTAAAATGATTATAGGATGATTAATGATTTGTTAAATAGTTTCTACAATTGCCTAGTCAAAAGACGTGGGTGCTTTAAGTTTTAAAAGTCTGTATCTTAAATTATTTGCTAGTTTTCAGTGAAGCAAATAAAGAAAAGAAAAAGGCAACATGTATTTTACCTGTCAGAAATGTAAATCTCATCAGCTCAGCTGGAGCTATAAAATGCATTTTATCCTTCTCAGGCAGAAATACACATAAGAAAATGACTTGAAATACTAAAAAAATAATGGGCACTTGGTTTTTAATCTGGAAATCTTTGATGCTTAATAACATCTGGTAAATATAACCAAATGAATGAATGAATGGATAAGAGGCCAAGTAACTTTGCATATTTTCTATGTGTTTAAATCAAATTTATTATTGAACATTATATTATTTTTAATAAAGTATTGAAATGCCATGGCACTTTGGCACACACTCTTTTTTCTTTTTTGGTCAATTAACTTTTTTTTAAAATGTGCCCATACTAAGCTGGATGCTGAGGATACAAAAAAGAATGAGCAAAACAAATTCCCTGTTATCCAGAAGTTCACAATCTAGTATGGGCAACAGAAGCATATACAAATAATTAAAAGATGTTGTGACAAGAGCTCTGAAAGAAATATGTAGAAGGAATGATAAGAATTCAGCAGGCTAATGTTCAGTGCCAGGCAAGTGGGGAAAGGAAGAGTTAAGGAAGATTGCTTAAATGAACACCAAAAAAGTTCATTGCATCCAAAACAAGATAATATGTATGTTTGAACTCTCATGAAGTTAATTCTCAAATTTAATTCTTAATCCTTAAGAAGTTGTGTCTAAAGAGATATTTTCCTCAATTAAAAAAATGATAAAACAGAAAAAAGCACACAACTTCATGTGCACAGAAGGCATCTGGTAGCTTTATGATGGTCTTCAGGAGCCTCCGTGCACTGTGTCACTCCTCAGTCTGTGCCGCAGCGCTCAGCTCTCCTGGGATGTTGTCTGGGAGAAAAGGAGCCTTGAATGTCCACTATAGAAACTAAAGGAAGCTTCACACAGACTTTGGTGGAATGCCTCCCTTCCTAAATAATGGATGTTAATAATGGATTTTGGGTATGTCTCATCACTAGTTTCTTTTTTTATTTCAAATATTCAGATATCTTTTACTATGAAACTAAGCATATTTCACTGATGAATTTCTCCTTTTCCTTTCTACATACCACACATTATTATAGCCGTATAACATAAGAAACATTGTAGAGTTAGACTCTTCCTTTATCGGGGGTTGGAACATACTGGAAAAGGCAGTCTTTTTTTCTAAGATAATAGCAAGAAGGATCATCTCTTCAGAGAACAAAAAAAAGGTTAAAAATATAGATGTTAATGTCGTGAGAAGTACATAGATGGATAGAAACACATGAGTAGTTAATTGAAGGATAGAAACTGAGATAGAAGTAGTAAGAAAGTGTCCTGGGGACATAGATGAGATAAGACATTACTTTACTGTGTGGAGAAGTAGAAGGGAAAGCACAGTGAGTGAGTGACATTTGAGCTATGCTAAACAATAGAAAAAATATATATATATATAAAGACCCTAATAATATGCACGAGGAGCACAGGGTGATGTATGGAACTGTTGAATTACTATATTGTACAACTGAAACTAATATAACACTATATGTTATCTAACTGGAATTAAAATTAAAACTTAAAAAAAAGACCCAAAAATATGAATTGGAGTCTTGCCACTTGTTGCCTTGAAAAAATTTACCAATATAAGGCAGTCTACTAGAAAATTGACAAAAAATGAAACATTTTTATTTTATTTATTTTTTTAAATAATTTTTTTATTATATTATGTTAGTCACCATACAGTACATCCCTAGTTTTTGATGTAAAGTTCCATGATTCATTACTTGCATATAACACCCAGTGCACCATGCAATACGTGCCCTCCTTACTATCCATCACCAGCCTATCCCATTCCCCCACCCCCCTCCCCTCTGAAGCCCTCAGTTTGTTTCCCAGAGTCCATAGTCTCTCATGCTTCATTCCCCATTCTGATTACCCCCCATTTCTTTATCCCTTCCTTCTCCTACCTATCGTCCTACTTCTTATGTTCCATAAATGTGTGAAACCATATAATTGTCTTTCTCCTCTTGATTTATTTCACTTAGCATTATCTCCTCCAGTACCGTCCATGTTGCTGCAAATGTTGAGAAATTGTTCTTTTTGATGGCTGAGTAATATTCTATTGTATATATGGACCACATCTTCTTAATCCAGTCATCTGTTGAAGGGCATCTCGGCTCCTTCCACGATTTAGCTATTGTGGACAGTGCTGCTATGAACATTGGGGTGCATATGGCCCTTCTCTTCACTACATCTGTATCTTTGGGGTAAATACCCAGTAGTGCAATTGCTGGATCATAGGGTAGCTCAATTTTCAACTTTTTAAGGGACCTCCACACTGCTTTCCAGAGTGGCTGTACCAGCTTGCATTCCCACCATAATGTAGGAGGGATCCCCTTTCTCCACATCCTCTCCAACAATTGTTGTTTCCTACCTTGTCAATTTTTACCATTCTAACTGGCCTAAGGTGGTATCTCAGTGTGGTTTTGATTTGAATTTCCCTGATGGCTAATGATTTTGAACATTTTTTCATGTGTCTATTAGCCATTCGTTATGTCTTCATTGGAAAAGTGTCTGTTCATATCTTCTGCCCGTTTTATGATTTGTTTATTTGTTTCTTCTGTATTGAGTTTGAGAATTTCTTTGTAGATCTTGGATACTAATCTTTTATCTGTAGTGTCATTTGCAAATATCTTCTCCCATTCCGTGGGCTGCCTCTTAGTTTTTTTGACAGTTTCCTTGGCTGTGCAGAAGCTTTTTATCTTGATGAAGTCCCACAAGTTCATTTTTTCTTTTGTTTCTCTTGCCTTTGGAGATGTGTCATGAAAAATGTTGCTGTGGCCGATGTCGTAGAGGTTGCTGCCTATGTTCTCCTCTAGGATTTTGATGGATTCCTGTCTCACATCGAGGTCTTTCATCCATTTGGAGTTTATCTTTGTGTATGGTGTGAGAGAGTGGTCAAGTTTCATTCTTTTGCACGTAGCTGTCCAATTTTCCCAGCACCATTTATTGAAGAGACTGTCTATTTATCCACTGGATGTTTTTTCCTGCTTTATCAAAGATTAGTTGTCCAAAGAGCCCAGGGTCCATTTCTGGCTCTCTATTCTGTTCCATTGGTCTATGTGTCTGTTTTTGTGCCAGTACCATGCTGTCTTTGTGATCACAGCCTAGTAGTACAGCTTGAGATCCGGCAATGTGATGCTCCCAGTTTTGTTTTTCCTTTTCAACATTTCCTTTGCGATTTGAGACCTTTTCTGGTTCCACACAAATTTAAGGGCTGTTTGTTCCAGTTCTTTGAAAAATGTCATTGGTATTTTGATCGGGATAGCATTGAAAGTGTAGATTGCTCTGGGTAGCATAGACATTTTAACTATGTTAATTCTTCCAATCCATGAGCATGGAATATTTTTCCATCTTTTTGTGTCTTCTTCAATGTCTTTCAAGAGTGATCTGTAGTTTCTAGAATATAGATCCTTTATGTCTCTGGTTAAGTTAATTCCGAGATAACGTATGGTTTTTGGTGCTATTGTAAATGGAATGGATTCCCTAATTTCTCTTTCTTCAGTCTCATTGTTCGTGTATAGAAATGCAACTGATTTCTGAGCATTGATTTTGTATCCCGCCACATTACTGAATTGCTCTATCACTTCTAATAGTTTGGGGTGGATTCTTTTGGGTTTTCCATATAGAGTATCATGTCATCTGTGAAGAGAGACAATTTGACTTCTCTTTGCCGATTTGGATACCTTTTATCCCTTTTTGTTGTCTGATTGCTGTTGCAAGGACGTCTAGTACTATGTTGAATAATAATGGCGAGAGTGGGCATTCTTGTCGTGTTCCTGATCTTAAGGGAAAGGCTTCCAGCTTTTCCCCATTGAGAATGATATTTGCTGTAGGCTTTTCGTAGATGGTTTTTACGAGATTGAGGAATGTACCCTCTATCCCTACACTCTGAAGGGCTTAATCAGGAAAGGATGCTGTATTTTGTCAAATGCTTTTTCTGCATCAGTTGAGAGGATCATATGGTTCTTGACTCTTTTCTTGTTTATATGATCTATCACACTGATAGATTTGCGAATGTTGAACCACCCTTGCATCCCAGGGATGAATCCCACGTGGTCATGATGGATAATCCTTTTAATATACTGTTGAATCCTATTAGCTAGGATCTTGTTGAGAATTTTGGCATCCATATTCATCAGGGATATCGGTCTGTAATTCTCCTTCTTGATGGGGTCTTTGCCTAGTTTGGGGATCAAGGTAATACTGGCCTCATAGAATGACTTTGGTAGTTTTCCTTCTGTTTCTATTTTTTGAAACAGCTTCAGGAGAATAGGTATTATTTCTTCTTTGAATGTTTGGTAGAATTCCCCGGGGAATCCATTAGGCCCTGGAGTTTTGTTTTTCGGAAGGTTTTTAATCACTGCTTCAATCTCTTCATAATTAATTGGTCTGTTTAAAAAATCAATTTCTTTCTGTTTCAGTCTTGGTAGTTTATGGGTTTCCAGGAAGGCATCCATCTCTTCCAGGTTGCTTAATTTATTGGCATAAAGCTGTTGATAAAAGTTTCTTATGATCCTTCCTATTTCATTGGTGTTGGTTGTGACCTCTCCCTTTTCATTCATAATTTTATTAATTTGGATCCTTTCTCTATTCTTTTGGATAATTCTCGCCAGTGGCTTATCTATTTTATTTATTCTTTCAAACAACCAGCTTCTAGTTCTGTTGATCTGCTCTACTGTGCTCCTGGTTTCTAATTCATTGATCTCTGCTCTAATCTTGGTCAACTGCTGTCTCGTGTGTGGATTAGGCCTGTTTTTCTGTTGCTGTTCCAGCTTCTTGAGGTGAGAATATAAAAATTGCATTGAAAATTTTTCTATTCTTTTGAGTGAGGCTTGGATGGCTATGTATTTTCCCCTTAGGACCGCTTTTGCAGTGTCCCATAGGTTTTGGACTATCGTGTTTTCATTCTCGTTGGTCTCCATAAATTGTTTAAATTGATTTTTGATTTCCTGGTTTATCGAATCATTCTTGAGCAGGATGGTTCTTAGTTTCCAAGTGTTTGAGTTTCTTCCAAATTTTTCCTGTGACTGAGTTCCAAATTCAAAGCATTGTGGTCTGAGAATATGCAGGGAATAATTTCAGTCTTTTGGTATCAGTTGAGACCTGTTTTGTGACCCAGCACATGATCTATTCTGGAGACTGTTTCATGTGCATTCGAATAGAATGAGTATTCTTTTGTTCTGGGGTGTAGTGTTCTATATATATCTATGAGGTACATCTGTTATAATGGCATTCAAAGCTCTTGTTTCTTTGTTGATTTTCTGCTTAGGTGATCTATCTATTGCTGGTAGTGGAGTGTTGAGATCCCCTACTATTAACATATTTTTATCTATATGTCTCTTTATTCTCATTAAGAGTTGGCTTGTGTATCTTGCTGCTCCCCTGTTGGGGGCATAGATATTTATAATTGTCATAGCCACTTGGATAAAATATAGTTTCCTTCTGTATCTCTAACTACAGTCTTTAGTTTAAAATCCAACCTGTCTGATATGAGAATTGCTACCCCAGCTTTCTTTTAGGTCCATTGGCATGAAAAATGGTTTTCCATCCCTTTACTTTCAGTCTGGATGTATCTTTACGTTCAAAATGAGTCTCTTGTAGACAGCACATGGATGGGTCATGTATTTTTATCCAATCTGCAACTCTGTTTCATTTTATGGGAGCATTTAGGCCATTCACATTGAGATTGATTATTGAGAGATATGATTTTAATGATGTCATGTTGCCTATAAAGTCTTTGTTTCTATAGATTGTAACTTTCTGTTCTGTATCACTCATGGGGCCTTTTTACTTTTATAGAACCCCCCTTAAGATCTCCTGTAGTTTCATGGTTATGAAATTGGTCAGTGACTGGTGATTCTGGAAGGTCCTTATCTCTCCATCAATTCTGAATGACAGCCTTGCTGGATAAAGGATCCTTGGGTGCATGTTTTTCTCTGAAAGAGCTTTAAAAATGCCCCCCCCCCCCACTGTTTCTCTCATTCTAGGTCTGTGTAGACAGGTCTGACGTAATCCTGATACTTTTGCCTTGGTACGTGAGAAATTTCTTTGCCCTGGCTGCTTTCAGTACTGTATCCTTGGCTCTAATATTTGTGAAATGCACTATGACGTGACGTGGCGTAGTTTGTCGTGGTTGAATTTGGGAGGGGTCCTCTCTGCCTCTTGGACACGAATGCTTGTTTTCTTTGCTAGATTAGGGAAGTTTTCAGCTACAATTTGTTCAAATATCTCTTTTAGACCTCTGTTTTTCTCCCCCCCCCCGCCAGGGATGCCGATGATTCTGACATTGGAACATTTCCTTGAGTCAGTAATCTCCCGTAAACTACATTCTTAAGATTGGATTTTTTTGAGCCACGTTTCTGTTTTAGCTTTCTCTTCTACCATCCCATCCTCCAGTTCGCTAATTTGTTCTTCTGCCTCATTCACCCTGGCCGTCAGAGCATCTAGTTTTGATGGCATTTGATTCATAGCATTTTTAATTTCTGCCAGATTCACTCTCATTTCCATCCTTAAAGGTTCTATATTCTCGTTAATATTTTTTTCAAGTCTACATATCCTGTTGACCATTGTTACACTGAACTCCATTTCTGATAATTTGGTTATATCCATATCCATCAGTTCTGTGGCAGAGGCCACAGACTCATTGTCTTTTCTTTGCTGGGGGGATTTCTCCTTTTCATCATTCTGATGAGGAGAGGTTGTGGGATTGTCCAGAGCCCAAATTATTGACCTGGACCCAGGCAGTGTGCTCTTGTTTTATAGGGACCTTAGGGATGTGGGCTTCTTGATTTTTAAGCCTGCCTTCTGGGGGAGGGGCCTGCCGCGCTGATACTCAGGCAACCCTGTTTGGGTAGAGTCTCCCTGTCCCCTATGAGGGGGGATGGGGATGGGCACAATGTGAGCCAGTATTTCCGGGCTTTTGTTCTCTGGCACCTTTCCCTGGCAGTTTGCTGTGCCTCTTCTGAAAGTCAGCAGCAGTGGCCGAATCCTAACCTCTGTCTCAGAACAGAGAGATCGCAGTCCGCTTTCCACTGAGCTCTTCTGGCCTCTTTAACTCTGTTTCTGTTGGTGCTCTAAACCCTGCAGCGTCCTTGGATGTGCGGCCTGCAGCCGGCGTCCCAGCCCTCACTTCCAGGGCCAGCACATCTCTGTCCTTTGTGTTTTTAACACTTCCAGCCGCCAGCCATCCCCGCGCTCAGAGCTCCGTTTCAGTGTGGTTCGCGCGCACTCCGGAGCGCCAGTTTTCAGACTGGTTGCTCGCGTTTCTGGGCTCATGGTCTCAGTCTGCTCTCTCGCGGGTGCCTGTCTGTGAGTCCACTCGCTCCCCAGTGCAGGTAACAACTGCTTCCTGGCGTCGGAACGCGGAGGCTCCCTCCGCCTTCCATTTATCTTCCGATATCTGTGCGTGGATTCACGGCTCCCTGCTTCGTACCTCAATACTCAGTGCTGGAGATGTTCATTTGTATAGGTCCAGGTGTATCTTCCTACATCTCAGGCTGATTCTGTGGGTGTTCAGGATGGTACCTATCCAACTTGATTCAGAGGACCAGCTGAAAAAGCTGACAAAGGGGACCCCTACTCCTCCGCCATCCTAACTCAGAAACAGATTTTTAAAAACATGTTTTCTAAGCCCTAATATCTATTTATAGTCTATTTCTTTTTCTTAAAAGCATTTTATTTTATTATTTATTTATTTGAGAGAGAGAGACAGAGAGAGCATGAGCTGAGGAGGGGGACAAGCAGACCACCTGCTGAATGGAGAGCACAATGCGGGGCTCCATCCCAGGACCCTGAGATCATGACCTCAGCCAAAGTCAGATGCTTAACCAACTGAGCCACCCAGGCACCCTATCCATAGGTCTTTATATGAATTCTCTAAATCTGACCAACTAATTAATGCCACATCATCCAAAACACCATGGACTGAGAAGTCACTCCAGCTTTCCTTGAGCTCCCAGGTCCCAAGTGGTCATCTCTTAACACAATAATCACTAAATTATTATTTTGTATACATCACAAAGCTGATGAACATGAAAGTCTTATGATTTATCTAATTAAAACAAAAAGCAGCTCAAACAGGGACAGAAACAGCAAATAGTATCTCTGAGAAGAAATAGACTATAGGGGCTCTTTCTCTCTCTCAAATAAATAAAATCTTTAAAAAAAAGACCTATGGATTATACACTTTTATAAAATTACAACAGAAAACCATGGATACCAGACTAAGGAGTTCGAACATTGGTTCTAGCCTTCTAAAGTCAATGAAAGTTTTTGCACAGAGTAGAAAATATACAAGGTATAAATGATATTTTGAGATAAGGGAAATCTCAAAGAAGAGGCTAAACTATACTGATACAAGAGTTATGAGCAGTGAAGGTACATTACTGAATTACATGGTCCAAAGAGGCTGTGCAATGACCATATTCCTCCACTGGGATAAATGCAGAGGGAGCAGGAGAGAGAATCTCAAGCAGACTCCCTGCTGAGCATGGAGCCCAACCCTGAGATCATGACCTGAGCCAAAATCGAGAGTCAGTCATTTAATCCACTGAGTCATCCAGGTGTCCCTCCCTTCCCCACCCCTTTTAACATTGTTATTATTTATTTCATTTATCCATATGTGATAATTACCCAGTATGTTGTTACTATTATTTTGAACAGTTATCTCTTTGATCAATTAAGAAAAAGATAGAAAACATATTACCTTTATTCCTTCTCTAATTCTCTTCCTTTCTTTCTATAGGTTAGAGTTTCTGACACTCATTATTTTCCTTTTTTTGGGGAAGAACTTCTTTAACATTTCTTACCGACTAAGTCTACTGGTGGCAAATTTTTAGCAGTTGGAAATGCCTGGCTTCCTCAGGGTGGAATGCTGCCCTTCCTGAAACCCCCTCAGATAATGAGTGGCCAGGAACGCCTCGTCCACTAAAGGGCAGAATGCTGCCCCAACGGAAACTTGATTGCTCTTGACAATAGCCCACGGGGTCCAGAGAAACATGTTTAAGAACAGGCGTCACTTGCTTAACGTTACATCATCTACTCCCATGACCTTCCCCATGATGTACTACTATTCACTAGGATGTGCTACAGATCACAAGACTCCCCTTGATTGTCTTTGATTGTTTATTGCCAATAAATACGCAAGGTTGCAGCTGTTCCGGGGGATCACACTCTTGGCGGTGGCACGCCTTGTTGTCGTCCCCTGCACCCACGCTTTCCGTCGCAGCTAACCTGTCTGTGCCTCATCCTTCTCCCGAATCACACCGCGGCTCCGCGGGTGGTGTCGCAGCAGAAGATGTTATACACACACACACACACACACACACACACACACACATATATATATCTTCTTTATCCATTCATCTATTGATGGACACTTGGGCTGCTTCCGTAATGTGGCTGTTATAAATAATGCTGCAATAAACATAGGGGTGCATATGTCCTTTCAAACTAGTGTTTCCATATTCTTTGGACAAATACCTAGTAGTGTGATTACTGGATCTTATGGTAGTTCTATTTTTAATTTATTTTTAATTTTTTGAGGAACTTCCATACTGTTTTCCACAGTGGTGGCACCAGTTTCCATTTCCACCAACAGTGCATGAGAATTCCCTTTTTTCCACATCCTTGCCAATACTTATTCTTTCTTGAGTTTTTTATTTTAGCCATTCTGAGAGGTGTGAGGTGATATCTCATTGTGTTTTTGATTTGCATTTCCCTGATGATTAGTGATTTGAGCATCTTTTCATGTATTTGTTGGCCAACAGTATGTCTTCTTGGAGAAATTTCTGTTTATGACTTCCGCCTATTTTTAAATTAGATTTCTTTTTTTTTTTTTTGGTGTTGAGTTATATAAGCTCTTCATATATTTTGGATACTAACACTTTATCAAATATCTCATTTGCAAATATCTTCTCCCATTCAGTAGATTGTCTTTTAGTATTGTTGATGGTTTCCTTTTCTATGCAGAAGCTTTTTATTTTGATGTAGTCCCAAGAGCTTATTTTGCTTTTGTTTCCCTTGCCTCAGGAGACTTACCTAGAAAAATATTGCTATGGCTAACATCAGAGAATTTACTGCCTGTGCTCTCTTCTAGAATTTTTATGGCTTCAGGTCTTACATCTAGGTCTTTAATCAATTTTGAGTTATTTTTGTGTATGGTATGATGAAGTGGTCCAGTTTCATTCTTTTGCATGAAGCTATCCAGTTTTCCCAGCACCATTTGTTGAAGACACTCTCTTTTTCCCATTGCATATTCATGTGTGTGTGTTTTTTGTTGAAGATTAACTGATTAATTAATCATGGGTTTATTTTTGGGCTCTGTATTCTGTTCCATTGATCTATGTGTCTATTTTTGTGCCAGGACCATATGATTTTGATAACTACAACTGTGTAATGTATCTTAAAATCTGGAGTTGCTATACCTCAGTTTTGTTCTTCTTTTTGAAGATTGTTTTGACTATTCAGGGTCTTTTGTGGTTCCATACAAATTTTAGCATTCTTTATTCTTTTTCTAGCTCCTTAAGTTGTAAGGTTAGGTTGTGTATTTGAGATTTTTTTTGCTTCTTGAGGTAGGCCTGTGTTGCTATAAACTTCACTGCAGCTTTTGCTGCATCCCAAAGATTTGGGACTATTGCATTTTCATTTTCATTTGTTTCCATGTATTTTTTTTTTTTTAAGATTTTATTTATTTATTTGACAGAGATAGAGACAGCCAGCGAGAGAGGGAACACAAGGAGGGGGAGTGGGAGAGAAAGAAGCAGGCTCATAGCAGAAGAGCCTGATGTGGGGCTCGATCCCGTAACGCCAGGATCACACCCTGAGCCGAAGGCAGACGCTCAACCGCTGTGCCACCCAGGTGCCCCCATTTGTTTCCATGTATTTTTAAATTTCTCTCTGATTTCTTGGTTGACCCACTCATTGTTTATTAGCATGCTATTTAACCTTCATGTATTTGCATTCTTTGCAGACTTTTTCTTGAGGTTGGTTTCTAGTTTCATGGTGTTGTGATCAGAAAAGATGCAGGGCATGACTTCAGTCTTTTTAAATTTGTCGAGACTTATTTTGTGGACTAAGGTGTGATCTGTTCTGGTGGATGTTCTATGTGCACTTGAAAAGAATGAGCATTCTGCTGTTTTAGGAGGGAATGTTCTGAACGAATGTTCTGATGAATATATCTATTAGATCATTCTAGTTCAATGTGTCTTCAAAACCACTATTTCCTTGTTGATTTTCCATTTGGATGATCTATCCTCTAATGTAAGTGAGGTGGTAAAGTCCCCAACTATCATTGCATTACTACTGATTACTTCCTTTATATTTGTTATTAGCTGCTTTCTGTATTTGGGTACTCCCATACTGTGTGTATAAGTATTTACAATTGTTTTATCTTCTTTTTACATTGTTCCCTTTATGATTATATAGTGTCCTTTGTCTGTTACAATCTTTGTTTTAAAGTATATTTTGTCTGATGTAAGTATTGCTATCCCAGCTTTCTTTTCACTTTCATTGCATGATAAATGCTTTTCCATCCCTTCATTTCAATCTGTTTATGTCTTTAGGTCTGAAGTGAGTGTCTTGTAGGCAGCATATAGTGAGTGTTGCTTTTTTATCCATTCTGTCATCCTACATCTTTTGACTGGAGCATTTAATCTGTTTACATTCAAAGTAATTATTGATAGGTATGTACTTATTGCCATTCTGTTACTTGTTTTATGGTTGTTTTTATAGTTCTTCTCTGTCCTTTTCATCTCTTGCTCTTTCCTGTCATGGTTTGCTGACTTTCTTAAGTGATATACTTGGATCCTTTCTCTTTATTTGTTGCATATCCATTACTGGCTTTTGGCTTGTGGTTACCACTAGGTTTATGTATAATATCTCATGCATATAGCAGTCTATATTAAGTTGATGGCCACTTAAGTTTGAACCCATTCTTTCCTCCTTTCCCTGCCATGTTTTAGGTATATGGTGTCATACTTTATATCCTTTTATTTTGTGAGTGTCTTGACTGATTTTTATAGATATACTTAATTTTACTGCTTTTGTGCTTTTTACTTTTCTTACTCCTGCTTAAGGCCTTTCCTTTCTACTCAAAAATTTCCTTTAACATTTCTTGCAGGGCTGGTTTAGTGGTTATGAATTCCTTTAACTTTTGTTTGCCTTAGAAACTCTTTATCTCCCCTTCTATTCTGAATGATAACCTTACTGGATAGAGTATTCTTGGTTGCAGGTTTTTTTCTTTCAACACTTTGAATATATCATGCCACTTCCTTCTGGCTTGCTAAGCTTCTCTGGAAAAAATCAGCTGATAGCCTTGTGGGGTTTCCTTGTGTATAACTATTTCCCTTTCTCTTGATGTCTAAAAATTCTTTCTTTATCACTACTCTTTGCCATTTTAATTACTATGTATCTTGGTGTGGACTCCCTTAGGTTGATTTTGTTGCAGGCTCTCTGTACCTCCTGGATCTGGCTTTCTGTTTCCTTTCCCAGATTTGAGAAGTTTTCAGCTATTATTTCTTCAAATAAATTTTACACCCCCATTCCTCTCTCTTCTCCTTCTGGGATCCTTATAATGTGAATGTTATTATGCTCGATGGTGTCACTGAGTCCCCTAAGTCTGTTTTCATTTTGTATAATTTTTTTTTCCTCTCACCTGTTTAACTTGATTCTTTCCATTACTCTTTCCTCCAGGTCATGGATGCATTCTGCTTCCTCTAATGTCCTATTTATTCTAACTAGTGTATTTTAAACTTCAGTTATTGAGTTCTTCATTTCTAATTGGTTCCTTTTTACATTTTCTATCTCTTTGTTATGGGTCTCACTGAGGGTCTCCACTCTTTTCTCAAGTCCAGTGAGTATCTTTATTACCATTACTTTAAATTCTCTGTCAAGCATATTATTTATCTCTGTTTCATTCAGCTTTCTTGATATGATTTTTCCCTGGTCTTTCATTTGCAACATATTCCTCTGTCTTCTCATTTTGTCTGTGTCTGTCTATTTCTATGTGTTAGGAAAGTCTCTTCTCTTGAAAGTATCTCCTATGTGTATTGTGTGTGCCTTACTGTTGTGGTTGAGCCACTTTTTGCTTCAGACCATTTGTCTGCAATGGCTCTCGTTGCCCGTTGTGGACAGTTTTTGGTCCCTGTGTTGTTAATGGGTGAGTCTGGGGGTGCCTTGGGCTTGAGTTTAGTCAGACCAGGCATTTTTCAGGGATGTGGTAGCACCAAACTGTAAGGCACTTTCCCTGTGTTGTCCCCTGAGAAGCTTTGTTGATGCATAGGGCCTGCAGTTAGACCAGATATCTGCTCTCAGCCCACTGCTGGGTTGCAGTCAGACTGGGTATGTGTGGTTATCTCCCCCTCTCCCCAGGGCGAGAGTCACTTTGTGGTGGTACTAGCCCCTGTTGGGACTGCTTGCACACTGCCAGGCTTGTGGTACCACTTTGGATGGGCTCTGGCCAAGGGCACATTGGAGGGGGTGGATCTGCAGGATAACACAGGGGCAGGACATGTGGTATGAGCAAGGCTTGGGAGGGTGTACCGTGAGAGGAGACCTAGAGCTAAGGCCTGGCTGGAGGAGGAGTGTCTATAAGAGAACATGGGAGCAGGGTGTGATGTCAGCAAGTTAGGTGAAGAGTGTTGGTACTATGCTGGTTCTAGCAGCTGTCTATGTGTCTGGGATGGGCAGTAGGGAGGGAGATTGTGCCTGCCAGCTTTGTTGTTCCTGGAGAGGTTTCCTAAAGATTCCTGACCTTCCAGCACACCCTTTGAGACTAGTAAATAAATTTCCTTCCTGTATACCCCAGGCTTTTTTTCAAACTCCTGCCCCTATACTGTAACTCCTTGGGGCTGTTTGTTGTGCTGTCTACTTAAGGATGGGACTCAGTTTCCTCTCACCCTCGAGCTCTCTCAGAACCATACCTGCTGATTTTTAAAGTTCCAGGTGTTAAGCCCCACTGATTGTAAGAACCAGTGAAATTAGGCCTCTCTGGTATTCAAAGCCTAATTTTATGGGGATTCATCTTCCCAATGTGGGTCCCCTGTGCCTGAGGTAGCAGGTATGGGGGTCTGGTCCTCTCCCCTCTCCACATACACAGCATCCCTCCCTCCTGCAAACAGTCCAGCAGGTCAGTTTGGCTCCTGACTATATCTCCACCTTTCTTATCCTCTTTGATGTGGCCTCTTCTCTACATTTATCTGTGGAGAGTCTGTTCTGACAGACTTTGGGTCATTTTTTGGGTTATTTACACCAATATGGGTGTTATTTAGTTGTACCCATGGGACTAGGAGAGCTTAGGATCTTTCTACTCTGCCATCTTCCCTGGAAATCTCTAAGAACTCCTTAACTAGAGTCTGTCTTACAACTCTTTCAGTTGTAATCCTCTGTTATTATACTGAAGGTTTGTTGATGTGGTTTTAAGATATGTGTGAGGAGAATCATTCTCTTATCTTATGATTAATTCTCAGTCTTTTGGTGGGCTGAATCGTTGGACTCACGTCAGCCATGTTTCTTAGCCATCTTCCCTCCTTTTAAGTGTGACAGAAAGTGTAGAAGAAGCTGAATTGCGTAATTGCCCTTTTATATAGATAACGCTCTGGTAGTCATTTTCTTTGGGGAACAGGTCTTTGTTATGGAGACTGTTTTGGGCATATTTTGAAATGGTTATTTTCTTGTCTCTCTGACCAAAACACAAGGGGAGTTATCTCAGATCTTCACCTTGAAACCTAGTGGGTTTCCTAAAGATAGAAGTCATGAAAGAGTGAAGACTGCTAAAACTGGGTCCCTAGGAGTTTCTCACTGTCATGCTATTCTACGCTCAGATCCCAGCAATTAGTCAAAGTAACCAAACAAGTATTCCTACCAGTTTATGGATCCAGCGGGTTCTGTTCCAAACTGGTCTTGGCTATGATTCTCAGTATCTGCCTCTCTCCAAGTTTTGGGGTGGTGGTTTGCCCCATGACCTGAATTCTCTGATGAGCCTAAGAAAAGAAGTTTGCAGTAGCTGTTTTTCTGTTGTAAAAATTGATGACTACTAAGCTCTTCACATGTTAGAGCTATTACCAGAAATTCTTTAACCTCCTTTTAAGGCCTTATCTAAACCAAATTAAATTGATCTGTGTGGAATTAGTTGAACTATTAGACTATTCTTTCTGAGTTTGAGTTATAATCTCTGTTTCTGTGACTGTGATTGTCACGCATATGTTTTTGTGTGAATGCAGACGCACAATTCAATATTAGCTCTCAACATGTGAAATGTGCCTGTCCCTTGACTCAGCAGTTCCACTGCTAGGAATCTGTCCTACAGACAGATGACCACAAATGTCTAAAATAAAGCCAAATGAAGATATTTTTTAGAGATTTGTTATAGCGCTGTCTCTGTCATTGAAACTCTTTTAGCAAGACTAAATGACCATTTGAAAGTGTTGTAGAGGAGATTTTTGTGTTAAATAGGAGATTGCACTTGATGTCCTCAAGGGTTCATCTCCAGTTATGCTGTACCTCCTGATTTTTCTCTGTTCAGAGAATATCCAGTGAGTCAAAGTCAAGCACACTCTTCTGCAGAAGGGGAGAGTTTTTGTCATCATAGAAGGAATAAAAGTCACCAGCATATGGGGCACATCATATGATACACTGCATTTTACTTACATCTCTTGTTTCTTGTCCTTTAAAATGTCGGCTCCATGAAACAGTTCACTCTTGTGTTTCCAGCACCAGAACAGAGCCTGACATCACAGTGGATTTTTAATTGTTACCTTATTTATTATCTTGGAGTTCCATTAAGGCTAATAATTTGTCCGTCATCTTGTTCAGTGCCATTTCTTCAGTTGTCATCATGTGGCTTTCATTAATTTGGTTACCATCTCCTCAGTGCCACGTGCATTCTCTACCCATCAGCCCCTCCATGGATGTCACCATTACCTTCCTGGCCTTTATCACCTTTTGCCACTGCCCTAACCAAAACTGCAGTTGATGGAAGATTGAAGCACCCAGAGCTTTGACTATGTGTCTGTCAGTGAATGGCCAATTGCAGTAGGAGAACTAACCAGATGTGGCACATAGAGGCAGGGAAGAGAGGACATGATGGTGACAAAAGAATGTGAAGGGCCAGTTCTGCTTCTTTCCCACTTGGAATTTATGTTACCTTATTTGCGGTCCAACGAACACACTTAATTAATTGGTGAAAAGGAAAGGTGGAGAATTAGGAAGATATTAAAATACCCTAAAAGACTGTTGGGAGAAAATTTTTCTTGGGTCTCTTTCATTTATGGATGTCTTGCAAGCAGAGGTACTGATAGCCTGTGTTCTGAACTACCTTTCTAGGGATGTTTTTATGTGAATGGCCTTGGAAGATATAGTGTCTCAAATTTCCAGAGCAGAGAGTGGACTTTCTTTCTTTCCAGTAAAATCAAGATGGCTCTCTTAAGGGCAAAGAGTGGGTTTTCTTGCAAACCCTACAAAGGATTTGGGTTCCGCAAGCTTACAGTTCCTCAGCTGTGACACAAGTGACTATGTGCAGCATCACCTGGGCCCCTACTTATTGTTTGAACTTAGGGACAAAGGGAAGTGACAAACATAAACATAAAGCTCACAGTGCTTGTTCTGCCATAAATAATAAAGTCCATTGTCCTTGACCCGGGAGTCTTCTGTCTACTGTCAGTAACAATAAAATAGTAACAAGCTAACTTATTAGAGTAAAACTTGAAACCTTTCACAGTTCTTGATAAAGGTGACTCATTCTGTCATTCCTTCCATATAAGCTCCCTAATAAATAATGTTTTTATTAACTATAATTACCATTTTCCACTTTCAAAATGTGTTTTGAAGGCAGACTATTTTAAAATGCAAAGTCTATTGACCTCCTTACAGTTGAAATTAAGAAATAGTATCTAATTTACTGTGAGCTTATTAACAACTTGATGTACATAGATAATACTTGAGCTAGTGAAGCAGGTAGCAATGACTTATTAATATTCAAAAACTCTGGGCTAATAAAGTGATATAAATTATTCTGTCTCTTTTCTTTCCTTCTGCAGTCCTCCAAGATACAGTCAATGATTCTAAGTCTATTTAGTGATTTAAAAGGAGAGATTTATTTCACCCTTCTAGGGTATTGTTCTCCCCAGTGAATTGTTCATTTTTTTCTTTATTCATTCCAGAATATCTCTTATAACTCTATTCTAAATACATTTGCTTTTTTATTATTTAAGATAAAAATAAGGATTTAATTTATTGAAGCATATATCAATTCTGTATAGGCTTGTTGACAAAAATGGCTTTTTAAAAATTAATTTTTATTGGTGAGAAAATAACTGTATGGGAGTCAAGTATTTGAAGATACTTGATTCACTGTGACATACAATCTTTCTTGTTATCATTTTCTTATGTTGTCTTTTGGTTTTTGGAATGAATATCTAATCCAAATCTTAAGAATAATATTAACTAGTAAAATTAATAAAATAGGGATATTTTTCAGACCTCAAAGAGCCTATGGATAGAAACAAAATCAAATAAATAACACACATTCATATAGTGTTTACTATTTGCCATATTTGCCAGCTACTGATGAGGAAATTAAGGTATAGGAAGGTCAAGTAACTTGCTCAATTTCACACATCTAGGAAATGGACAGAGGAGTTCTGATGCTATGGTCTGTGTTCTTATCTACCTCACTGTGTTGCCTCTCTTAAATTTCATTCTGTTTCCACACAGAATCCAGAACCTGTTTCTACCTTTCCTTCACCCCACCTTAAATCATCATATTATTAACCATAATCTACTTCTCCTTTCTCAAAAAACTGTGTATTTTCCTTCAGTTGTACAGTGTCATATAATTGAACACAAAGCTACAGAGGGTATATTCACACAAGACTCTAATAAAGATAAAGGGTATGTCACAGGAGGAGAAATATAACACAGATAAGTATCAGAGAGGTGTGAAATTCTAGGTACAGTTCACAGGGCTCTTTCTTTACACAAGATGTCCTTCATCTCCAGATCGTGAGCCACCAAGGGAGTGCAAGACATCTTGGTTTCAGGGATAGCAAGGCACAAGTTTACTGTGGGGTCTTTTACAAACCAATGGCCATGTAGTTAAAGCCACTGGTCTTGTAGCTAAAACCAGACCTCATAACTGCTTACACCAGGTGCAAACTATTAATATATCTTTTTAAATAATATATGAATTGTTGTATAGTTTCCATTACTATGTATTCAAATTCACTAATCTTTTCTCTGTCCTGCCTCATTTGCTGTTAATCCTATTCAGTATATTTTTCATCTTGCACATTGTATTTTTTCATTTATAAAAGTTTGATTTGGATATTTAAAAATATTTCCCATGTCTCTCGTTGGCACATACAAATTTCTTCTAGTTTCTTGAACTTAAGGAATACAGTATAATAACTTATGATGTCCTGTCTACAAATTCTATTACCTGTATCATTTTTGGTTTAGTTTTGTTTGATTTCTTTTTCTCTTCATTATAGGTCATGTCATCTATATTTTATAGGTCTGATGATTGTTTCAGTACCAGAAAATAGTTTGGTTTTTTGGGTCTTGTTTTAAACTTTTTAGTTGGCACCGAAGCAGCATTTAGTCTAAGGCTAAATCTCCCTCACAATTGAGCAAGATCCTTTTTTTAAATACTGTAACCAACATCAAGTGAATTATGAAGTTTTCCACTGTGACTGTTGGGTATTGGTACTATTCCTGGCACTATGAGATTTCCAGGCACTCTTCCCTTTGTGGGTGGTCCTTCTTCAAACTCAGGTAGTTCTGTTATATATAAGTGCTGATCAGCCCTCAACTCAGTGCTCGAGGGAGAACTGTGATGATCTCTGGAGCTTTCTCTCTGTGCAGCTCTTGCTTGTTCTGTACACTGCTCCGTAAACAATGGTCATCTTGGCTTCCTTGAACTCCTAGATCTATGTCTTCAATTCAAGAAGACTAACTCAGGGTTTTGCCTGAGTTCCACCCAACTGCCACCACCTAGAAACTAGCTCCAGACAGTAAGCTGAGGCATTTGTAGGACTCACCTCATTTGTTTTTTATGTCTTGGGCATTAACTGTCCTTCATTTAGCCATGTCCAATGGCTTGAAAGCTGTTGTTTCATATATTTTGTCAGATTTTTAGTTCCAACCCCTGTTAACTCAAACTTGGCTAGAAGCAGAAGTCTATTCATTTTCTTTTCTTGTTTAAAAAAAGACCCCCAACATGGGGCTCGATTCCAGTACATTTAAATTATGACTTGAGCCAAAGTCAGACACTAACCGACTGAGCCAACCAGGCGCCCTGGAAGTCTATTCATTTTCAACAATGTGGACAAACTAAGACAGATTGCCTCAAGGACTTTCAGATTTTAAACAACATATTTTAATCACCAGCTGGTACAATTTGTTCCTTTCTTGACCTAAGGTCATTACCATGGCTCCAGGCTACCCTTTTCTGCCTGGTAGTCTTCTCTAACTCTCCCAAGCCAAGCTGAGCTTGTACTACCACTATATCTCATTCACTATTGAATCATTACATTACTGCATATGTGTGTACGTATCTATCTCCCTATTAGTCCATAGGGTCCTTGTAGGCAAAGACACTCTATAGCATCAGTGCCTGATATTCTTGGTGCTTCATAATAATACATTGAATGAAATAACGAATAGAATGAATGAATATTTGAATACAGATTATTTTAACGAATAATTAAGCATAGAAATCTTTAGAAATTAATATTAGAACTATGTTAACTATGTTACATAGTATTTTTAAGTTGTTACTTACAATTAAGTTGAAACATCTGTATTGTATGGAAGAATAATTTTCATTTCATTTAATTTTTTTACTTTCTTACCAAATCATTTGATAGTTTCAAGAAATCTGGCCTAAAATAACCCTTGCAAGTACTTTCTATATCAGAGACTGGACTGATTGAATCTTATCTGATGTTTACTTCATTTAAGATTCTCGTATACAAAGTGGACAAATTAGATTTTACTATCATAGTGTTTGTGGTTTTGACAGACTATATATCGTAGAGGTGAAGAGTAGAATTTTATTTTATAACTGGACATATTTTTTGTTGTCCTTGAGCTCATATTTTTTCTTAGCAGCTGGAAACTAATTTTCAATTCTTAGATACTCAGCGCAGTCCAGAGATATTTCTGCCATATTTAAATATTATTATTTAACTCAGCTGGTCTCACAAATGTCTCACAAATGGGATTTCTCTCCCATTCTCCTCCTCAGAGTTGTATACAAGCCAGTTGTATTCAAGGCAGAACATGTGTAGATCAGGGATCCCTGGGTGGCTTAGTTGGTTAAGCATTTGCCTTTGGCACAGGTCATGATCCCTGGGTTCTGGAATCGCGTCCCCATTGGGCTCCTTGCTCTGCGGGGAGCCTGCTTTTTCCTTCTGATTGTGCTCTTTCTCTCTCTCTCTCTCTGTGGCAAATAAATAAATAAAATCTTAAAAAAAAATAAAAGAATGTGCAGATCAGCCTTAGATATGTTTGGTGAGACAGGGAGCGGGGAGTAGAGGAGGCATGCCCATGCCCTCGGGCTTACTTGTTGCTGTCTCCATGTGGCTTCAAATGTCCACACAGTCTGTACTGTGTGGTAATGGGTAATATGCGATGCACATCTTAAGGCTTCTGAATGATCTACTGCAGCTTTCTAACATGGAAGATTCTATGAAGCTTCAAACACAAAAGCAGCCCTTCCCTTTGCTCACTGAGTTTGTCTTTGGCTCTAATTTGACTCATGCCCCCAGCTAACATTTACAGCTTTCTCTGAATAAGAAGAATGCTGTGCTGGCATCAGTCTCTTTAGGAAGATGTTTCAAGAAGCGTGAAGAATGGAATAACTTTCTCCTGATCACAGATACTTCTGAACTTTTAAGAAGAGCTCCCTGGGGACTGTCCCAGGGAAAGGTGAGAGTTGGGTGGAAGAGGGAGAAGAACAGGCTGCTTTGTTCTCTCACTTCTTCAGAATTCCTGCTGTTGAATTTGTCTTCCTCTCCTGACTTCGTATATTAGTACAGATTCTGTGAAAATGCATGCCTTTTCAGATCTTTCAGTTTTACATTCTCACACGTGTATTGGTGGTATGTGTGGACTAGAGAAGGTGCTTCTTTGAACAAATAACCAAAAGAAAGAGACCACTCACTGCTCCCCAAATATATGCTGATTGAAGGCTTATAGCTTGTACTGAGGCAGTTGCAAAGAAGGAAAGCAGAACATTTCGTGCATTGATTCCTGTTATTAATCCACTGAAAATAAACACTTCATATATCATTTTGCTTCACAGGTAGACCCACTCCTCAATCAGGGCCTCACAGACTACTGTATTTGAATTACTTGCCTCACTGTGGAATCTTCCAAGCAGTTACAAGACATTGCACTTCATTGTTCCCTAACACTGCCTAAAACTGTCATTCAGGAATCCTGTGAGGTAACCAAAATGAGCTGAATGTTATTTAACTGAGCTATCCTGAGGCCTTCCCAGTTGTGAAGTCTTCTGTAATAAATCCGGGTTTTTCAGGAGTGAGGATTCAGACTGGTTCATCTCCTTTTTGGCTACTGTTTTAATTTAAGGTTGCAGCTGGAATTCTTTCCTGACAGATTTATTTCAGGTTATCAAACATTTATATCCTTAGCTCTTTTACTTCTTAGGCATAGAAAGGGAAGCCCTTTTTCTAGAAACCAAATGGAAAAAGTCCTTCTTATTTTGCTTTTGCTTGAGGCTATAGCTTGAATTCTGCTTTGAGTAGCCTTTTAGTATTCTTCCATTAGGTAAGGATCTACATGCAATGGGTGTTCAGTAAATGCTCATTGAAAAAAAACAAAAACCTTGTTGCTCAACTTAAATTACATATAAAACATAAAAATGACAATTCTATGGACATATGAGAAAGAGGAACTTTAATATTTCATAGCTATCCAAACTTTTGTGAGGAGTCAACTTTTGTTGATAATGTAGTGAAATGAATGCCTAATCTAGTTCATTGTATATGATGGATGAGCTTTACTAATGACATTGATAATAAATCTCGAAATTAACACAATTTTGTGTCAGAAACATTTTTCACAACTATAACATTGAGATTATTGATAGATTTTTGATAAGCCATGTTTTATTCATTGGGTCTGCGTTTCTATGAGTGGTTAGAATCAAGTGTGAAAGGCAACCTTCATCAGCACCTTAAGTGAAGTCGCATATACAGTTTGTGTTTAAACTAGAAATAAAGGGAGAGAATGAGAATGAGAGTAAGAGAGTTGAAACAGCATCCTTGGACCTGCTACAAATCAATAAGTACTCACACAAGCCCAACCAGGAAATGACTGTTCATCCTTGGGAGCCAAGCTGTGTGCCGTTTTCCCTCTTGGTGATTCATCTGTGGCTTGCATGGGTTCCTCATCCCTTAGAGTGAAGGAGTGCTCTGCCAGTGCAACCATAGGGGGAAAAGTATCACCAGGGATTTTACTCATTAGTTTATGTTTCAGTCAATTCCTTAAATTGTAAATTCTTAAAAACAGAGCTTTTGTCTTACTAGACTTTGTGTCTGCAGGATGCACTCAGGAGATGTGCATTGAATGAATGAGTGAATGAATAAACAATTATAAACAGTGCTCACCTTAAATCCTAATAAAATGGAGTGTATAGAAATGGATATGTAGCAGACATAGTTTTATTAAATATAAGTGGGGGGAATCTAAGCATTGGCAGCTCCTAGAACAGAGAGAGGTTTTCTAACCAAAATAATACGCAAGTCATAATGGATATTACATAAATAGTTTTAAATATTTGTTCAATTGTATTGTGAGAAAGAGAGACTAAAGTGTGCTTGTTTTTGCTATCAACACTGTGCCTACATGGAAGGAAATGGGAAAAGAGAAATTGGATGTGTATGTTGATTTCAGATTACTTTGGACCTTAAATGCTGGATTGAGTATTTAGGTAATGGCAAGTCATTCAGGTTTTAAAACGTAATTTTTTTTTTTTTTAAGCAGGGAAAATGATGCGATCATATCTGTGCATCAGAGAGCTTTAGATGGCAAGAATCTGTATTCTGTTTAATGGAGAAGGTTGCAGATTAATAAATGGAAAATGTACTGAAATGATAAAAGGCCTTTTTTTTTTTAATGCCAGACTGAGTAACTTGCACTGCATTACCAGTTAGTAGAGCAAGGTAAAAGAGAAAGTAATAAAGGTCAGTAAAAATGTATTTGGTTTCTGGGAGTTTCTGATAATAGTTTTGACACTTTTTAAAAGATAAAGCTTTTTGTATTAACCACAATGAGCTAATCTCATTTGAATTGCTTTGAATCCTACAGTTGTCAAGAAGGAATTTAATGCATTAGTAAAAATATAATTCAGAAAAGCTAAAAAGAAAGGCAATCTTCTACATAGACTTAGGATAAATTGTAAGACAGTGACAATGGCTACATATTTTTTACTATTTGTCTATAAAGAATAGATGCTTTCAGCTTTAGAGCCTAACAAACAAAAATCATTAAAAAGTTAATAATACTTTCTCCCAAATATAAGGCTAAAACTAGAATTTTTAAGATATCTAAAAATAACATAAACAGAACACAATTCATAAAGAGAAGTTATGACTCCAGAGAGGATTTTTACTTCAAAGATTCTTTCACTAGAACAGAAAACTGACAGCAAAGCTAATCTTAGAGAGATGCTCTTTTTGTTTGTTTGTTTGGAGGCGATCAGAGAGAAGTGAAGTTGAGAGGGATGAGTGGCTTTAAATGGGACTTCTTTCTAAACTTTTAAAATTAGTCTGGCTCAAATAGTAGTAATGCTATATGGCAAGGGATCAGAAAACTGTGAAATCCGTGGAGGGCTTTCTTCCAAAGGCTTTCAGCCTCAACCTGAAAAGGAGCTATGTATTGGATTTGGGGGCATGGGAAAGACTTGTAGGCAGGATCATATTTAGAAGGCATATTGTGGGCAGATTTCAGGTTATTTGGCATTTTATTTGTGACCAAAATAGTCAAGGCAAGTGTATCTTTCGTAGGACTTGTCTTACCTATGGACCCTCTAGGAGGCATATAACTTGGCTATATACCTGGGACAGCCTAATAATTTTGGACATTTTCTAGTAGGTGATCATTACAGATTTCTTTGACACAAATGTGTTCATGTGTGTATGTGTGTGCGTGTTGATGTGAAGGTGAACGCAAGAAGTATGGATAAGGATATCTGGAGGTTTGGACCCTCTTTTAAATATTGCTTGCACAAAACAGAAGATCTGTATTTGTAGAATTCCCCCTCTCCTTTGTTACTGGTATTACAAGAGGCAGATCGTGGCAATCCTTGCAACTGCCTGCAGTTCTCTTTCCAAGAGAAGTCATGGTAAATAAAATTTTTGTCCTTCTTCCATTTCCAGTAAATCAATTTAGCACACTTTATGGATTTTTGCTTTATTGTCTTGACCTTATCTTCCACCCCTTAATTCAGCCCTGATCCCCAATGAATAAGATCTTTTTCTACTTAAGATTAGCTCTGAGTGTTGAATGGTTTCCAAGGGGAAATTAGGAAGTAGGAATTGAGGACTGAGATTTGAAGAGAAAATGCATTTTCCAAGAAAGAATGTGAACTGATGGGTAAGTGGTACTTTGCTATCTATACTAATTGGGCAACATTGTTTGCTATGTCCCTAATCCCTAGGAGGGCTTTATTTCAAAAGTTTAGGAATACTTGTAACAATTTATAATAAGGTGTTAAAGTCTGCTGATTGTTCTTTCTGATAGGTACCTTACCCCAATTGCATTGATGTAATAAAATGACCATCTGTGGGTTTAATGTAAAGGTTTTTGGTTCAGGGAAACCAACATGTACCGTTAATACATGCAGTAGGGATACCACAGGCACCACTTTCTATTTCAATCACCTAATTTCTCTGCCTTCTCCATTTCTGCCAGTAACGTTTCAAGAGATTAACCCCTTCACTCTCTTTGTTCCCAGATCCTTGAAGGTTTTGTTCATTCCTTCAGTTTTCCATGATGTCTCTGTAGATGACTTTCAAAACAACACCTTCAGTCCTGGTCACTTTCATGATATTTAATCCACATGCTAGGAAATTTCACACTGGATGTGTTGATATTTTCTAAAAGCTAGCATGTCTAAAATAAAAAAAAAAAAACATTGTCTATCTCTTAATCCCTTCTTGATTCATCCATTTTTGTAAACAATAATACCATCTTCCAGTTACCAGGACTTGAATGATATATTTAAAGTGCTAAAAAGTGTAAAGATGGAAGAAAAATCATATATAATCCCACATTTTTTTCAATGCATTTTGTTTTTTTATAAAGGTGAGGTAACCCTGTGTATATAATTTTTATCCTTTTTAATTCTAAATTGTCTATGCTATCATTAGAAATTCTACATAATTTTAATTTAATGATTATACAATTTGTGAATGCTCTTGAGACATACTTAGATATATTGTCGAATTAATTCCCCAAACATTTGCCAGTTAGTACTCCCACTAGAATTCTATGGGAGTGATTATATATAAGAATTTAACCCCCACTGCTTCCTAGCCCCTTCAAATATTATTATTTTAATATTTGCTATTTTTGTCATTGTTAAACAGAATCTCAATGTTACTTTAACTTGCATTCTTATATTTATTAGCTAGTCATTGCAGTATTATAGTTGTATTATGGATTGGTCAGAGGAGTTAACACAAACACATTGCTATAAAGTCCCAGTCTGGCCAAGGTTGCAGAATTTATCGGAAAAGAGATGGCTACAGAGAGCTGAAGCAGATGTGGTGTATCTCCTTGCGACTTCTCATTAATCCTCATTTCCTGTGTGGCTGATGATTGTAGGGTTTTTCCAAAGGTGAGAAAGAATCAGAATTATCATTTCATCAGTTTCTGTTATACTCAGGATTACATCACCACTACTAAAGAATCATACCAACAGCTTTCCTGTAAGGTTATCTTGACAAATATCAAGCTCTCCTGGTTCCTGAGCCAACACATCATTAGCAAGGCCATATCCTCTTCCAGAAGGAGTCAGTGCTCAGGTGAACCGAAACAAGGTCCCTGCTACCAGGTAGCTGAAGTTCAAGAAAAGACTGATTGTCAGATTTTGTGAGTTGCCTATTTATGCCATTTGCCCAGATATCTACTGATGTGCTTAAAGTTTATTATCATTTTGATCTTTATCTAAATTAAGAATTTGAATTTTAATGTTCAAAACTTCTTATAGTTCATTTGATATTATTAACTTATAGATGTTCAATATTTTTTTGTAATAAAATCTTTTCCCATGTGAGTTCTTTCTGCTTTTATGCATAGAAAGTTCCATCCAGAGAAGAGATAGTGTTAGTGAAGATCTTAAACAGAGAGTTTTAAAAATCTGATTAAAAATATTGACTCTATATACATTTGTCTGTTGAAAGGCATCTCGACTCCTTCCATGGTTTGGCTACTGTGGACATTGCTTTTGTGAACATTGGCGTGCATGTGGCCCTTCTTTTCACATCTGTGGGGTAAATACTCAGTAGTGCAATTGCTGGGTCATAGGCTAGCTCTCAATGGAATATTACAGAAGGGGAGACGAACCACGAGAGACTATGGACTCCAGGAAAGAAATTGAGGGTTTCAGAGGGGAGGGGGGTGGGGGATGAGTTAGCCCAGTGATGGGTATTAAGGAGGGCAAGTATTGCATGGAGCACTGGGTGTTATACACAAACAATGAATTATGGAACACTACATCAAAAACTAATGATGTACTGTATGGTGACTAACATAACATAATAAAATTTAAAAAAATAAAAATATTGACTCTAAGAGTAAATCTTTATTGTAATGAGTAATGTAAGGAGTGGTGTGTGTGTGTGTGTGTGTGTGTGTGTGTGTTAGTTTGTTTGTTTATTTATTTATTTAAGGTAGTCTCCATGCCAAGTGTGGAGCCCAATGCAGGGCTTGAACTTACAACCCTGAGGTCAAGATCAAGACCTGAGCTGAAATCAAGAGTCAGATATTGAACCAATGGAGCCATCCAGGCACCCCAAATTTTAGATATTTTTAAAAGTGCCTAAATAATTGCCCCAGATACATTTATTAAGTATTGTACCATTTTCATTGGTATAATAAACACGATAAATATTAAGTTCTTATATATAAGCAGGGTGATCTATTCAAAAACTTACCTGCCATTTTTTCTTTCTTTTGTTCTCTTTTTCTTTGATTTCTTAACACTCTGGTTTAATTATTATGCAATGGCAAATTTTCCTTTCTTCATTGCTTTCCTTCAAAATTCTTTTATTAATTATTACTGTATTTCTTTTTTATTTTATTTGTTATTGGTCCAGATGGAATTTAGAATAAACAAGAGTTCCATCAGAATACAAGTTCCATGATACTATCATTACTTTCCTCCTATGTGCAAGGCATGAGCTGGATGCTGGATGATGAAAAGCTAGAATAACATGCTGGTCTTCTCAAGACCTGTCATTTAGTCTGGAAGACAGGCAGTACAACAATAAACAGGTACACAAAATTACAAATCAGGAAGTTCAGTGAAACATGCAACCAAGGTGTTTTGATAAAGAATAATAAGGTCAGGGCAAAGGATGGGGAGACCTGCCTCAGAATGGCATTTACCCTTAAGCTGGAAACTGGTGAGTGGGTGCGTGCTGCCCTTACAAAGAGATGGAGGAAGAGCATTCTAGACATGGGATTAGCAAAGGCAAAGCCCTAACAAAAAAGCCCTACAAAAAAGCTCAGTGCGTTGAAGAAACAGATAGAAGAGGTAGTGAGGTCAGCAGAACTAGACATCAGGGCCTCATCGGCGATAACAAGGGCTTTGGATTTACTCTAATGGCATTGAGATGGATTAAGTTTTTAAACAAAGATGTAACAATTTACATTAACATTTTTAAAAGATGACATTTAATTGCAGCTGCAGGTAGAAAAGAAGGAGATAAATTAAGAGGTGGTTTCTGGAATATTGGAGATGGATTTGAGAAAAGTAGAGGATTGCAGGGTATATTTGGAGTTAGAAACACAAAATGCAACAAAATGTGGTAGACTGCAGATGGGAGGTGAGAGAGAAGAAATCTAAGATGACTCCTAGGTTTCTTGGTTAAGTAAATGAGTAGACAGACATGCCACTTACAGAGATGGTACTCTAGAAATAGGATCCACTTTAGGTGGAAAAACAGTTAAATTTTGACTCATGAGACATCCAAGTGAAATGTCCAATGAGAAGTTGGCTGTACAAAAAGAGAGGTCAGGACTGTAAGAATACTCTTAGGACTCATTACCATATAAAATGGCATTAAAAGCCAAAGGAGTGGATGAGATCTTTGAGGCTTAGGGAAAAATGTATATTGAATTAATGTATAAAGAATTGGTTTATTTATAACTTCAAACTTACCATCTAGGAGCATCTTATATCTATTCATATATTCATGCCTTTTATTCTATGAATAAAATTTTGTGGTGTGTGCTATGTAGCTTTGTACATTTCTTATCGATTTTATTCCCAAGTATTTTAACATTATAAAATGGAAGTTTTTCATTATATTTCCACAGTTATTATTATTATTTGTAAATTACGAAGTTGTGTAAGTTTTTACTTTTATTGGATATTTAAATTTCTTTAAACTCATAATTAAGCCTGATAGGGTTTCTTCCTACTTTCTTGAGCCATGGAGGTTGCTAATCACATTCTATCCAAACAAAAAAATGTTCTCATCCTTTCTAATGGTCACACTGTTCATTACTGTTTCTTCTTTGTTGTCTTAGCTCTCTCTTCTAGAATGAATTAGAAATATTAATTTAAGTAAACATTATTCTTATTTTAAATGCAAGTCCAATTGTAATATGTTTTCAGTATGAAGTAGAATGTTGTTTTAAGATGCATATTGTATGTATGTGTTTGCATGTGTGCACATGCACAAGTGTGTACGTGTGTGTAGGTAAATTTTTGTCATAAGCCCTACTTGGTCATGGGGAATATTTTATATTTTGTTGAAATTTTTTTGCTAGTATTTTGATTTCTTCCAGATTTTTACATCTATATTAATAAGTTATTTTTTTGGTCAGGTTTTTGTATGAGAGTCACGGTAGTTTCATAAAATGTAAGGAAAAGGACTTTGGCATGCAGTGTTCTTTTTAACTTTCAATATTTTTTAAAACTTTTTTATTCTTGCCATCTTTATTCAGCATTTCCTATTGTTGTTAGCTAGACTAAGGGCCTTGAGAAAAGAAAATGTGTCTATGTTCACCACTGCATGCCCATTGTCAAGTACACATATGGAATATGGTAAGGGCTCAACAGACATTTGATGAGTGAATGAGCAGGTTTCTCTCAGTCTAGCCTCAGCTCAAACTCACATGGCTGTTTCTCAACCTAGAATGCAGGGATTTTTGGATTCTCTTCTTTATGGTCTATTCAGGGCTTAACAACCCAAATGATTCTTTTAATCTTTGAGTTAGATCCTATCATTCCTGTGCTCACAATCTTCTGCTGTTTTCCCATCTAATGCAGCATAAAACCTGTGAACTCTGAATCACCTCTAAGTCTCTATGATCTGAAATCTTGGCTTTTCTCTGGCCTCATTTGTTTTTCTTATCCTTGCTTATTTCAATCCAGCTACACTCCCTCCTTGTTGTTCCTGAACACACCAAGTACATTCCCACCTCAGGGAATTTACTTGATGTCTCCCCAGCTCAGGACACTTTCTCCAAATGGCTCACCCCCTTACCTACTCCACATCTTTGCCTAAATGCAAAGGTAAAAAACTAGAACACACCCCGTTTCTTTTAATTCTCCAAACATTTATGGAGAAATAACCTGTATGCACAAGGTAACATATATGCAGGATATAAAGGTAGAGAAGGTAGTCTTTATTCTTACAGATGCAACCAGATAAATGTGGGGACTATTTTGCATGCTCAGGCACCCCAAATCCTTGCAAAAATCATAATTAGATTCCTAGAGTGACTCTAAATATCTCAAGGGCTGAAAGGAAGCCTTTTCAATAACAAATAGGAAATTCACTTATAAATTCCTCCTCTGCAAAAATGCCTTTGAACATTAAAGTAGCGCGTCTTTCTTTCTCTAAATCATATTCTTTTCTGGGAATCTGCACATCTCTAGGAAAGGTAGATCACAAACTTGCAAACTTCTGATGGACCCAAAGGTCCAAATCTCCACCTCTTTATATGCTACTTATACTACTCACATCTCTATATAATCTATGTGTACATCTATATCTACCCATGTATAAACATTGAGATATAAAGCAATACTTCTATTATGAAATATTAGAAGCCTACAAAACAACATAGAAATAATATAATGAGCACCAGTGTAACTTAGACTTTTATCAAACCTTAACATTTGATACCTGTTTGATTCAAAATATTTGATTCAAATAGATTTCCTAATAGATTAAGTATTACAGATGTTATTTGATACCCCCATTCTATTCACCCTTCTTTTTCTCACCACAGGTAATCCTGAATTTGTTGTTTTTCATTATTGCAAGTTTATTTTTTTAACTTTTACAACTACTAAATCCTGAATATAAATCACAGCTATGGTTTCCTTCACCTTCAGATTCATATGAAAACAAAACAAAACAAAAATAGAATTAAAATCCTATTTCATTTAAAATTCTCGATGTCTGGGGCGCCTGGGTAGCGCAGTCGTTAAGCTTCTGCCTTCGGCTCAGGGCGTGATCCCGGCGTTCTGGGATCGAGTCCCACATCGGGCTCCTCCGCTGGGAGCCTGCTTCTTCCTCTCCCACTCCCCTGCTGTGTTCCCTCTCTCACTGGCTGTCTCTCTGTCACATAAATAAATAAAATCTTTAAAAAAAAAAATTCTCGATGTCTACCTTTTCTTGAAAATCAGGACACCTGGCCAATCTTTTGGATTGGTCGCGTTTCTGGATCAGGCAGCCAGTTGGAACTGGGAGGTGGCCTGTCAGCGCGGTTGTAGTTAATGTCTACTAAGTGGCTTCATGCCTGTTTCTTTCATTTATATTTATCAGGCCTCTATAGGTGTTTGAATTTGTAATTTCTGTCCTCTGCACTTTAACCCATTTCAAATAGTTTCCTTCTTATTTATCTTCTGCTTCATTTCTATGTCAATTTATTTTGTCGTGTGTTTCTGCTTTGAATTTTTTGTTTAAAAGATGGAAGCAAAATGTGTACTTTCCCTTTCACATTGTCACCAGTGACTAGTTGACCTAGCTTCACAAGCAGTGGGTCTGTTTTCCCACATTTTTCTTGAGTTGAATGCAGTGAGTAATAACTCTTTTCTTTCCCTTAGCATTTCTTTTTTAATGGAACTGGTGTCATTTGGAGTTAGAAGTCTGCACTCCCTTTGTCATCTCTTAAAAGTTCCCTTTTAAATTATTACACTAAATCCTCAGGGATTATAATCCCATATAATCTATACTTTGTTGATCTGGTATATATTTTATTCCATCTTTGTCATCAAAAGAAATTCTTAAGCCAGGAATGGGTAATGAATTAAGGGAAAAATACATGATTTCATACTGCCAGGCCTGTGTGGAGAAAATTAAATCCAATAACAAAGAATTATACATTTTAATTATTCATTTTACTTTGAGAATAGTTAATGAACATCTGGGAAAGTATGATACTCTTAATTTATGATAATGTCTGTTATAAATGCTACACTCTATTGAATATTAAGGACCTTGAAGGCTGGGAAAAATATCCACATGTGCATTTTCCTCATACACTGTACCTGCAACATTTCCTTTCTGGAGCATCAGACTATCCCAGGCAAATGTATTATTTGGCAACAAACCAAGAAATCACTCTGCTGATTTTTTTCCCTTGTAGAACCGTAGGCAGCTTCTTTTCAGCTTCACTATTCAGTCGCAGCAGTCGCAAATTTTCCAATACTCATCATGGCCATGAAAAATAGTATACCACATTGTGATTTTCACATTTCTTCGAAAGGCAAGTACATTCCTGATCCAGCCCCTAGGTCCTTGCGTGTGAATTTTTAATTTTTGCTTTCATGATTTAATTTTAGGTGACCTTTATTGGGTGGAATTGTATAATTTTTCATTAGCTTTTATTTGAAACACATAAAGAAAGAGGATGAATTACCATAAAGAATTTAAAATAGGAAAATAAGAAAACATACCAAGGTGATTTTATTTATTTTATTCTTAAGATTTTATTTTTTTATTTGAGAGAGAAAGAGAGACAGTATGAGAAGGGAGAAGGGGAACAGGGGGAGGGAGAAGTAGGTTCCCGCTGAGCAGGGAGCCTGATGTGGGGCTCCATCCCAGGACCCTGGGATCATGACCTGAGCCGAAGGCAGATGATTAGCCAACTGAGCCACCCAGGCACCCCCCCCCAAGGTGATTTTAGATTGTCTTTAGTTTCTTTGAAAAAAGGAGGCCTTAATTCCACTAAGTGTTCTTGGTGACGTTACACGTCGTCTCTCTGCTCTTAATGAGGAGCTTGTAGCCATTAGCAGCAGACTTGTCTCACATAGCAAAAATGCCTCTGTTGAGGTAGTTTTGCTTTCTGTCCTAGAATATTTTCTCAAAATTCTACATTTGAATGAAAAAAATACGCCTTTTAGAAGGTAAACCAGAATGTGACTTCTGTCAAGAATTGAGGGCCATCTTCCTTTGTGTTACATAGCAAATTAATGTGTTCCAGAATACAGGTCACTCCATGAGAAGTGTGGGCATATAAAACATATAATATACATTTTAGTAAAGTTATGCTACTTTCATTATCACACCAATTTTATGGCATTACAGGGACAGAAAGAGTCAAACTGAATATTAAAACGAAGTGCACCCCCAAAAGAAAGATACACACCAACTTTGTTTTAAAAGAAACAGTATTTATTAAGAAATTATATGCTGAGCTCTCCTACAGTCTGTGAAGATGGCTTCTTCCATTTCCACAGCACAAGACAACAGCAAAGAGCGTTTGGAAAATACTTGCAATGCTTGGGAATGGAGCGTTCCTAGTAATAGGAGATGAAATGAAGTGATATACGCACTGTTGAAACTTTTGGAAACAAAGACAAGACAATCTTTTCTTTGCCAATATACTTTTCACCTGTATTGGCACTAAAACCTGTCCACGGGATCTCCTACCCAGACTGAAGTATTGGGTAATAACTGGACCATTTCAGTTGAGTAGAGAATGCTCAATTTAATTACAGGTCAAAGCAACAGAGTCCTTTAGCTATGGAATCACATCTGAAATATTTGCATTCTTTATTAATAAAAATGGTGCTTATGGAGGGCAGAAATATAACATTTTCAAGTATTTTATCATTATGATCTGAAGTACTTTAAACTATAAATTAAGGATAAATTATAAAAACTAGCTTACGATGTATCTTTTCTTACATGACATTGTTGGAAATAAGCTTTAAAGATAGAATTGCAGTATCACCTGACTTTATATATGATCAACAGTAAAACATGCTAATCATAAAAATAGCTTTTACAAATATACATTTGTATACAGTGTCTCCCTTACCATTCATAAATGTCCTTCACATTTTAAGACTTGAAAAAACACAACATAATTAGCAAAGGGGAAAACACATTTACAATCTAAACCATAAAAACCTGACAATTATATAGCTTAGAACATAGAAGAAATGGAATTTCTAAAATTGAACAATACTGTCCATTTTATTTATTTGGGTATTTTTTTAATAAATTGAACCAAAGATGCTGCTATCCAGTAAGAAACCTCCTTTCACATTTCTGGGGGTTGTCACAGTTTCTCTTTTCTGCTTTTGTGGCATCATTCATTACTTCATATCACTTTATCTGTAGAAACTGAGAAAAGAAAAAAAAGTATTTTAAAATATTGAGATTTAGGTTTCATTGTTGATAGAATGCATATATGTAAGTTGGATTTAAGTTAGATTTTCAGGCTGAATCAGGAGATGATTAAAGAAGGACTTGATCTTTAGGAAAAATACTTTTGAGAACTCTAGGCTTTTAGATCCTTTGTTGTAGGCAATGCTAAAATTATTTACACTTACAGTATGCTATAATTTTTAAAAATCCAGTTCATTTATTGCCTGAGATCAGCAATTATCTTGCAACCGGAGCTCTTGACCAAGTCAGAGGGGAAACACTTGAAGTTCTAGTCTAGGAAAAGAGATTTGGATTGCTTTTGACTTTTTGTGGCTCCTCAGAAGAGTGACCGTGGAATACTTTCCCCCTCTAACAGGCTTCGAACAGTGCAGTCGTAAGCCTTATACACATGGGATGGAGAAAAAGCAATACAGACCTTTAATCTGAGTTACATAACCTTGGTTGTAAAAGAAGAAAGCTACATGTGGGGTGCCTGGGTGCCTCAGTTGGGTAAGCGGCTGTTTTTGGCTCAGGTCATGGTCTCAGGGTCCAGGGATTGAGCCCCATATTGGGCTTCCTGCTCAGTGGGGAGTCTGCCTCTCTTCCCCCTCCCCCTCCCATGTGCATGCATGTGCTTTCTCTTTCTCAAATAAATAATTAAAATCTTAAAAAAAAAAAGCTAGATGCAAGAAGGGCAGTGAAAGACTCATGGTGCAACCATGAGGCAGAGACACCATACAAGAGCCAAAATTCAATTGGTGGAAGCATCGAATTGAGAAAGTGAATATGAATATGAATATGAGGGTAAAATAACACAAGATTCCAGTAGTGGGAATAGGCATGGAAAAGACATGTATTTATCTTAGAATCCTATCAAGCAAAAAGTTTATATTAGATAGAAAATATAATTACACCTATTATCTCATCAACTTCAAGGTTTTTCAGTTAGATGGAAAATCTGTGTATATGTCTTAAGAATCAAAGACAGGCAAATCGAGGTATCCATTTGGCTGGGAACTGCTGTTGAGAAAAACATCATGCATCAGTTACCCATCTCGGAGCAAATACCCTCTACCACCGGTTATCAAATCCCAGGAAAGGTCTCCAAATGTTTTTGTCCATTGTACTTTGGTATTAAAGTTATCAGGGAAAACAAAGCGCAGTCAGCATTGGATGCACACAGTGCTTTACAGCTCCAGGAGTGTGCCTTGCTCCCTCACAGCTCGTGCGTCCCCGAGGTGGCAGAGGCAGGGCAACTGGCCTATGCAGAGCCCTCTCTTGCTGGGTAGTAGGACCCTGAACTCTCCCCCATGGAGGCTGAAATACTGAAAGTTGTGTCCAACAATCATTACCATACACATTTAAGCAGAACAAAGAGACACTCCTCCCATCTGAACCGGGAAAAATATTTCCATATAGGTGATAAAACAGACAGGCTTTGTGGGCTCTTTGTTTCTTGGTAAGGAAGTATTCCAGGCCCAAGACCTGTTCCCATGACTAAGCGGATGTTGAAAGACTGCGTGCACAGGCTGCTTTTCTCAACAGTTGCTGACTCCTGTGAATAGCTGGATGATTGGGTAACATGACCATTAGAGTTTTGACGCCCATGATAGAGAGACTATGAAAAAGACTGAGTCTGGCAGTTGGGGTGGTCAGCATAGCTCTGGAAGTCTGCAGCTCCAGATCTCACCTGGCCAAGAGCCCTGGCTGAAAGGTATCAGTGATCTAGGATGGTACTTTTTCTTCCTTCATGGCTATGCATTTGTCACACTCAAAAACATATACATCTGAGTAATTTCAGTTAACTGAGATGTCTTCTTCCTTAGTGAGTACATATCTTAATTCTAGGAAGACATAGAATTAAATGTAAACTATTTGCAGAACTAGAAATCACAGTACTAATATTTTTGTGTTAAGAAAAAGTATTTGAACATTTGTTACTATAAATAGCTGTGTTACATAAGAGAATTTAGCCCATTAGTGTGACAGTCCTCGGATTTCAGTTTAGAAAATCCCATTAAAAAGTAGATTGAGACACAGGATTTCAGTTTTATGATTTGAAATCTTATGACCAAATCTTATGTTTGTGCATGATACTGGAAAGTCTAAGAAAACCTTAGGCCATGTTGATACATTGAATTCATTAAATTTTAAGAATTATTTCATTCTTAGAGAGATTTTGTTAAACTAGACAAGTGAATTACTTAAAAACACAATATAAAAATATATTAAATTTACAAATGTTCACAATGTTCGAATGCTATTTAATTAAGCAATCTGGGACAGCCATTTTTCAGAGGACTCGCAGTACTTTGTAAACCCTGCTATACTTAATCTTAATAATAAATGCCTAATAATTTTTATTTTAAAACTTTCATAAATCAAACAACTAAAAATAAAATATATACCCTAAATAGTCTATTTTCCAGACAAAAGCATTTAAAACTTATATCCTTAGGAAAAAAACTTTAAGGCCTAAGTACATTTTGATACTGTGATATCCTCTCTCTCTCACTCTCACTTTTGCTTCTCTCCCACTCCCTCTTTCCTTTGCTCGTTCCCTCTTCTTCCTCACTCAGTCTATACTATATGCTTACTGGTCACACATACATGTATTTCTAAAAATGAAAATGTTATTCAAATGTGTTCTTCATGCAGTTGCAAGAAGAGTTCATGTACACAGAGTCAGCCTTTAAAGCACAAAGTCCAAAGCAGGCGTGCCCTGTGTTGTGTGGTATAAAGGAAGCTTTATACATTCCCTGTATGCACGTACCCAAAATGATCCATTACCAATGTGAAAATGAAAGTCCTAACAAATACAATTAAATTTAACCTATAGAATGATGCTGACATGTGACCATAAGGCATAGTGGGTTTGGGTTTGGATTGGAAACAGTTGTGTGCAGGGAGGAACTAAAGCTCACTCTTTATATGATTGCCGTCGCCTTCTTTCCTGCGAGGCCTTCATTGATCTCTCTTATTACAGATGGAACATGCTTAAACCGCTGCAGCAGCTGTGTATGTAAAATTTACTAATTATTGTGTTTCTTCAGGTTAAGTCATGGCAGATGACATTAATTTAGTATATTCTTACACCATCGTGCTTGCCTCAAAAGAGGTAATGAATGGTTGTTTAGCAGCTATACATTTTAAGAAGAGAAAAACAGCCTGCAGATTTTTTGTGCATATTCCATTACCCCTGGTATGATTTCTCTTTACCCCTTCCTTTGCTCCTTGATTGTAAATGATTACATAAAAATAATTATCCTGGGAAGAAGAAAAGGAGGTTTGAAAATAATATATTGAAGTCTGACTTCCTTGCCATAAAGCTTCAAAGCATTTGCCCGTCCCTAGTACGAAACAAAAGCTTCATTAACTTTGCTTTGTGAGGTAGGTGTTATTAACCATACGGATACAAGTAATGAATATAATTCTCCTTATCTAAAAACAATGGCAAAATATATTCACTATGCTTTCCATAGATCTTCTAGTCTGAGAAAAGGATTGCTTTTGCTTCTAAAGGCATGGAAGAAAGGGGACAACTATGACATTCTTGTTGCCTTTTTCTCAAGAATGACAGTCATTTAAGGAGCTGATTGGTTTACTATAATGTGAAACTAATTGTGCTTTCCTTCTCTTGAATAGTGGGTAATTTATCTAGTGGCTATATAGAAGCCTGGATGCTTTTAAAACAAATTATCCTGATGATGAATGCTTTTCCAGCTCTCAATCTCTCCCATTTCGGAAAAATAACAAAAAACCACTCAGATGGGCCTGGATTGTACTGAACCAAGCAATTTACTTCTACTTGACAAAGATAATAAGGATAGTATTAATCCAAGAGAAAGCACATTTAATTTTAAACCTCATGAATTAATATATATATATTTATTGATGTAAGATTGGTATATAACATTATATTAGTTTCAGGTGTACAACATAATAATTCAGTCTTTGCATATACTACAAGGTGATGACAATTAATCTAGTTACCATCGTCACCATACAATTGATCTCCTTCAGCCTTTTTGCCCCCAAGCCCCCTTTCCCCCTCTATAACCACCAACCTATTCTCTGTATCTATGAGTTTCATTTTATTTCTTTTTTTTTTAGATTCCAAATATAAGTGAGATCACATGCATGGTATTTGTCTTTCTCTGTCTTATTTCACTTAGCATAATACCTTCCGGGTCCACTCATGTTGTTGCAAATGACAAGATTTCCTTCTTTTTTTATGGCTGAATAGTATTGTGTATATATATATATATATATATATATATATATATATATATACCATAACTGCTTTATCCATTCATCCATCCACGGATACTTAAGTTGCTTCCATTCTCAGCTATTGTAAACAATGCTACAATGAACACAGGGGTGTGTATATCTTTTTGAATCAGTGTTTTCATTTTCTTCAGATAAATACCTGGAAGTGGCATAGCTGGATCACATGGTAATTCTATTTTTAATTTTTTGAGGAAACTCCATTTTGTTTTCCACGATGGCTGCACCAGTTTATGTTCCTACCAGCAGTACACGAAGGTTCCCTTTCTCCACATCCTCTCCAACACTTGTTTTTTTCCTTTCAGATAACAGCTATTTTAATAGGCGTGAGGTGATAATCTCATTGTGGTTCTGATTTGCCTTTCCCTGATGATTAGTGATGTTGAACATCTTTTTATAGGTACAGCAATATGTGGAATAAATACACTTTATTAACAGCTCTACAAAAAAATCATATTTTTAAAGTAGTCTTCTGACTTTTTAAAATATTTTATGTATTTACATGAGAGAGAGAGTGAGTGAGCAACAGAGAGCGAGCACAAGTGAGGGAGGAGCAGACTCTCCGCTGAGCAGGGAGTCCGACGCAGGGCTCCATCCTGGGACTCCAGGATCATGACCTGGGCCGAAGGCAGATGCTTAACTGACTGAGCCACCCAAGTGCCCTAATCTTCTGACTTTTTAATATCAGAAATGCTTCTGTTATTTTTTTTCTAATTGAGACTTATAACTAAAAAGTAATTAGAGAAATATAGATGACCCACATTTTCAGATAACATCTATAAAAGCAAAAAAACATGTGGAAAATATAGACTGTATAACATTTTGCAGAAAAGCAGAGTCTTGCAAGCAGGAATTATCTGTATTTGTTGCCATCACTGATCATGTTTATTGAGTAACTGTTCAGCCATTCACTTTTTACAGACAATGTGAATACATTTGGCTTTTGCAAACCCTTTACTACAAAAAGATACAATTCAATTCAAATTTCTAAATAACACAAACAGGTTCCTGGCTGCTACTGTTGATTATAAGTTAAACTTGCCTTCTATTAATAAGGTCTTGGGACCAAAATTGCATTATACTTTCAGGCTAAAAGAGTCATATCACAAGAACCATAAATGGCATGAAAACTGAGATGGCTACTAACTCACTGAGATGGCTACAAGTGAAGGCAACTGCTCCGTTATGTAGTTCTTAGAGGCTTAATAGTCTCTGTTCCTGAGATGACAGCTATTTAGGATGTAGGGGCTGTGCGGATACAGGAAATACAGGCAAAGACAAACATGTAGTAGCCCATCAGAAACCTGGAAATAAGATAATCAAGCTGCCTTCTGAGATTTTAACTCTAAAATCAAGACTTAAATGATCAGGGTAGAGAATATGCAGTGTCACTTAAGAGAGGCAGAAAGTTTCTAGGTCTTTGAGTCTTGACTACAACATAACTGAAACTTATTAAATCTGCCAAAGAAAAGTGTTGATCTAAAAGAGACTTGTTTGGCACTGCAAGTACAGAAAAACAGGAGAGTCTTAGGGGTCACGATCTTGGGGGTTGTGGGACTGAGCCCTGCGTAGGGTTCCATGCTCAGTGTTGAGTCTGCTTGTCTCTCTCCCTCCCCCTCTGTCCCTTCCCTTTCTCTCTTTCAAGATGAATAAATAAAATCTTAAAAAAAAATAGGACAGTCTAGGAGGGTAACTCAGTTGTGCCCATTCAGGATAAGGTGTTCTCCACAGGAGAAGGCATCCAAATCCTGAAAGTGAATCCAGCCTGTGATGACAGATGTGGACACATCAGGCAATCTCAGAACATTTGATCAACTTTCCATAGGCAAAACTTCTGATTATAATTCTTACCAGTTTGTCTTTTGGAAGAGAATGCTCAAGCCAGAGGGCACAAGACTGGATGGACTCCCTTTAAGGGGTAGGTCCCACTATAAATTCATAACAGATCTTCTGATATACCAGATATTACTTTGCATTTGTCTGAGGTACTGTTCTACTCCCAGCATGCTGATAAATAAGTTTTGTGAGCCTATGAGGCTATGAATCCTTGGGGATCTGCCCTTCTGGCTGTCTCTCGTGGCTTCTCAGTACTTGCCGAGTACATTTCAAGGTCTTTCGTAGAGGCAATATTTATAAAGCTACATCTCAAGAAATACAGAACTTCATTGAATATGAGCAATAAGCAATCAGAAATTATCTAACCCTCTCCTGTTATAATAGGTGAAGATACTAAGGCCCAGACAGTTTGAAAGGCACACCAAGGTAGTTGGTAGAAGCCCTAACTAGACCCAGAATCTTGACTGCGATCAAGAATTCTTTCCATTACATGTCTGGTTCTCAAACTTCAATAGGCCTCAGAATTACTGAGTGGGCATAGTGAATCAGATTACTAAATTTCTGATTCACTAATGCTATGGTCTGAATGTTTGTGTCTCCTCTAAGCTCCTATGTTGAAATCCTAACCCCCAATGTGATAGTATTAGGAGGCAGGGTTTTGTGAAGATGATTAGGTCATGAGGCCAGAGCCCTCATAAATGGGATCAGTGTCCTTTTAAAAGGGGTCCCAGAAAGTTCCCTCACTTCTTCCACCATATGAGGACACAGCAAAAGACTGCCATCAATAAACTAGGAAATGGGCTCTCAGTAGATACCTAAGGCTGCCATGATTTTGGATTTCTCAGCTTCCAGAACTCTGAGAAATAAATGTTGATTGCTTATAAGTTGTCTAACCTGTAGTATTTTGTTATAACAGTCCAAATGCACTGAGACAACTAGGTCTGGAATGAGGCCCAGGAAGCTGTATTTCTGATAAGTTTCTGAGTGATGCGGATCAGGGCATCCCACTCTTGGAGAACTACGTCACTCCACTGTTGAGCAGCAGTCTTCTGTGAGTGGGCCGTCTGCACTCCTACATGTCTCGCTGTGCGCTAACATCACGAAACTGTTTCTTCCCCAAGACCAACTCTTAGAATTATTTATTTGGCTGGCAATTCTGAGAAGTAAGGTAACTCATCTCTGGAATGCACCAAATAGTTCTGCAATAAGTCTTGTCTGGACAAAAACAGGCTTGCTTACTGCTTGCTAGCTGGATTCTCTATACTCGAGATCTCTCTCCTGTAGGGCACTGCACTGCACGCGGGCTTCATCTGGCCTTCTATCTTGGACTTGGGTCTTGAGTTTGGGGAACCAAGACAACTATCCAGATACTCCTACGTCTTTTGCCATGAATAGCAAAGTCTTTTGTCTCAGGAGTCTCCTGTCTTCCTATCAGCATCCATGGAACTATGGATATTTAACTTGTTAGGCTGAGTAGTTATTTTGGTACGATTTCTCCTGCTTCAGTTCTCCTACATACCATCAAACTTATTTAAGTTGGGTCAATTCTTGATTAGCTATAGGGACACTTGGCAAGTCATGACTCCACTGGCAAACTGTCTTGGGACATCCTCACTTCTTTTCTGTCTTCATAGCAACTTCTCTCTCCTTACTTATTATTATTATTTTTGCTTCTAATTCCTAACAGTCGTTTTATAATCCACACCCGTTATCCTGCCCAATAATTTCCATGTTTTTATCTGATTCTCCATCTGTCTCTCAATGTTCAAGAAATAAGTGTAACTAAAAGACAAAATGGTCTTATTATACTCTAGTGGATCACAAATATTCCAGTCGGTGGGCTTTGTTATTCCATAATCAAATGGAAAGATGAAAAGACTGGAAAAATCAGTCATTTACTATAATACAATAGACTTAAGTTACTGCATGTGTAATGTTAAGATATTTTATTTCCTCTCCTAAAACTGAAGAAAATATAATAGAGTATTATAAAACCAGCATAAGTAAAAGAAAAAAATTAACGTTAAAATAATTTAACTCCATGTACCAAGTCCAAATACACTGTGTTCCTCCAAATATTAGTGACTGCCAAGCTTTTGCATCATTCCTATTTTAGGTTAGTTTATGAGATTTACTTACAGACACAAGTTTTGATATTGAAGTGAAAATAGTGTGTTTACTAATGTAAAAGTACAATTAGAAATACCATGGATGTTTGGTTTGGTACATGACTTACTATATGTGATTTTAAAAAACCCACTGTTTTCAGAGTTAATGACATCATTTCCTATAACTATAGCTCGCTCTAACAAGGACATTAGTGCAGTAACAGTTTTTAACAACTACACAAAAGAACATTTGTGTTTTTGGAGTACATTTCATTTAACTAAAATCACACATAAAATGCAAGTAAGGTAAATAGTATGTTGTCTCTTGGATTCATTTTAGGAATAATTTTTTAGTGTAGTAGGATGCCATGATTTCAGGAGCTGTATATTGTCTTAACCATTCTCGCTCTGAAGCATCAGAGAACCAGAGTAGCAGAGTGGTTAATCAAGCAGGTGACCCAGGACTGTAGAGTGATTGTGTCCAACCTCCCAATCAGGGCAGCAGTGCCTTCCATGGTAATCATGGCTGATCAGTATGGAAGCTTTGGCCTGATTATCCTAGGGGATACAGAACTGTTTACCTCATAAGGCATCTTGCTCCTTTTGTAGAAAATCATAGAAAAGAATTTGCTGCCGTGAATCTAAATCTGCTAAATGGCTGGATTATATATTGAGTTGAAACCTGGAGAGTGTGGTGACAAGCCAGGAAGCTAGGCAGAATTTGAATGTTCTAGAAGTACTAGGATGGTCCCATCTATGGGGTATGGATTCAGGTCAGATACCTGAGATGGCAGGAGAGAGGACGGCAGAGATCTACTGCAGGGAGAAGTGGATTGGTATAGAACTTTAAAGCAGGCAACTGAAGAATAAGACTTTCTGGTTTTGATTTATTTATTCATTTAATTTTGGGACCCTGTTTGTTCCCAGGAGTAAAGGAGGATCCAGTTATTAGAAAAAGCCTGGAGCAACTGTAATAAGCTTACAGCAAGAGAAACAGCAAGACTGTTTTAGAGTCTGAGGCGTTTGAATTACTTAGCTGAGGCTTCCTTAATTCATTCCATATAGAGACTGGGTTTGGGTTATTCTTAGAATCTGGGACTGGGCTAAATCTGTGGCATGGACCACAAATCATCATAATAACTCTTATTTGTGTTTAGAAGCTTATGAAACACTTTATATGTATAGTCTCATTTGATTTTCTTTATAAACCAGCAAGGTAGCTTGTTGGGCAAGAATCATCCTCGTATTATAGATTAATCCTTGGATCGGAAAATGTGTCTTGCCTTAATCAAACCCAGGCTGTTTTTGTTGTTGTTGTTGTTTTGTTTTTTTAAGGCCAGTGCTTTTCTTAATATTCTATTCTGCCCAGTTGTGGGAAGGAAGACAGTAGGGAAGCAGACTGGGTACATCATCAATTTTAGTTCTGGTGATCTCAACTGAGATATGAAAATACACTGGTGCCCTGATGATGAGAAGGAGAAGAGACAGAAGTATTGGGAATGTACCAGGATTTGCACACAACTTGCTACCTGCCTTTCCTTGATTTGTAGCAGATTTGCCTGGATTTTCTTTTTAAAGTTCCATCTTGAACTAATTTAAAAACCATTTTAATTAAAAATTTGCTTTAGTCATCTGTCTAAAGGAGAACTTTTGTGTTATAAAAATGCATTTGATTAAGAAAAAAGAACATTTAACTTTACAGTAAAATTATCTAATGTGGGTTACAAAATTTTATTTAAAATATCTGTGTAAAATTTAATTAACACTGAAAAGGAGTTAATCATATTGCTAAATTATATGATTTACCAGAACTCGGATGCTCTGTTACACATACATAACACATTAACGTTTCTCTTATTTTTCCCCAAACTGCTCCCTGATACTTTCTGAAAATAATTATGATTGTGTTTCGAGTGTTCTGGGCTCACTGACAATCACATTTGACTAGTTGAATTGATAAAATATAGCAATTTTATTTGGCATATAACTTGTGTTTGATCACGCATCGATTTCTGACTTCTCATGCTAATTATACAGTATCCAAACAACCGCTGGTGACTCTCGATGTTGGAAATGATAATGATAATTTTAGGATAATACTCCGAATTGCATAAATTAATTCCAGTGCTCGAAGCCAAATGCTGATTAATGCTTAAGATTATTATGAACTTTGAAATTTCCCATATCTTACTGCTTTCTGTAGTTCTTTTAGTAATTAGTTTTGGCACTACAAGAAGAAATATTTAGAAATCATTTCATGTCTAACAGAAAAATGTGATTTGAAATTGATTGATTTAGAGGAATAATTTTAAAAGTCCTTGGAAATTGCATCGTTAATTCGTGATCCTTCAGAATAGCTGAGGTAAGGGCTGTCCTAGTTATTTAACAGTTCTCATTTAATTAAATTTGCCGTATACACCAAAGCATTAGAATATAAAAAATAGCTTCAACTTTAAAATTGAATGAAATTAATCTGAGAGATCAACTGACATAGTAAAGTGATGACATACTTATACTATTATTCTACTAATAAACTCTTGTTTTTAATCAGCATATTTGAGAAACATAATTAATTTCAAAAAAGAAACCTTAGGACTTTAAGCTTTGGAATAGTTCCCAGTAATAGTATTATCAAAATACTCTTAGCACTCAAATTAAGCTGGATATAATAGAATCCTGGATGATTCAGAAGAGATTTCAGAGTTTTGTAGTACCTAGGACTATCGTGATTTTGAAAAATTCCAGAATTGTAACATAGATAGGAGGAATCAGAAATTGGACTTAATCTGTTCTTTGTGTGACTGATTATGTCATATCCTCTGTAAGTTACCTTTTTGAAATAGGTTTTGGATATCAGCCCACTTATCTGTGTTTTCGGGTTTTTTTTAATTATAAAAGAATACAGAATTGAAGAACAGTGTCAGTTATATGATTCTGTATGGGTCCAGATAAATAACCGCTGAGAGAATTTAATTCAATAAATTGATGAAATAATTCAATGTAAGCAGAGTTCTCTTCTAAAAGATTTCTATGAGCAAATCTTTCCCAAATCAAACTTTTTATTTGAAGAGGTTTTTTCCTTTATAATTAAATTTCTCTGGTAAGTCACACTTTATGGACCCGTACAGAATGCTATAACATTATCTGTTCATCGGATCTGACTGTGATAAGGCACGGAAGACTAATGATCACTACACTGGTTGTGTGCGGAGGAGAAGGGCCCCGTGTCTGCTTCATTTTCTGTTCTTTCACCTACACCTGGCGTTTTTTGCTGAGTGAACATGTTGTGGTATTACTTGGCACATAAATATATCTTACATCTGCACTGTACACCTGAAGCTATAAATTATTTCTGTAGCATTTTACAGACATCTTAATGAAGTGAAGTCTGAGGCATAAGGAAAAAAAGTCACTTGCCCAGGGTCTTAATGGAGTAGTAAAAGAAATCTAGTCCAGAATCACATTATTCTGCTCTTACTTGAGGGTCACGTTAAATAGATACTTGATTTGAAATAGACATCACAGAATGGATGCCCCATTCTGAAGGTAGGCAACACCACGCTCTCCCAACAAAGCTGCCTCTAAACACTTGGGCTGTTGGGGAGAGGTACTGGGAAAATAATGTTCAACTGAAGTTTTAGGCAGAATATCTCCACTGACTTTGTTTCTTTGTTTGGGCTGTAGGAACTGCATTTTGATGAATGGGGTTTTGGTAGATGAGTGCTGGGAAGCTGATAGGGCAGGCACCTATGACACTATTCTAGAAATTCTCTGTTTTGCTGAGATAAATATGGGTAAGTGAAAGAGAACAGAGAATTCATTTCTGGGTCAGAAAGAATTGCTTTACTTGTATTTACTTATGTGCACATAGCTGTAATACATTTTAAATAAACTTTATTACTTTTTTAGGGGGCAATGGATAATGATATATTATAACTAGATTTCTATATCTTTTTTTTTTCTCATTGACTGAACCCATTTTGGATATGAAAAGAAATAACCAATTTTATCACTTTATATGCCGTAAGAAAATACCATACCTCATATAGAAAAAAAATCATTAAATGAGTGAACTCTTCCAACCTAATTTACTTCCAGATATAGTTACTTGATTTATGTTTACAGAGACGGTTTCAATAACAACATCCTTTCTTAGCATCAGCACATATGGAGATCAAATGTGGCCACAAATATCAGGAAAAAAAATGTATTTTGAATTTTGAAACCACTTAAAATTCTGGGCAAAAGTTAAAAATAATTGGCCTTGGTTTCATAGTTATTACTTTTTATGTGACTATTATGAGATTTCAAGCTACTTAAATTCATATTAATATTATTTTTCTTAGCACAAAGGTTAAGGACAATTTATAAAAACAGATGACATTAAATATTTTTTACAGGACAAAAATTATCTCTCTTTAGCATACAGATACATTTCAGAGGAAAAAGATGCAGTTTAGATACTGAAAATGAGAAGCTATGTATGTGATTAAAAAAGAGCATTTTCAAATTATCATTAGACAAGTCACTATTTTTTGTGTAGAATTCGTACTTAATTCATATACACATTACTTTATAACCTTTCAACCTTTAACTTTTCTAATCAGGGAAGGTAACAGATTTTTTTGTCTTGAGATATGAAAGCTATCTGATTTACTTGTAATAATACATGACACCTATCACTGTAATTAATTATGAAATGTTTGTGTGACTGTGTTTTAGGGAACCTCCGTTGATATTAGATCATTTCTTTTGAGCTGTTAACTTCTTCCAGCCTATGGGTTTTATAGGTTCACCAAAAAGGTGAAAAAGGTAGATTTTTATCTGATAGTCATGTTTTTCTTTATTTACAGTTTCTATTTGATTAAAAAATTCTTTTTTTTAAACGATTTTTGTTTTTAATTCGTATCTACACCCAACATGGGGCTTGAACTTACAACCCAGAGATCAAGAGTCACGTGCTCCATGGACTGAGACAGCCAGGCTCCCCTTTATTAAAAAGTTCTTATTAAAGGCAGAGCATAAGGAATACGGTTGGTGATTCCGTATTCGCAGTGTATGGTGACAGAGGTAGCCGCTCTAGGGTGAGCACAGCATAATGCAGAAACTTGTCGAATCACTATGTGTACACCTTGTGTGTCAACTATACTCAAAAAAGAACGAAATCCTTATTTTTCTACTGTTGCATACAAATAGAACTCTGCCATGTTCAGAATTTATGTACCTAATTTCATGTACCATTGTGCTTCATGTTTGATTGCAATTTCAAGTGTTACCAAAAGTGTTTTTCTCTCCATGCAAAGTATTATGTTCATGTGCTAGGGAGCATGTTATGTTATGTGGCCTGTATGCCTCCCTCCCGCAACATTGTTTCCTAATGTGCACATGCTTTCCTGCACCTCATTTTGTTATTAAAGCCTAGCTAGCTATTGGCTGAAAATAAACTGTCTAATTCTCTTGGTTAAAATGGGAGAGTAGTAATTGTAAATCAGTTGTTAAAAAGAACATCAAACTGAAACTTTCTCCTTAATATATCTGGCTTCTTTTTTTTTTTATTTAAAGATTTTATTTATTTATTTGATGGAGAGAGAGAGACAGGCAGCGAGAGAGGGAGCACAAGTAGGGGGAGCAGGAGAGGAAGAAGCAGGCTCCCAGTGGAGGAGCCTGATGTGGGGCTCGATCCCAGAACGCTGGAATAACGCCCTGAGCTGAAGGCAGATGCTTAACGACTGAGCCACCCAGGCGCCCCAATATATCTGGCTTCTTTAAGTAGTTTTGCCACTGTTCATTTCTCAACAATAAAGCTTTTATGCTTGACTTATTTGGCTAAGAATTAACGTGTGCTGAGGGCTTGCTACATGCCAAGCACTCTTTTGAGTACTTTAAGCGTTTTATTCCATTTCTTATTCACACCAACACCATGAGGAAAGTGCCATTATTATCCCCATTTTACGGATAAGAAAAACCGAGGCACACAGAAGTCAGTCACTTGCTCAAGTCACATAGTTTTTCATATCTGACTGATGCTAACCCAGGGCTTTATCTATACAGGATTTATTCCTTAACACTGTGTTATATATACTCTCTTCTGCTTTGTTTAAGGCAATTTAGATCAAGCCTAAGCTCTCAACATCATTTTTAATGGAATAGTTATACTGCAATATTTTAGTAGCTAATGCTCAACTACTTTTGTGCTATACACAGAATGTTTATGCAAAATTAATCTTATATAATTCAGTATTTTTGGTTATTTTTTTCCCATTCCCTTTGGACATAGTCTATGATATCAGCTAAGAATGTTGAACCCTTACCTTACATCTACCGAAAATAACACTAACAATAACAGGCCTCTAAAGAAGATATTTATTGAACTATCCCAGGAGCATTTGGGCAAGAGGCCAGCAGCTTCTTTGTGGACAATCAACCTATTCTACAAAAACAAATGTGTATAAAATATGTGTATCTGTGTCCTTTTCCTTATACCATAAACGTTCCCTGTGAAAAATGAAACGGTCTGAGAAGGCAATGTCTGATTTTGATGGAAATCATTTGGCATTTTTAAAAGCATGTGGCAGACGGCGGCAAGGTGAGGGCCTCCCGGCTGCCAGCAGTGGGTAGGAACCCAGAGGGCCACCTTCCTCCTGAGAGTCTCAGGGCTCTGGGGATACACCACATGGAAACATTTTCGTTTTGATCAGTTCTGAGGCATCTAATTCTGTAAAGTTGGGAGTACTTTTCCAATGTAATGTCACAAGTCAATTTGCACGTGGAGTTCCCGCCAACTTCAAGTAGAAAATTGTGCAAGGCACGTGACTGCAGGAGGTTGATGGCCAATCAGGATGTCATCAGAATTACCATTTCATCAAGCGTGAGGTGCCGGTCAGCATGATTGAGCTCCGTGTTCCCAGAGAGGTGCGCAAAACTGCTAACGGCACCCAAGATATTGTTAGGTGGGAAGACACGTTAAAAACATTGACTCATAGAGTGAGAAAATTACCCTTCTCAGTGTTCTTTCAGTTTTCTGACTGCTTTAAAGAGAAAGTTTCTGCTGGTGCTAGTTCTGACATTTCTCTGTTACTGTCTTTTTTTGAACAAGAGAGAGAGATAAGAGATAGAGATAGAGGTACAGAGACAGAGAGAGAGAGATTGATCATGAGAAGCAGGAGGACAAGGTTTTTTGTCATATGAAAGTACTGAGCTGAATTTAAAAAATGTTCTGTTTTTTCATGCTATTTATCTTAAATATACCTCCTACTTATGAAAAGCAATACTTGGTTTTTCATTTTTTGGAATGGACTAAAGTTTAGTTTTAAAGATACATTTACTTTAAGTAAAAAAAAAGTCAACTTAATTTTTAAAATTAAGTTAAATTTAGTTAAAAATACGGTGGTACACCATTATACCAGTGGTGTATAGATATGACAAAAATCATGAGGGTACAACAAAAATTAAAATTAATGGAATTTGTAAGCAGTAATATGTGAAAATATCTAAGGGTACTGGAAGCTTACAGACCCTGACTGACTCGTGATTCTGCCGTTTATTATCAGTATGACCTTGGGGAAGTCTCGTAGCCTTTCTAAAATCAGTTAGTTCTAAAATATCTATCCTTTAAGTTATTTTAAGCAATAAAGAAAATTATGTATACAAAAAACTCAATGTTATTCCTGGAAGGTAGTGAAAATGAAAAAAAAATTATTGTTTTCTTCCCCCCTTTTTATTGTTTTGACTCGGAACGAAATAAACATCTCTGTCTCCCCTCCTGTGTGTGTATGTGTACGTGTGTACACATTATATCCTACTTTCTCAGCTTTTCTGCCTTTAAAAATAAGCTATTTTCCACCTTTTTGAGACAACGAAGGTCCAGCTTGATTTCACAACCTATTTCATTCACATAGCTTTAAATGGCAGTGGTAGATGTTACTTCCAGTAGACCAGTAGACCAGAGGCTAGCAAAGTTTGCTTTTAGAAGCTGCTACTGAACATTATTAAAATGTATTCCTAAAAATGCGGCAAGATAGGAAATATTAAATATGCATGAGGTATCCAGAATACTTATCAGGTTCCAGTTGATAAGCTTTCTTATCAGGTTTCTGAAGGGTTGTACTTGCATTTCATCTCAGGCTACCCCAGAGCTTGTGATTTTTCCATGTTCAGAACCATTCTAAAGACAGTGAAGGTTTATAAAGGAAGAGCCTGAAGTAGAGTGTGGCTGATGGTGTGGCCTGGTTTGCACCTGTGAGAATTTTCATGGGTAGTGAAACAGCCAGAGTCCCTGACTGCTTCGGTGATAACGGTGCACAGAACAGTTGGGTGAACTAGAAGCTTCCCCTTTGCAACTTGAATACTGCCTGGCTTAACACTTCCACGCATTGCATGAAATGCATTATTTAAGCAATTAACTTCTAGAATATGGGGTAGGAATTTTAAAAGGTCAGCATCATTTAAACGATTAATCTCTTTTCCACTGTGATCCTGTCTGTTGAGCTATGAATAAAATTGGAAAAAAAAGTGCCACTTTTTCCTTTCTTTCAATTTTGATTTAATGAAGTGCTTTCATACCTTTTCCCATTTCTTCTCTCACAGATTATTAGATTCAGTGTAGCTCGAGTAGGTATAACATTAGTTTCATCAGAAATACTGCTGTTAATGACTTTCTCAGCTCGCTCAAGTACAAGTTTCTTGCACTGGTATTTATCAAATGAAGGTAGTCTTTTATCTACTCATTTATTTTTATTCTGAAGAGTTTTTAAAGTTCATTATACTCAATAACTTTAAAACCAGCCAGGCAAAAAAAAAAAAAATCAGTAAGTTTTATGCATAGGACACACTTGGTAATGGGTCAACTCTCTTTGGATCATTAAAAAAACCTGAAACTTGAAACAATATTGCTAGTCATTTGGCAGATAAAATGCTCAGCACTAAGTTCAACAACCTCTGGAAAAGGCAATGAGAGGTGAGTATCTATTACTAACTAACCCTTCGCCAGAAAGTTTATTAATCTATCCAGTAAATATAATGTTGGAAAATCAACTCCTGTAATTTGAATATACTTTAAGACTTTAGATGAATGAATTAACTGATGTATCTAAGAAAGAGCTGCTGATATTTTCATACAGAATATTACTTGTGCTTAACATTTTAAATTTAGAATAAAGAAACATATAGCTAAGGGTTCCAATGTGTTTATAGAGTCAGTATTATAGAAAATAGGAAGTATTACTAATACGCAGACCTGGGAAGAATAAAATGCTGAAATTTTTTAAAAAATTCAGTATTCATATACTGAGTTAGTGCCAGAAAATTCAAGGAGTATATCACTATTGTGTCAGGAATCCAACATTCATTCTTTAATAGGATGAATGGGATTACTGCTATGTGCATTCTTTGAACATAAAGATAGTTAGGCAAGGTTGAAGACACTAATTTTCACCCGGTTAAACAAATGTGGTGAACACACTCACCTGAAGTGTTTGTGCTTCAGTGTCTGCCGTCTTCACTGACACACAATTGTCCGTGAAACAGGAAAGAGTGAAAAGGCGCCAGAGAATTGAACAGAATATGTCTCTAATACGCCAGGGTGCACAAAGGCAGCATTAGAAACCAGGGAGGGAATATAGACTAAGTGTGGTTTAAATTTTATGACTCTAAATGATATTACCATGGTTACAGTGCCATTTTTTATAATGCCCTTTTAACCAGTGCAATTTGTGGAATCTTTATGTTTCCCCCTAAACTGGAGGTAATTCTAGTTAAAATGATTCTTTAAAAGTCAAATGAAGCAAATCTACACCTACTAGGCAATCAGTGAATTATTTCTTTCTCATGAGTGGCTTAGAGAAAAATGGAAACATTTTCAAACATCGGTAATAAGCTTTGCTAAGCATATTCATAAGAAAAGGGTTCACATATTTTGGAATTATTTTCTTATAGAAATAAAATTCTTTTGTTCTCATGCTTTACATTAATTGCTCAAATTATTTTCATTTCTTGAAAATACTGTGCAAATATTAGCATTTCAAAACTTCACATATTGTTTTAATACTTTAATACATATTGTTTCCCTAAAGCTAGAAATTTAGAAAGCACTAGTCAACTATTGGTGGTTAACAAAATTTACCTTGTACTTATATTCCTATTTACCCATAAAAGGCCCTGTATTTAAAATATCTATCATATCTGTTTTCTTCAGTGAATTCCAAGTAGACCTTTTAATTGGAAAATTCAACTTTAAGTAACAATGATAGGGGCGCTTAACAACAAACTGTGTAACAATGAATTAATACTCTAGTCACTGTATTAGTTTTATGGAATATGTGCAGATTGAAGAATATGTTTTAGGATATAAATCTTTAACTCGAATGTAAGCTTCATCTGTGAATGAGGCACCCTCCACCCCTAAAAGAGGCATTTTCTTCCTTCCTTCCTTCCTTCCTTCCTTCCTTCCTTCCTTCCTTCCTTCCTTCCTTCCTTCCTTTCTTTCTTTCTTTCTTTCTTTCTTTCTTTCTTTCTTTCTTTCTTTCTTTCTTTCTTTCTTTCTTTCTCTTTCTTTTTCTCTTTCTTTCCTTCTTTATTCCTTTCTCCCTTCCTTTCTCCCTTTCTCCTTTTCTTTCTTTCTTTCTTTCTTTCTTTCTTTCTTTCTTTCTTTCTTTCTTCTTCTTCTTTCTTTCTTTCTTTCTTTCTTTCTTTCTCTTTCAGCAAGGGAATGGAGAGGGGCAGAGGGAGAAGGAGAGGGAGAATCCCAAGCAGGCTCCATGCCCAGCGTGGATCCCAACAGGGGCTCAATCTCACAACCTCAAGAGACCAAGATCCCATTGATGAGGGTTAGGAGATGGGGATTGAGTAAGATCTAAAGATTAAAATACAAAAATCTAGAATTTGTTAAGTGTGATTTTGTATGGATAAGTAGATGATAGACAAATTCTTCTTCCTAAGATCATTATGTACCCTCTTTTATTTCATGACTAGTTCCTTTCTTCGTAGTATCCCCACAGAAATGAAAATAATTTCTCCAAATTTGAAATCACTGTAATGTTCTCAGATTTCAAATGGTTCTCTTAGCCTACACACTCCTATACCTCAGTTCAACAGAGATGATCTCAAGAGTATCTTCATGTATGCTAAAAAAATATGCTGGAATTTTAAGACGACATAAGTTGAAAGGGACATGTATAAACCCTGTAATGAAATCTTTAAAATGTTTTCCTTTCAAAGTTATTAAAATTTCCTACAACTGGTACTTCCATTAAATTTTGTTACTTGAGGGAAGAGATTAAGTTTGCCAAACACATATACTTACAGCAGGGATTTTTATAAACATGATCTTATTTAATCCTTTCAATAACCTGCAAAAATTTCCTTTAACAGATGTGGAAGTAAGCCTCAGAGAGGCAGTGATTTGCCTAAGGTCCTGTAGTTATTAAAAGGCTTGCCCATCTGAATCTAAAACCCAAATAACCCTTCTGAATTGCTAACCATACATCTGGCACTTTGTAAGGGTAAATGAAAACTCTTTTCTCCATTAAAAAAAAGGCAAAGAGACCAATTTCCCCTTGCCTTTTTTCTTAGAGTGTCTTTTTGGAGGTTTAGTGAATCTGGGTCTTTCCTCTAACCTTTGACCTAAAGATAAATCCCATTAGGGGCAAATCCCATTCTCCAATGATCACAGTGTAGCACCGCTTCAAGATCAGCGGCCAGATAACATCTAGGTATATGATCATGTTGAAGTTTACATGAGCCCTGTAATCCTGAAAAACAGTGAAGGTTAAGGACAACCCTCTTCCCTGTCCCCCCATTCCACCCTTTGTGTTTTAGGAAATGGCTTACCACAAAGAACCATCCTTCCCCATTTGACTTAGATAAGACCTAGTGAAGCCTGCTTGTTTACCCATGACACAGTTGGACACAGACCCTCCAAATTCCCATTCTTGGTCTCATAAATGATTAGCTGAATGATTCCATCTTAATGATCAATGAGAATAAAAGTCCTGTTAACTAAACTTTGGTTAAGTTCCTCTTCTTTTTCCAGGACTCTGAACTTTGGCCCACTATCAGCCTGAGCCAATATACAACTACTCTGGAAGGGCCCCTCTGGGACAATAGGCTGGCCCAAGGGTAAAACTTTGCCTGATCTATTATTCACTTTGCCACCCTTTCACCTAGTTTCCCCACATTCAGTTAGCTCTAGCTTTGCTTACTCTTCTCCATAAAAGGAAAACTCTTGTAGTTTAACTCGTGAGATGCTTGCAGAGCTTACTGTCATGGCTCTCTATTGCAACAACCCCATCCTCCCTTGCAATAATCCTTCCAAATAAAGCATCTTTTTACTAAATTTATATTGGTGTTTAATTTGACATATGTAAAAGGATAGCTCTGGATTTGGCTCTGAGAACTCTTCAGAGCTGTACATTGTCATAAGGTTCAGCTTTTGTCTCTTGGGGAGATAAATGTTCTGCTTTGCTGCATAAAATGCATGAGCTTTTGTCCAAATGACCAAGGTGGCCTTAACATTCTCCCCAGCTTGATTAAACTTTAGGCGGGTTTCTTCCTGTCTGGAGGACCCTGACCTCTATTTTCTTAGAGGATTCACTTTAGAGAATTTGTATTTGCAAATTCTCTCTGCCCCTTTGAGATGTAAATCTCCCAGCTTCTTGTCAATGTCACAATTTAGTTATTTCTTTCTCAAGAAAGAATTATTTCTTTGAAATGTACTCATCAAGGAAAGGAAGATAGCGCCCCTTACTCCCAATCTCTTTGAGAGGGTAGGAGCCTAATTTGGATAAGTGACAATTAACTAACATAGATGGCCTAATCACCTTGATCAACGTCCCTGCTAAGGTCTTCTAGTACTTTTCCACCAACTCACCCCAGGCTTAAAAACTCTGCTGCCTTTCGTTTCAACAGAATTGAGTTCAGTCTTTTTCTTCCATTGCCATAGTCTTGAATAAAGTCTTCCTTACCTGTTGAATTCTATCCAGTGCAATTTTTCTTTGGCACTAATATTATGGTCACTTTGGTGCTAGCTTACATGCAAGTAAATCTGTGAATATTTACTTAAAAATTACATTTTCTGTTCTATACTGGGAGGGAAGTGTCTTTCTGTTGGCAGGATTGTTTTATTTCTGCAACAACTTTCATCACTAGCCTTTAGTACTTCAGATTGCTCTATTTTCCTCTAGAACATTCTAGCATTTCTAGAAAAGCATTCTTTGTTTTTGTAAATTTAAGGCTTATTTTTGGACTGCCTCTCATTTCTAAGACTTTAGAACCTTTCTATTCTCTTCCTCTTTTGTTTTCCTCTGTACAGATACTCTGGGATGGTGAAAATATTTTATTTTGTTTGGATCTATACTCTAGATTTCTTACTCTGCCTTTTAGCACCATTGCAGGCAGTTTGGAAATTACACGTCTACCACAATACTTTTCACATCTCAGAGCCCGTAGCTCTCCAGCCCACTTGCTAGTGACCACGTTGCTGTCCAGCTGCAGTTGGAACCATAGCATCTACGTACTTACCCGGGCATGCTTTAGTTCTGAATTCTCTGAAGTTTATTTTCTTACACACTTGTGACTTTCAGCTTTTTGTGGGCTTAAAAATTGCAGATTGGGAGTGAGAGAGAGGCTTATTTCTTGGTTTGTTTTATAACGGTGTCCTAGCTTTGCTAACTAAATTCAGGTTACTTCAAATTTGCATTTTTATCACTCATGGGAGGTAATAATACAGAACCACTGAAAACCGGCAGGACAGAGTCAATACTGCTGTGTTGACTTTGATGTGTTGGTTTTAAGCCTCCTTCTGTTGTTCCTCGTCAGTGCCTTTAAGATGCACAGAAAGCTGCCTGAATGACCTAGTGACTAAGTTATAATGAAAACTGTTTGCTTCTCTGCTTTGTATAATAACCCTCTAAATCACAGAGGGCATGCATACAAAAGTAATATTTAGAACACGATCTGATTAGAATACACAATAAAATGTGCTTAAAAATGGGTGGGGGCTCATAGTTTGAGGGAATCTGAGGATATTTTCCTCTCTTTATTAATATTCATTAACATTAACATGTGCTAAACACCGTACTAAGGAAAACTACAAAATAAATTAATCTTCGAGAAATTCACAAATCAGTAAGCAAGGAAAATCACTCATTACAATATAGCAAGTTAAGTATGATGCGATATGTATACAGTGTGGTCTGAAGAAAGAAGCAAACTCAAATGTATCCGGGATAGGTTGGGGGCTTTGTTCAGGGATGGATTCATGACATGTGACAAGGCTCTTGAAGACACAGAATGTGTTGATGAACCAGACAAAATAAAGAATGGGGAAGGATATTCAAGTTAGAAGGAACAGCATATACATATAGCATGACATAGCATGTCAAGGACCATCAAGTAATCCAGCATCCCTCTATCTACCCACCTCATCCACCCCCCATTCCCTACCATATGCTGGATACTATGTTCTGTGTGAGGGACCCAAAACCAAAAGACAGGAGAAAAAAAAAGATGGCGGAAGAGTAGGGGACCCCTTTTTCAGCTGGTCCCCTGAGTCAAGCTGGATATCTACAAGACCATCCTGAATACCACAGAATCAGCCTGAGACGCAGGAAGATATATCTGGATCTCCACAAATGAACATCTCCAGTGCTGAGTATTGAAGTACAAAGTGGGGAGCTGTGAATCTGTGCACAGATATCGGAAGATAAATGGAAGGGGGAGGGAGCCACTGTGCTCTGGCACCGGGAAGCAGTAGCCACCTGCACTGGGGAGTGGGCCAGACTCGCGGACCAGCACCTGTGAGAGAGCAGACTGAGACCGTGAGCCGGAGAACGCGGGTGTGACCAGACTGAAAACAGGAGCTCTGGAGCACACCCTCGAACTAGACTGAAACTGGGAGCTCGGGAGCCCACGTGGGAACCAGGGGCGGCTGGCGGTGTTAGAAGCACAAAGGACAGAGACGTGCCGGCCCTGGAAGCGAGGGCTGGGAGACTGGCTGTGGGGCGCACAACCCGGGATGCTGCAGGGATTTTAGCAGCACTGACAGAAACAGAGTTAAAGTGGCCAGGAGAGCTCAGTAGAGAGTGGACTGCAGTCTCTCTGTTCTGAGACAGAGGCTAGGATACGGCCACTGCTGCTCTGACTCTCAGAAGAGGCACAGCAAACTGCCAGGGAAAGCCGCCAGAGAACAAAAGCCCAGAAATACCAGCTCACATTGTGCTCATCCCCACCCCCTCTCACAGGGGACAGGGCGACTCTACCCAAATAGGGTTGCCTGAATATCAGCATGGCAGGCCCCTCCCCCAGAAGGCAGCCTGAAAGAACAAGAAGCCCACATCCCTAAGGTCCTATAAAACAGGTGCATCTTGCTTGGGTGCTGGCAATAATTTGGGCTCTAAACATCCACGCAACCTCTCCTCATCAGAATTATAGGAAGGAGGAATCCCCCCCCACAAAGAAAAGAAACAGAGACTGTGGCCTCTGCCACAGAAATAATGGATATGGATATAACCAAATTGTCAGAAATGGAGTTCAGAGTAACAATAGTCAAGATGATGTGTAGGCTTGAAAAAAATATTAACAAAAATATTAACAAGAATATAGAATCTCTAAGGCCAGAAATGAGAGTGAATCTGGCAGAAATTAAAAATGCTATGAATCAAACGCAGTCTAAACTGGATGCTCTGATGGCCAAGGTAAATGAGGCAGAAGAACGAATTAGTGAACTGGAAGATGGGATGATAGAAAAGAAGGAAAAAATGGGAACTTGGCTCAAAAAAAATCCAATCTCAAGAATGTAGATTACGGGAGATTACTGACTCAACGAAACGTTCCAATGTCAGAATCATCGGCATCCTTGAGGGGGTGGAGAAAGAGAGAGGCCTAGAAGAGATATTTGAACAAATTGTAGCTGAAAACTTCCCTAATCTGGCAAAGGAAACAAGCATTCGTGTCCAAGAGGCAGAGAGGACCCCTCCCAAGGACAATCACAGCAAACTTACACCACTTCACGTCATAGTGCAATTTGCAAATATTAGATCCAAGGATACAATCTTGAAAGTGGCCAGGGGGAAGAGAATCTTCACCTATGGAGGGAGGAACATCAGAATAATGTCAGACCTGTCTACAGAGACCTGGCAAGCCAGGAAAAGCTGGCAAGTCATATTCAGAGCACTAAGTGAGAAGAACGTGCAGCCAAGGATCCTTTATCCAGCAAGGCTGTCATTCAGAATTGATGAAGAGACAAGGACCTTCGAAGACCGGCAGAAACTGAAAGAATATGTGACCACCAAGCCAGCCCTACAGGAAATATTAAGGGGGGGGGTTCTATAAAAGTAAAAAGACCCCAAGAGTGATATAGAACAGAACTTTACAATCTATAGAAACAAAGACTACACAGGCAACCTGACATCATTAAAATCATCTCTCTCAATAATCACTCTCAATGTGAATGGCCTAAATGCTCCCATAAAGTGCCACAGGGTTACAGATTGGATAAAAAGACATGACCCATTCATTTGCTGTCTACAAGAGACTCATCTTGAACCTAAAGATACATCCAGACTGAAAGTGAAGGGATGGAGAACCATTTTTTATGCCAATGGATCTCAAAAGAAAGCTGGAGGACCAATTCTCATATCAGACAGATTAGATTTTAAACTAAAGACTGTAGTTAGAGATACAGAAAGACACCATATTATTCTTAAAGGATGTATCCAACAAGTGGATATGACAATTATAAATATCTACGCCACCAACAGGGGAGGAGCTAGATACACATGCCAACTCCTAACCAGAATAAAGAGACATATAGATAATAATACATTAATAGTAGGGGACCTCAACACTCCACTATCAGCAATAGACAGATCACCTAAGCAGAAAATCAACAAATAAACAAGAGCTTTGAATGACATATTGGACCAGATGGACCTCATGTGCGGGTTAGGTCCATCACCAGAATACGGAATGCACATGGAACTTTCTCCAGAATAGACCATATACTGAGTCACAAAACAGGTCTCAACTGATACCAAAAGACTGAAATTATTCCCTGCATATTCTCAGACCACAATGCTTTGAAATTGGAACTCAGTCACAAGGAAAAATTTGGAAGAAACTCAAACACTTGGAAACTAAGAACCATCCTGCTTAAGAATGATTGGGTAAACCAGGGAATTAAAGATGAGCTTAAGCAATTTATAGAAACCAATGAGAAGGAAAACACATCGGTCCAAAACCTGTGGGAAACTACAAAGGCAGTCCTAAGGGGAAAATACATAGTCATCCAAGCCTCACTCAAAAGAATAGAAAATTCTAAAATGCAGATTTTATATTCTCACCTCAAGAAGCTGGAGCTGGAACAGAACAGGCCTAACCCGCACATGAGAAGGCAGTTAATCACAATTATAGCAGAGAACAATGAATTAGAAACCAGGAGCACAGTAGAGCAGATCAACAATCAGAAGCTGGTTCTCTGAAAGAATAAATAAGATCGATAAGCCACTGGCCAGACTTATTCAAAAGAATAGAGAAAGGATCCAAATTAATAAAATTGTGAATGAAAGGGGAGAGATCACGACCAACACCATGGTAATAGGAAGAATCATTAGAAACTATTATCAACAACCATATGTCAATAAATTAAACAACCTGGAAGAAATGGATGCCTTCCTGGAAACCTATAAACTACCAAGACTGAAACAGGAAGAAACTGATTATCTAAACAGACTGATCAATTATGAAGAGATTGAAGCAGTTATCAAAAACCTCCCCAAAAACAAGAGTCCAGGGCCTGACGGATTCCCCGGGGAATTCTACCTAACATTCGAAGAAGAAATAACACCTATTCTCCTGAAGCTGTTTCAAAAAATAGAGACAGTAGGAAAACTACCAAACTCATTTTTGAGGCCAGTATTACCTTGATCCCCAAACCAGGCAAAGACCCCATCAAGAAGGAGAATTACAGACCGATATCCCTGATGAATATGGATGCCAAAATTCTCAACAAGATCCTAGCTGATAGGATCCAACACTATATTAAAAGGATTATCCATCATGACCAAGTGGGATTCATCCCTGGGATGCAAGGTGGTTCAACATTCGCAAATCGATCAATGTGATAGGTCATATCAATAAGAAAAGAGTCAAGAACCATATGATCCTCTCAATTCATGCAGAAAAAGCATTTGACAAAATACAGCATCCTTTCCTGATTAAACCCTTCAGAGTGTAGGGATAGAGGGTACATTCCTCAATTTCATAAAAACCAACTATGAAAAGCCTACAGCGAATATCATTCTCAATGGGGAAAAGCTGGAAGCCTTTCCCTTAAGTTCAGGAACACGACAAGAATGCCCACTCTCGCCATTATTATTCAACATAGTACTAGACGTCCTTGCAACAGCAATCAGACAACAAAAAGTGATAAAACGTATCCAAATTGGCAAAGAAGAAGTCAAACTGTCTCTCTTCACAGATGACATGATACTCTATATGGAAAACCCAAAAGACTCCACCCCCAAATTACTAGAACTTATAGAACAATTCAGTAATGTGGCAGGATATAAAATCAATGCTCAGAAATCAGTTGCATTTCTATAGATGAACAATGAGACTGAAGAAAGGGAAATTAGGGAATCCATCCCATTTACAATAGCACCCAAAACCATACGTTACCTTGGAATTAACTGAACCAGAGATGTAAAGGACCTATATTCTAGAAACTATAAATCGCTCTTGAAAGACATTGAAGAAGTCACAAAAAGAAAGAAAAACATTCCATGCTCATGGATTGGAAGAATAAACATAGTTAAAATGTCTATGCTACGCAGAGCAATCTACACTTTCAATGCTATCCTGATCAAAATACCAATGACATTTTTCAAAGAACTGGAACAAACAGCCCTTAAATTTGTGTGAAACCAGAAAAGGCCCCGACTTGCCAAGGAACTGTTGAAAAGGAAAAACAAAGCTGGGGCATCATGCTGTCTTATTCCAAGCTATACTACAAAGCTGTGATCACCATGCCAGCATGGTACTGGCACAAAAACAGACACATAGACCAATGGAACAGGAGAACCCAGAAATGGACCCTCAGCTCTATGGGCAACTAATCTTTGACAAAGCAGGAAAAAACATCCAGTGGAAAAGACCGTCTCTTCAATAAATGGTGCTGGGAAAATTGGACAGCTACATGCAAAAGAATGAAACTTGACCACTCTCTCACACCATACACAAAGATAAACTCCAAACGGATGAAAGACCTCGATGTGAGACAGGAATCCATCAAAATCCTAGAGGAGAACATAAGCAGCAACCTCTACGACATCGGCCAAAGCAACCTTTTTCATGACACATCTCCAAAGGCAAGAGAAACAAAAGAAAAAATGAACTTGTGGGACTTCATCAAGATAAAAAGCTTCTGCACAGCCAAGGAAACAGTCAAAAAAACTAAGAGGCAGCCCATGGAATGGGAGAATATATTTGCAAATGACACTACAGATAAAAGATTAGTATCTAAGATCTACAAAGAACTTCTCAGACTCGAAACACAAGAAACAAATAAACAAATCATAAAATGGGCAGAAGATATGAACAGACACTTTTCCAAGAAAGACATACAAATGGCTAACAGACACATGAAAAAAATGTTCAAAATCATTAGTCATCAGGGAAATTCAAATCAAAACCACCTTGAGATACCACCTTACGCCAGTTAGAATGGCAAAAATTGACAACGCAGGAAACAACAAATGTTGGAGAGGATGTGGAGAAAGGGGATCCCTCTTACGCTGTTGGTGGGAATGCAAGTCGTTACAGCCACTTTGGAAAACAGTGTGGAGGTCCCTTAAAAAGTTAAAAATTGAGCTACCTTATGATCCAGCCATTACACTACTGGGTGTTTACCCCAAAGATACAGACGTAGTGAAGAGAAGGGACATATGCACCCCAATGTTCATAGCAGCATTTTCCACAATAGCTAAATCGTGGAAGGAGCCAAGATACCCTTCAACAGATGACTGGATTAAGAAGATGTGGTCCATATATACAATGGAATATTACTCAGCCATCAGAAAGAACGATTACCCAACATTTGCAGCAACATGGACGGGACTGAAGGAGATTATGCTAAGTGAAATAAGTCAAGCAGAGAAAGACAATTATCATATGGTTTCACTCATTTATAGAACATAAGGAATAGCAGGGAGATCGGTAGGAGAAGGAAGGGAAGAATGAGGGGGGGTAAACAGAAGGGGGAATGAACTATGAGAGACTCTGGACTCTGGGAAACAAACTGAGGGCTTCAGAGGGGAGGCAGGTGGGGGATTGGGATAGGTTGGTGATGGGTACTAAGGGCACGTATTGCATGGAGCGCTGAGTGTTATACACAAAAAATTAATCATGGAACACTACATCAAAAACTAAGGATGTACTGTATGGTGACTAACATAACATAATAAAAAATAAAAAGTAAAATAAAATAAAAAACATAAAACAAAAAACAAAAGCAAAACCAAAAGACATCATCCAGCCTGCAAGGCGTTTTTAGTACTGTTGGAGAATGAGACATTTTAAAAAAGTAAGAGCTTGGGGCGCCTGGGTGGCATAGCGGTTAAGCGTCTGCCTTCGGCTCAGGGCGTGATCCCGGCGTTATGGGATCGAGCCCCACATCAGGCTCCTCTGCTATGAGCCTGCTTCTTCCTCTCCCACTCCCCCTGCTTGTGTTCCCTCTCTTGCTGGCTGTCTCTATCTCTGTCAAATAAATAAATAAAATCTTAAAAAAAAATAAAAAATAAAAAATAAAAAAGTAAGAGCAACAACGAAGTGAGTGTTCTAATAGAAGTCTGTGTGAGCAATGGAAATACTTAACTCTCCCTGGGACTATCAGGAAGGTGTCATATTAGAGCTGAGTAATGAAATAAAAATAGATGTTCACCAGTATGAGGAACAGATTGACATTCCAGGAAAGTTAATCCCTGCCCCTAACCCTCACCCAGTAGCCAACCTCTGTTTCATTTAAATGCAATTATGAAGTACTGTACTCATGTACAAAGCATTTTTCACTCAGCATAATTTTTAAAAAATATTTGTCTGCATTGTTGTATGTATCAGTAGCTTGTTCCCCTTTTGTTGCTGAATAGGGCCCAATGTATGAATATATAATCACACTTCATATATCCATTTTCTAATTGATGGACTGTTTCTAGTTTTCGGATATTCTGAGTAAAGCTGCTAAAAGATTCTTACGCAAGCACTGTCTAGACATATATTTTCATTTCTCTTGAATGCTTAAGAGTTGAATTGCTGGCTCATTATATCTAGTTTTATAAGAAATTGCCAGGCTTTTCTAAATGGTTATTACACTGTATCTTCCTACCAACCATGGCGGAGAGTTCGAGTGCTCCACGTCTCCACATCTTTGCCAACATTTCACTGCAGCAGTCCATTTGACCATTTTGCACATCTGGGCATGTGCAGTGTTACCTTTTTGGAGTTTTAATATGTATTTTCCTGAAGACTAATGATTTGGAGTGCGTTTTCATGTGCTTACTTCTTCTTTGGTGAAGTATCTATTTGCCCTTCCTTCTTCATGTACCCCGTGCTCTGTCTCAAGGCTTCTCAACCTTGGGGACTTTTGCTTTGGCGCCACCCCCTCTCTGATATAACTGTTATAGGTCGAGGCCCCTGTCTTTGGTATTTATAAAAAAAGCACTCTCGGTGATTCTACGTGTGCCCATGTTTGAAAACCTTACTGCTGTGGTCCAGTGGTTCTCAACTTCCATAGCTATCAGAATCACCTGGAGGGTTTGTTAAAAAACACAGATTGCTGAGATCCATCTCCAGAGTTTCTGATTCGATGAGTCCGGGTTAGAGTCTGAGAATTTGCCTTTCTTACAAGTTTCCACACGATGTGATGCTGCTGGTCCTGGGACCGCCGTTTGAGAATCACTGCTTTAGCCAAACCAACCAACCAACTTCTCAATAGACACCAAATTCTTTCAAGCTGTTCTTCTTGGTGTATTCTCTTCTCTCTGTTGAGGTCCCATCTCAACTCTTTGTGTTCCTTGCACATGCCTAAGAACCAACATGAGTGTCACAACCTTCATGAAGTCTGCTCGGATTCAGTTTCCTCTCATTTCTCTGCCACACTCTATTACCGTGATTCCTGTGGTAACTGTACTTATCACACTGTTTGGTAAATATCTGTTTATTTGTTCTGGCTGCAGCACTTCCCTCTTCCACACAGTGAGAGTACTGTAAAATCAGAAACCAACTAACAATATCTGCACATTACTGAGTTTCCACTATTTTATTTAAAAATTCCTTTAATTGTTGTTTTAATGAATGAGAGGCTGGATGACTAATGGAACATGTAATATACAAGGCTTCTCACATACTCAGGTTCTTTAAAACTACACTTGACCACTTGTTATTAAATTGGCAGCCAGATCATAGGAGTCAGAGAGCAAATCTACAGCAACAACTAAAAATAAAAGCCACATATCACAGGCTACAGCTAGCATTATCTATTTTTTTTTTGAAAAAAAGAAAAAATAAGAAAGGGGACTTGAAAGGAATTCTTTTGAATTGAATAAGCCAGCAAATATAAAATCAAAGAAAACTTTAACAAGATGAAAGTGAAGCATGATTTTTCTCAGAGTATTACATTTGTTTCCCGAAGGCTTTCTTATCAAGTAAGAAGTGCTTTTTAAAAAAATTGAATCTCCAGAGATTTAAAAAAAAAACAAAGTTCCATATGAAGACTGTTGCTAGAAATGTTGTAAGGTTTTATTGAAAGATTCACTTGCGAACTGAGATGGTAGTGCTAATGGCAAGGCTAACAACGTCCTTGCTCTCATTGTGCCGCAGACTTAAAGTGCTATTCATCAGGTATCTCTTTAGCCCTTCCGAGAGCCCTAGAAGGTAGGTAGGATTATTCCAATTTCATAAATGACAAAACAGAGGCTGACGGAAGTTAAATAATTTGTTCAAGGCCAGTATTAAACCCATTTTTATGGAGGGTTGCCAGATGAATTATGGGATGCCCGATGAATTTGAGTTTCGGACAAATAACAGAGGCTTTTGTTTTGTTTTGTTACAAGTGTTTCTCCTGTAATATTTGGGACATGATCATATTAGAAAATTATGCATTGTTTATTTGAAATTCAAATTTAAATGGGTGTCCTGTATTTTTATTTGCTAAATCTGAAAGCCCTACTTTTATCTCACTCCAGAAAAATTGGCATCAGACCACTGCATTGCATTGCTTCCTAATTCTCTCTTACATAAAGGCAATCCCCAATTTACTGACATGAAATTTATGGGCCGAACTTCAAACAGTAAGCACGGCATCAAGGCCCTTTATGATCTGGTCTCCACCTTCCCGTTCTCCCATCCGGGGGCATCACAAGTGCCAAGGCTCGGAGGCAGGAGCTGAATGCTGTGGGCCTGGAGGTCGGAGTAGCTGCCAAGAAGTCGGACCCGGATCAGAGGCTACATGATGCAGGGCTTTGGCGACCACTGTGAGGACACACACGTGTTTCTCCTCTGAGTGAGGCGAGCAGCTCTTGGGGAGTTTCAAACAGAATGACATGACCCGGCTTAAGTTTTAACGGGAGCAAACTGGCTGCTGTTTGGAAAACAGGGATGTATTGCAAATACTCAGGTAGCAACTCAAGTGGCTGCTCTCCTTGATGACGGACTTCTTGTTGGTGGGTTCAGGCTTCCAGCGGTGCTATGCTGTGCTCTGGGTGTCAACTTGCAACTTGGAGCCGAGGAGAGGGGCTCACTGTCCCAGCTTTAAGGCGGAACCTGGTGTTCCATACGGAGACCTGAAGGGATGTGGCTCCAGGGGTACCTTGTGGGTGTTGCATCTTTGGGTGCAGATGAGGCAACGCTAGGCGCAGAGAGCAACGTTCTCTCACAAGGAGGGGCAGCGAAGGCCGTGGGGAGACGGCCCTCTCAAGGGGAGAGCGGGTGGTGGACAGGCAGCGGGAGCACATGCCCGGACATGTTCCCGAGCCTAAATGAGACACTTCCTGGGATCCCCAGAAACAACTGGGAGAGAGTGGGGGTGGGGCTGGCAAGGTACTGCAACTGTGCGGGGGTCCAAATGAGGCTGGAAGACTTTGTGGTTAGTCTGACTGTGACCTAATTTATAGCATACCTGGACAGGTCTGGAGACATCAGGGTTAGCCAAATTAAATAAAAGAAGTTAAAAGGGAGAAGAAAACATAAGAGGAGATAGGAAAGGATACAGTGCCATACAAAAACCCCGATAAACACTTAGCAGATTTTTAACTAAATGTCTCCTTTGTGCCAGGCATGCACTTTTTAGACATTACCTCATTCATTGTTCACAACAATCCTCGGGCAGGCATAGATTAGTACCAAGCCCCTTTTACAGATGAAAAAAAGTTGAGCACATAAACAGCTTGTACAAAATCAGGCAGACTTGAACTATTTCTGTCAAACAGTAGGCAGAGTTCATGTTTTTTAAAAAAAAAAATTTTTTTTAAGTAATCTCTATGCTTAACGTGGCGCTCTCACTCATGACCCAGAGATCAAGAGTGAATGCTGTGCCGAGTCAGCCAGGCACCCAAAGTTTATGTTCTTACAAACAACTAAGCCATCAAGCCTCCTGGGGGAAAAATTATCCTAATGAGCTTGGCATAGTTCTGTAGCTAAAATAAAAATGACTGAAATCAAGAGAGATGCCAAGAGCAAGTCTGAAAATCACTATGAGGAACACTTATTACGGAGAGATCAGAGCTCCTGAAGAGGCAGGATTCCAGTGTGGAGAGCAGGAATAGAGATGTACACCGTCGCTCCCTTTGCCTCCCACCAGGGGCTTAGCTGTCTCCCATTTCTGTGGAGAAGAGCTGGCCAGTTAGCTTCAGGGCCCGTGGCCATTCATGCCTCAGCAGCAGCCCACCCAGGCCAGGTCATTTGCAGCACACAGGCACCATGATTGCCCATCGTATCCCTAACTCTGTCCAAATTATGGATTGAAGATGAAGTCAAGATGAAGGTCTCTGAATGCTGCATGGAAATACAGACCCAAAACAAACAGGTTAAGTAACCACTCCCTTGCTTCCTTGTGATACATACCTCTAACTAATTCAGTTGACACTACCTTTGAGAGCGTGTCTCCCAAGTTCTTGTTGGTTCCCCAGCTAGCATTCAGCCCAAATGATGAAAATTAAGAGACTGATGCATGGTTGATAAAGGGGAGCATCCAGGTAAAGGATTTCATGTGGAAAAAAACAGAAAGTTTCAAAAAGAAGGTGACATTTTCAGCCTTGTTTATAAAGACCCAAAATAGCAATCGGAATGCTTTATACATTTCAGATCTTCAGGGGCGTATCAGAGTGCTTGCTTAGAGGTCTCTTCAACTATGGGGTTCAATTTGTGGTCCAGACCTTTCCCAATGTGCACAGAAATTCAATACCTTGTAAGCCCAGGTGACTTGCTTAGTTGAATGTTTTGTTAAATGCTGAAAGATGTATTACAACGTAGTACTCAGCTTGCATGCCTAAGTATTACACACTCTAGCCAGGTAATTCTACAGTGGATGCTTACTAGATTGACCTGATCTGACTGTAGGTAGTCAGCAAAAGCAAAAGTAATTACAAGTAGAATTCGAAAGAGCTCAAATTCTTTATAATCCATTTAAATGTTTGGTTTGTCTATAGTTTCCTTTGTGAATTGATGGTTTAGCTCTGCAGTTTCAAACCTCAGCCTGATAAAAGTACAGATTTCTGGGCTCTTTCCCAGATAATCTATATCAGCATTTTCAGCAAGCACCTCAGGTATTTGGGTGTAAGTCAACCAAGAACTTTGCTTTGGAAAACAATGAATAGCCTCTCTAAGGCCCTTTAACATATCTGACAGCTTTGCCTTGTCCTAGAGTGTTTGCAGAAGCCTTTTCCCATACACCTGGTAGAGTTCATTTGCCCTTTGGAATTAGCAGGGCACTAAGCACTTACTTTTCTCTAATTATTTCCCATTATGGCATAGACTACTTTTATTTCGGATCATGTTATTTTGTATAAAAGGCAGTAACAACTTTCGTGGACATGAAAAAACATAAAAGAGCCTGGAAGGTATAAACATCTTATTTGTGAAATTTCTAGTCGTTTTATAAAAAAATATGTCTATCATCTATCTACCTATCGATCCATCAGTCTATCCATCCACCCACCTACCTACGTATATGAAGTATCTAATGTATTTTGGATATTAAATATATTTTCTATAAAATGAACTGGGAACAAAGGAGGCTGAGTTGAATACTCTTTTCTCAGCCTCAGTATGTCCCGTCACTTTTGGCATTCTTTGAGGTAACGTTCCAATCTGACTGCTGCCACGAGTCTTTCCTAGCTATGTGTGATTCCCCATTTGTAAACTGTATCTTCATATGGTTCTTACCATAACTTACTTGTCATGTAACTTACTTTTTTTTTTTTTAATCTGTAGCCTTTATCCTCAGTCAGTTTATATCCTTCTTGAGGGAAAACAGGATTTTCCTTCTTTATTTCCATAGCAAAAACCTCAGTGCCATTCATTAGCGTTCAATCAATAAAGATTTGCTAATGGATTTATTCAGAAACAGGAGTAGGGTAGTGGTGTGCTAGGTAAGTATAGTGCATTAATAAAGACTTCAATTTGAAATAATTCAAGTCTTAATTTTTATGCATTAATGAAATATGTAGGCATAGATGATTGCAGAATCACAGATTTTTTTAGCTTTGGCTGGCTGCTTATAAATTATCAAGTGCATGTCTATTATTTTTTACATGAGGAAATCAGTGTTTAGGGCACTAAGCTACCTGATAAAAAGGAATAATTTACTTCAACATTTCATTTCATACATAAAATAATCGTTCTAGTTATCTTTGCATTTTTTTGTAGCACCTAGTTCACACAGAACAGGCACCCAAATGTCAGCTGAATGGAAATCAATTTCACTAACTGGATATTTAGAACTAGCCAACGAATGGACAGCTCGTGCCTTCAGCTTCTCACATGCTCCACAAGGGGTACCACCACCTACAGCTGTCCCATTAGCTCATTTTGCTGGATCTCCCTTGCTTCAGATACAATTCTTGTTTCTTGTTCATTCCAGATTTCCTTTGAGCACCTGCCTCAGCATGTGGATTCTAGCTCTTCTTTCTGACTCCTACTGCATGTGTTAAAAACCTAATTATATTGTATCCTTGCTGAATCTGTAATCATATCTGCGTTTCTGAAAGAGAAGATTTATGCTTTTACTTTCCTTTTTAGGAACCACGGACGGTTTGGTTCATGTGGTCTGGAAAGGAGAAAACAGTGGACACCAGACAGGAATTTTCTCTTGGCCAATCAATCACTAGGAGGGACTCCTCAGTCTCCATTTAGATTGCTCATCCTCACTCATTGTTTTCCAAGTCTTAGAAACAAAGTGAGATACTAGAGCTAGGATTTAATTCTTCAGCACCCTAGCCCCCAGTTATAACACAAGGGACGAGGGAGAAAACTCAAGCATCTCCAGGCAGCCATAGTGCTAATGACTTTCCGTGTGTTTAGAGTGTAAACCAAGCACCATGGTTTGGATTTATTCCCTTGGCTTCATGACCAACCCTTGCTCCTTCAGATGTGGTGCTCCTGGAACACAGACTTAACTCGGAGTAAAGATCAAACAGAATGGATTTTAGATAGTTCTGATCTAACCTTACTATTTTGCAGAGAAGAACACTGAGACTCAGAGAAGTGATTTGTGTTAAGGTGATTCAATCGGATTGGATAGTGACAGATCTGGGACTAACACCAGTCATGCTTTCTCTTTCATGGCAGCTGACTTTTGGTAATTGTCTTTTTCTTTTACTTCTTTTACTTCCTCTTTTACTTTTATCTGATATTTGGAGTGATTTCATGCCCATGTAGATGACCAATCTTGCAGCTGAGTCTCGAAGTTCCTTGAATTCTTCATATGCAGTGACTTTTGCTCTGATCCCACTTCCATCACCTTCTCCTATGGGTCTTATCACTTAACTGTCACATGTCTAAAATATCTCAATCTCTAAGTACAACCTTCACTTTTCTCATATGCACTTCATTTTTTCTCCCTTTAAAGGCAGAGGACTTTCCCTTTCTGCCTCTATAATCTCCTTGTCAGCCCCCTCCTATGTTGCCGTCTTCCCTGCTCAGGTTCAACTCCAGGATTCATCTAGTTAGTCAGTCTTTACTAATGTCCTCAGTGCTCTTTATTTGTTGTTTTTCTTTGCACTTATCTGACAAAAATCCAACTGAATGTGTTGGCTTTCTCCATGCTTCTACCAGGGTTGATACAAACCAATGGAGAAAACACCACAGGTGGGCTGATTGATGCCTCTACAACAGTGGTTCTCAAAGTGTGGTCCCCAGACAGGCAGTTCCAGACTCACTCAGCATACTGAATCAGAAACTCTTGGAATGAAACACAACAATCTATTTCAACAAGTTCTCCAGGTAATCCTGATATGCCCTGAAGTTCGAAAAAAAATACTACTGTGTTAAATCTTTTTCTTTAATCTCAATTGGCTATTAATACTAGCTGTCAATCTTTATATGTTTTCTAAATTAGTGATCCTCTTGTTTTACATACTAGCTTCTTTAAATCTCCAATCTCCTCCAATCTGTGGTCCTACCTGTCTCTTCTCACTCTCCAGAGATGATCACCCTCTGACTTATATAGTTTGTGCTTGGACTCCCTTAAACACCTGCCACCAAATCCTCAGACTTATTGCAGTTAGTTGCAGTGGAAGAGTGTTCATCTTCGTGTTGAGGGCCGGCCCCATAAACCTGTCCTCTAGATTCCTTTCCCTTCGGCATCAGGAACTTTCTCCCTTTCTCTTCATCAAGTTCTCTCTCTCCATTGGCATCTTCCACCCAACCTCATCACAATTTACATTCATACACTTGGGGATTTTGCTTTTAAGTATCATAAAAAGCACTATAGGATTTTAAGCAAGGGGGTAACATTATCTGATGTATAGTTTATGAAGATTTTGATCTTTCTTGTGTGGAGAATAGATTGCATGGGCTGAACCAAGAAAATCAGTTTGCCTGTAGTGGAGAGGTAACTAGCTTTGAGTTATGATTTGGAAGTAGAATTAATAGGGGAGGGTGGAGAGAATCAAAGGTAATCCTAGTCTTCTTGGTTTTGACAACTGTGTGGATAATGAAGTTGTTTATCAGAAGGAGGAAGGCTGGGAAGGGATAAGATGACTGGAAAAAAAACAAGAATGTTTTGGTCATGTTGAATTTCAATTGTTTATTGTCTCTCTATGAAGAGACAGGCATTTAAATGCTTGAGTCTAGAATTCTGGGAAGAGATCGGGAATACAAATTTAGATTTAGGAATCTTTGGCCTATAGGAGACATTTGAAGCTCTGTTATTTAATGAAGTCACCCTGGAAAAGTGTGTAGAACGAGAAAGTAGCCTATGACAAAGCCCTGGGCTACTCTAATATTTAAAATGGGAGTATGGAGTGAAAATTTATAACACAGGAAAATGAGAATGAGCAATTGGTATAGTAGGAGAATTTCTCAAAATTCTCCAAATCAATTCTTAGCCAAATTTTGCTGAGAAGTAAATGAAAATAAGAACAGAGAGGTAACCATTGGAAATGGCAACACTGAGGGCTCCAGAGACCTTGGCAAAAGCACTCACAACAGAATGGTAAAAACAGAAGTCTGATTAGAGTGGACTGAGGAAATTAAGTTATTGAATTAAAGTCTGGCCTGAGGAAAAGCTGAAAGATCTGTTAGTCCTTCATTCTACCCTGCTTAATAGATTCCTGAAATCAAAACCATTCTAAAAAGTGACTTGAGTCCTTCAAGCTGATGCCAACTTCTGGAGAAAAAAGAGTGGTTATTAAAGACTCTAAAGACTATTTGAAAGGTTTAAATGAAGGTCTCATGCAATTTAAACAGAACTGGAATGTTAAAAATCAATACAGAGCTCCCTAAATGAAACTATTGATAGGGTGGTTACCATACCAAAACAGCCACCACCATGACAAAATTAGTTAAGTAACGATAGGTATTCCAATTTGTTAATTGGAATCTGATATTACCTGGGATAAGTCAAGTTTAATATGATTAGTCCATAGATATTTGAGAGTTGGCAACACGCACGCGCACGCACACACACACACACACACACACACACACACTTGCACTCTCATCATTTTTATTAGTCAATCCCTTTAAGATAGTATATTTAATTTCATGGGTGATAAAATATGAGAGATCGCATCCTCATCAGCATATATTTACGAAGTCCCTGATGTACGTACATAGGAAAGGACATCAGAAATGAGCACTATGATTATAACAACATTGGGAAAATAAAACATATAAGGAGTCAAGTCTTGGCTAAATCCCCAACTCATAAAAACTGGCTATCAAGCAGCACATGTACTAACGATGGTGAACTGGCCATATATCAAGGGTCATCTTAGTCTGCAGACTATAGAAACAACTGTTGGCCATACAACTAGTAAAGATAATTATCATCACTGAATGACACTATTTAATAAGAGAGGGAGCCAGGTTAGATGGTTATTTGTTGCCAGAATACTATATCCATGTACCGTTCACATGTAATTGCTCAAATGCAAGATTCCCTTCGTGATGGAGCATTTGGGAAAGAGCAATCTTTCATTTATTTCACTTTAACTACAACTAATCTCATATATAATATTTCAATTGTCTATTCATTTACTGTCATATTTTAAATTAGCAGAAATGTATTGAGCACTTATTATGTGCAAAGCACTGTACTGATGTTGCCTTACATATATGCATATAAGAATGAAATAAGCCCCAAATATTAAATCTTTATTTTAGAATGAATGAGTTGCTGACATGCTGGTGCTGTTACCAAAGGGTGTGAACACCAAATGTTTAGTTCCTACCAGCTCATGACCCCCATCTTCATCGAAGTCCTCCTCTATCCCATCAGTCATCTCTTCTCCATCCGCATCTGGCCCTCCTTCAGCAGGCTCCTCTGTAGAGTGATCTGCATTCTCTGACACACATTCATCTTGGATCAGCTCTATACTCTCTTCCAATTGCTTCTTCTGAGCTTCTGGGGGGGAGAAAGCAAATGACTACTACCTTGGGTTGCTCATGAGCCATTTGGATAAACCATGAAAAAACAGTCTATGAAAGGGTAAACTCTGTGTGAGGAAGATAAGGTAATATTATGTTCCAGTTGAATGTCTTCAGTCACGTAAATTAAGTACCTATACGTATCTATGTGCATGTTTATGTAAGTAATTTATTTTTAAATGGAATTATCAAAAATTAGGAAGTCCAGATGGTACTAGTATATAAAGAAATAAAGATTTACATAAATAGATGGATCTTCCTGGCTATATATATTCTTTTCTAATAGGGATAGTCTCTCTGAGGAGAAGATACAGCAAAAACAAAGGGCAAAAATCACATAAAACATAGAACTTGTTCACTCAAGAAGGGAAGATGAAGAAAGTTCATTGACAAGTTCAAATCTAGTGAAAAAGACAAAAATTCACTGAGGGGAAAAAAGTACAAAAGCACATGGGTTGTCTTTCAGACAACTTGTCTATGTGAACAATACTTGGACATTTTAGAGTCTAAATTCTGTTGGCAGTGTGGTTAACTGCAATGGTTAAGAATAAAATTCTGGTGTTAGATTTACTAGCTTTGTGATGCAAAGCCAAAATGGATAACCCTCCTTGTGCCTCAGTTTTCTCATCCTTACAATTAGGATAACTGCTTCTTAACTTCCAGGGTTTGGAATGGTAAATCAATGAGTTTAGTAGAGTTATTTGCAAATAATAAGTGCTCAACAAATGAAGCTACATTCTACATTAATAGAATACCCTCTAATTACCAGGGTGTGCGCGTTCCATTTACAGAAATTCGCCCAGATGGGAATTTTGCTGACAACATAATAAGTATTTCCCCTAGTGGTTGGTTTTCATTTCCTGTGACAATATCAAGAAGCATTGGGCATTGACTAAACAAGATCATTTACTGTACCTCCTTCTCTAACTTACCCCTCTGTATGCGTGGTTATCTCAAAAGCTGGGTGGATTTCACTCATTTTGATTGTTATTTTACCAGACGATTATCCCATTATTTGATTTGAGTTTTAAGAGATGCTACTTCTTAAGCTTATTTATTTATATTTTATGGCAATAAAGATTGTTTATAGAGCCAAATAAATTGAGGCACATTCATTCCTAGTCTTTTTCATAATGTGAGTTAAAAAGAAAGTAAGCATTGGTATACATATATTTTGACTCAGCACAAATCTTTCCAACACAACTAACACGTAAATCAATAAACTGATAAAAATGATGTATAAATAAGCAGGTATCCTCTTCTATAAGTTGTATAAAATTTTAAATATAGCTACTCATATAAATACATGTGTTCTTATATTTTAATTCTCCAAATACTAAAGATTATGTATTGAGAATCAGGCAGAAGGGTAAGGCTGTGCCCGGCCCTGCTGTCAGAGCACAGGATTCTAGGTCCAGCTTAGCTACTTGCCAGTGGAATCATGCGCACTGGGCTTGAGTCTGTTTTGGCCACTTGATCAGGTCTTTGAAACATAGTAGGTCAACCTTTCCTCATCTATATAAAAGCTTTCATAAAAATACCTATCTCTGGGGTTTGCTGTGAGGATTAACAGGGCTTAGTTGGGAAATGTTTTGCACACTATGAAGGGAGACTACATAAATGTGTACTGTTACATACAAAACAGGAGACTGCACATTCCTCATTGAGAATATGTCAAGATAACAACAACACCAGTAAGCACGGAACGAGAGGCCTGGGCAAATCAGGGAATAACAGCGAAAATCTTGGGGGGCTGAGGCTCCATTCCAGAGGAGGAGAAGAGCTGGTGTGGGTCCAAAAAGGTTAAAAGTAATTACTACAGCCATCTTAAAATGACAAACCCTAGGCTCTTTTTCTTCACATTTGCTTCCCACATGTAGACACAGACTATACATTCCGTGATGTTTTTCTGTCAACTTGTTAGTTTCCCTTTTCTCCATAGAACATAACTAATGTAGTGATGATGTAAATTCTGATTTAAAGCTGCATCTTTCTCTTTGTGTATGTGAGTGTCCATATGAAAGCAAGTAGCATAAATTCCCTTTTCTCTGATGTTTACGTTACTTTTAGCATAGAAAGTCCTATAAAGATTCTAAACTGATTATTGTCAAACTTAAACAAAAAGGTTTAGTCTGGAGAAGATGACCCAAGTATCTGAATTAAAAGGAAGGCAAATCAGAAAAAAAAAAAAAAAAAATAAAAATAAAAGTAAAGATAAAGATAAAAATAAAAATAAAAGGAAGGCAAATCAGGCAAGAGATACAGACCAAACATGCTGAACTTAACTGTTACTGAAAATTGCTCGGTTTTATTCATCTCGCCTTCCTTCCACGTATCATTGTCTTCTACAGGTCTTGACCTTTAACCTACCTACACACCTCTGGCGAGCACCGAGAGGAAGCTGTGATCCGCAGACTAGCTTGAGCCCTGAAGTTTTGAGTCTCCTGACGTTAATCACACCCCATGCTCTACCCTATGGTCTCTCCTCCTGCTGACGTCTTGGGAAGCACAATGTATCAGGCAGCTCTGATTTCGACCCTTCAGTCTTTCTTCTAAGACTGATTTTTTGTCACCTGGTCCCTCCCATTTTGCCACTCTGGGTCACCATGCTATTTGTTCAAAATACCCTTGCTCGGGGCGCCTGGGTGGCTCGGTTGGTTAAAGTGTTTGCCTTCAGGTCAGGTCATGATCTCGGGGTCCTGGGCTGGAGTCCCACATCGGGATCCCTGCTCAGTGGGGAGTTTGGTTCTCCCTCTGCCCCTCTCCCCGCTCGTGCTCTCTCTCTCTCTCTCTCAAATAAACAAATAAAATCTTTAAAAAAATACCACTGTTCCCACAACCTGGTTTTGGTATTTCGAGAGTGAGAGAGTAATGGACGTTTGGGATTGGACAGTTATTATCCTATACAGTGAAAAAAATGTCTTGAATTTTACAACTTTTCCTAAAGCCAGACTTTCTCAATTTTAGATTATTATGTTTATTTTTTGTTATGATACATAACTGTACTTTTGTGTAGGATTAATATTATTTTGGAAATTCATTTGGTCTGACCTACACATTTCCTCTTTAATGATTTCAGAAATATTTGTTCTCTGGGAACCCTTCATTTTTAATGTTGAAATTAATATTCCGGGTTTTCTCCCCTCTGAAAAATCTTTGACCAAAGAAGCATGGAAGATTTTCAGAGAACCCAGGTAGGATCAGAACTTAAAGATGAGTAGCCCTCATTTGGCTTTGTGTATCAATTTGTTGCAGTTGTATTTGAAATCCAAGCTGACCCTCCTGATTTTCCTACCTGAATGGGGTCCCTTCTCTCCCAATCAACCAAAGCCCAGATCAAATGCTGTCTTATAGTCTACTGTTATCTTATCCTCTTCTCAGTGGTGTTTAAGTTTCCTTACTATTTGAGCTATTGTCTCAAAAGGTCATTATCACACTCAAAGGGGATAATATGGATGTTAATCTTTTGTAAAGTGAAAGCGCAATACAAGTCAGTTACCAAGAATTGTTTAATTTACTCCGTACCCCTTACTAAGTGCCTTGCACATAGAAGAGATAACATAAGCTATTAGAGAGGATATAGGATTTGAGATCCATAATTCTGTTAATTACTAGTCCTATTAACTATGGCTTTCTTCTCTAAAAGATGAGCATGAAAATAACATCTTTCAGAGAGTTTTTGTGTACCCAAATGAGGAAAAAGAGGCGAATGTGTTTTCTAAAGTGTAAAGGCCACAAAAACATGTTATCATTACAGGGTCAAAAATAGTTCTTGAGTTGAATCTATACCGATTATTTGCTACAGACAAGAAGTTGATGTCAAGATCATTCATCACTACTGACCATTAAGAACCATACAGTACAAAGACAATTTTGGCTTCATTTCTGTTTAGATAGGCATAGGGTTTTAAGTTATTCCCTGCTTTTGTGTTTGTGTTACATATCATACACGGGACTCCTCTGACAGCCTATTTCAAAGCCCAGGGTGTATTAGAGTTCAATGCAAAAAAACTTAGGACTTATCCTCATTCGTTAACTTGAAGGCTAAATGCATGGAAAACATTATCTGGTTTGAGAAAAAAAAAAAAAACCTTTAATTACAATGGTAATCAATTCATCGCAGTTTAACCGAAATACAATCAACCTGTGATATGGTAATATGTAGTCATCATAGATTTTTGTCATTACCTCAGTGAGCAATGTTATAATCACTAAACAATGATAGATTCCAGGAATAAAATAACACAAGAAAGCACATCTTGTTTATGAAACTGTTGGTTCACAGTTTAACAAGCAGTTTTGATCCAGTAATTATCTTGTTGAAATAGAAACAAAGCAACTTGTTCTATTTTTTATGAATAATTAATTTTACTTCTACTAGGAGTGAGTAATATTTTTTAGTTTACTCCTAACTTTATAACGTTTCTTTATCTGCATAATCCTTTTCCACTTATCACTTTTCCTTTTTATTGGGAGAGTTGAATGTATATGTCGTCTGTATGTGTGTGCATACACATTTATGACTCTGTTACTTTGGGGCAGAAACATTTTTATTCATCTTTGTAGCCCTGATGGTTAACTCAGAGCCTTACATGCAAATGAAATATTTGCTGAATATATTCATGAATTGTTGTGGAACGCAAAAATGAACATAAATGTCTGGGTGTTAAATTCTTTTCAGAGTCAAAGTGATTGCTGAATTTGGCATCATGGTAGCAAAAATATGAAGCCACAGAGGTTAAAAGAAACATCTTTGCTACATATTCCATGAGAGCCCCATACCACTAAGGCAAAGTAAGATGTGGGGTCTGACAGTTTCTTAGAATAGTGTTCGATTTCACACGGCTAAGTCCTCAGGAGAAAAAGTACGAAATCTGTAAGGGCTTACAAGAGGAGGTTTGTTTTTGAACCTGTTGTCTTCTAAGTCAGAGTGACGGGTGACCATAGCATTTCTTTTGTGGGTGAAGTGAGATTTAGATTTTTTTTTTTTAAAGAATGGATTAGGAACCAAAAAGCTAGCAGCTTATGCTTAAAGGATATCTCTAATATTACAGAAATTATGGATTTCAACAAAAGAAAAGATTTATTATGGCTCCAAGTGAGTGAGTGCTTACGAAGTGCTGACCATGCAATATTCATTACCTCTAGGCCTTGAAACACCCTGCAGGGGGGGGCTTCCTTATCATTTTACAGATGGAGAAACAGGTGCTCAGGGTCACATCGTGCGTGCAAGAGTCAGAATCCCCACTTCAGCTTTTCTGACTCCAGAGCCTGGGCTGTTTCCTAATATTTCTCTGGAAGAAAGGCCTAATTTGACAGAGCTTTGAATCTCTTCAGTAACCAGGCAGTTTTAAATTAAAGAATGAAGAAAGTCTGTTTAGTTAGGGGCACACGCTCCAACTAAAGAATGGCTGTCAGAGGAAAAGAAGTGCAAGTGGTAGGTAGGTGCTTCTGTCTACGTGAAAATGCCTCAGGCTTCAGAAAGCCGTGAAAGAAAAGAATTTGATACTAAATTTCAACCCTCCTATTCAAAAGTTTTTTTGCACATCGCATGTCTATTTCAAAAGCTATATATGATTGAGAAAACGAGTTAGAATTGTTGGGATTTATGTTCAAAGCATTTTTATTAAATTCAGTTTGCTGCATAGCTATTATCATTAATATAACTCTGAAAATTGGTTGAGTTGGCAATTAAGTTTTTTGACAGGCCGGCTTAATTGCTAGCTAATTGCTAGCTCAATTGTACTTAGCAGATGGTTGGAAAGAATGTTGATACAAAACAGTCACATTATTCATTAGAGCCTGGAACTATTGTTTTTGCATACCAGTATAAGCTGTATTTTTTTTTAAATTCTACATTATGACACCTGTATATAATATGAATTTAACTCAATGATTCCAATAAATGCTATTTAAAAAGATGCAACTTATTATGGATGGTGTTACTAATAATGACATAAATGAGCATCAGGAAATTTACATAGGAGGATTGCTTTCCAGTTAAAATGTCAGTTACATAAGTACATTCCTGGAGAAGATGACCTCAAAGTTGTTCTCACGGAGTACTCTGGATTGTTGAGGTCACCATGAGTTCAATATAAATGATTTTAAAAATTACAAAGATACTGGGCTATTTAAACCTCACAGTAATTTTAAGGGATAGGTATTAATCCTCCCCCGCCCCCCATTTTATAGATTTCATAAAGACCTTTTCAAATATCACACAACTAGTAAGTTCTGGGACTAGATCTCTAATAGGATTGAACCTAGTTCTGTTTGATTCTTAGCCTGGGGCCTTTGATGTTTTGCTAGTAATCTATTTGCCACAAGGAAAATGAATTAAGGAGGAAGCAACTAGAAGTGGGGAGACCAGCTATCAGGTGAGGCATTGGAGGATGAGTGTTCTAACTGATTTGTGGTGATGGTTATACTGCTCGGTAAAATTACTAAGAAGTCATTGAATTGCACTCTTGGGATGGGTAAGTTTTGTGCTATGTAAAATATACCTCAATAAAGTTAAAAAATAAGAGTGCATCAGAGCAAGTGAGAGATGATGAGGCTTTGGCTACAGGTAATAGTATTGGGAAAATAGAAGGGATGGAGTGAAAAGATGCTAAGGTAAGGTTTTGGAACACTGGCTGTGGAAGGAATAGAAGATGTTCAGTTTGGCAATTTTGATTGACAGGCTTTATGTAGTGGTGATGTGAATAGAGCCAGGACATAGAGAGTAGCGTATATGAGATAAGGAAGTGAGGAGAAGAATTTCAATTTTGAAAGACCATGATTGAGTTATTACCAAGGACCTCAATGCACCCCTCAGCTTGACCAAACTTTAGACAGGCTTCTTCCTAACTATAGGCTCCTGACCTCCTTTTTCTTAGAGCGTTTACTTTAGAAAACTTGGCGATTGTAAATTCTTTCCATGCTCCTTTAAGATGTAAATCTTATACAACCTAGGCCTGTCTTTCTTAAGACCTAGAAGTCATTCCCTTGAAATGCAATCATCAAGAAAGATAGCCTCTGTGGGAGAATAGAAGCTTATCTTCCATAACAGTCAATTAGCAAACACAGATGGCCCAATCATACCGCCCAGCCTCCGTACTAATGTCCTCTAATACTGTTCCATTAGCTTAGCATTTAAAAATTATCCTGCCTTTTGTTTTAGTAGAGTGCGATTTCCATCCCATATTGCACTAGTCTTGACCCCTATTGCAACAGTCTAGAATAAAGTCTTCCTTGCCATTTTTAGTAAGTGTCCCGTGCAATTTTTCTTTTACAATTATCCTACGGATAACCATAGAAGTTTTCCATTAAGCAGAGGGAAAAGCTTTGATCCAGTTGCTGAACACAACTCACTCTCTTTTCATCCCTTTAAATTTAGCTTCTTTAAAGCATTTAATTTTTGTAGCCAAATATTTCCATAAGACTTGTTATGAAAAATAGCAGTTTTCTGTTCCTACCTGCTCACCATTTTCAGTTTTTTAAAGACTTTCCACTCAGCTCATTCTTTTAAATATATGTCCTCATATTTCTAAATAATATGCTTATACTGTGATTCTTTTTTCTTTTCCTTTTTTTTTTTTTTTAAACAATACAGCTTTATTACATCACTGTTTCCATTGGTCAAGAGACCAATCACAGTCTAGCAGGAGTCTCTGTTTCAGGGTTTCATTGGCTATAATCCACTGAGGAACCCAAATTCTTATTGGCTGTGGGTTTCTTGATCAATTTTATGCTCTGTTGATATCATACTTAGAAAGCTGAAGATTGAGTTCTGTCATACAGTCCCCACTTACTTCCCCAACACTCTAGGGAGTTATACTGTAAATTAGATCAATTTTCTGTTTTTAAATACTTTTAGGTATGTAAATGCTTTGTGCAGCTAAACTGTTAGTATATAATAGATAATTTTTCTTTCCTGAACAATACTATTTTCTTTGGTGTTAAAAACTGCCTTAGGTGTTTTGTTTTGTCTTTTTCAATTTAGTTCTCTATCTACTTTAGATGTGTAAATCTCATTTCAACTAATTCACATCCCCACCCATTATCCATTAGATCAATTTCTTTTCTGGGCCTGTTGCACAGCTCATGCCAGAATCTCCTTTACCACCATCCTAAGGGTTCTTCTTGCTCTTGCCTTTGGGTTCCCCTGCTTTGGGAAAGCCAGGTGTCCCCTTTCTTGGTTTACCTCCTCGTTTTGGTGAAGTACTTCCTCCAGTACTTTTCAGAGAAAGAATGAATTGGAGGTACACTTTTTGATATTGATCTATCTGAAAATGTCTTTAATCTAGCCTCACAATTAAGAGTTTGGGTATTGGGTGCAGAATGGTAGCTTGTAAACCATCTTCCCTCAGAATTTTTAGGGCATGTTTTCATTGCCTTCTAGCTTTCAGTGTGGGGGCTGAGAAGCCCATTGGTATTCTGATTCCTGTTTCTTTAAGAAAACTATTTTCTCTCTTTTCCTGTCTCTCTGAAGTTGGTAGAACCTTCTCTTTGCCCTCACGTTCTGAAATATCACAATAAGATGCTTCGATGTGCATCTATTTTCATGCATTGTTTCGGGCACTCAGTGGATTCTTTCAATCTGATTAGCTGTTCTTCATTTTGTCCGTTTGTTTTTCTAAAAAAATGTTTTTGATGATCTCCCCTCTTTCTTTCTGAAACCCTGTTATTCAGATATTCATCCAATGATTTTCATATCCTTTCCCTCCTATTTTCTGTATCTATTTTCTTCTATGTTTTCTGGGAGAGTTTTGTCAACTTTATCTTTCAATCCTGTATTGAGTTATTTCTTTGTGCTATCATATGTTAATTTCTAAAAGCTCTTTTATCATCTTCTGAATATTCAAGTTTTAGTTTCATGTTCTTATTTGGTGAATGTAATTTCTTTCTTTCTGAGTGTATTAATCAGTGTTTTTTTCTTTTTAATGTTTTATTCTTTTGCACGATCTGTTTCCTCCAATCTCTTTTCATTTTTCTTTCCTTTTCTGATATCTTCTTTTATGTTAAGTGTTTTCTATTACTAGGTGATGCTTGTCCATTCATATTACTGGTGGGGTATTAAAATATCAATGGGAAGTTTTGTAAGCATAGGATATTGTTTTTGCAGTGTGACTTGGTTGACCATTTCCTTGGGTGACACCTATGCCGCCATCTTTAAATCTTTCCTTTTAGGATGATCATATTTCCAGTGAAAGCTTCTAGTGTCTTGCCAGTAGTCTGGCAGCTAAGGGGGAGGAGAATGCGTGGAATTTCTACAGTAATTGTGTAAACTCAGTTCTCTCCTTAATCTGCAACTGCATTCAGATTTGCTGTTTACCAGCTCTGAGATCTACTGTTGTAGCTTTTCTGTAGGAAACTTCATCAGCTTTCTAGTGGGTCAGGGACAGTTAGGAATGGTGATATAGGAATTTGATTCCTCAACAGACTTGCAGCCACTTATACCTCCTTTTCCAGAAGAATATGATGTCTTTAATTTTGAGCCTTTTGGCTCAAATTAAATTTCTTTAATTTTGAGCCTTTTGGGATTTCTGTGGTTAAAACTGGACTCAGATTTCTAGGATGTGCTAAGTCAGGTACATTTTTCCATCTGCTGCCTAGATTCTACAATTCTGTTCCCATTCTCTTTATGTCTAGCGGTTTTTGTTTTTAAATCCTATCATTTTAACGCAGTTTCAGGAGACAACAAAGCTCAATTTATAAATTTAATCCAATATCTGCAACCAGAAACATCACCAATTTAATCCAGAGTGCAAATGCTAGCAGTAAGGTATTCAGAACAGAGATAGTCACGTTACAGGTGTCAGAAATAGTCAAATTATGGTGAGCACGTTATAGGTGCTCCAGATCAGATCTGGAGCAAAGTTTTCCATTCTGAGTACCTCAATATATGGTAGACAAACTACAGAATGACCAGAGAAGAGAGATGACAATGGTTCAAGATGCAAAACCAAATTACATGAGAAGCAGCTGCAAAAATTATTGATACTTATCTAGAGAAAAGACAGCTTCAAAGATGCTGTGACAAAAATTTAAATGCAGCTAAGTTGAACATCTGTGAGCCAATTATGTTGACTCTCCATTCAAAGGTTGGGAGTGAGAATATTATAGCTCTTTTTAAATATGTAATTGGCCGTTATGTTCACAATGGATGAGACATTCGTTTGGTTTCAGGGGACATAAAAAGGATGACCAAACCAAGTGAAAACAAAAGACCTTTCGGTTTGGTGCCTTATCAGGAGAACCTATCGCAGGCGTCTGAGACATAGATATAAATAGGGACCAACCAAGTAAATAACATTCATGTGTGAACTGGCTAAATAAAAATATCAGCAAACGGAAGAGCGTGCCCTGTGTAAAGTGACAGCAATACTGAAAGATCCCAACTTTTCAAAAGCAGTTATGTATTTTGATATTTATTTGTAATACCATAATTCTTGGACATTATTGTTTAAAATTGTGTCTTTTACCAAACATATTGGGGGGATAAATTTATCTTATGGGACCTGGTTTGTGACCTCTCCAATGCTTAGGTCAAACTTTGTCTATTATCATTGGAACGTCCAAGCGAGACTGGATGGCCATGTATCAGGCACACCGCTGAGAATAAAATCGAATTAAATAATGTCTACTTGCCTTTTCACATCAAAGACTTTATGCCTGAACTTTGATTTTTTAAAAAATGTAGTTGCCCATGGATTAATTGTGCCTATTGCATGATACCCAGTTTCTAGTTTTCTTTCCTGTCTCTTTTATCCTTTTTGGTCATTTAACATCGCTGTGTAAACCACATGTAAATTGTGCCATTCATATGTGGCCATTTATATGTGGCTCTTTTAGAAGAATCATCCAGGAATGAGGCAGAACTGTAGGCTACATTGACATATAAGTGTTGATAAGTGTTTTTGTTGTTTTCAATAATCTACATAGTCACCATATTCCAAAGTTGTGTTTATTGAATTATTCAATAGAGAAAAATAACATAAGCCTCGTGGATTTATGCTAACTGTAACTTAAAAGTTGGGATAGTATGTTTGAGATCATAATCCATTCCTCTAGTTTATATTTGAGGGGTTGAGACCAGAGAAGTTCAATGACTTGTCAGGTTGTGCCTGGTACATAGTACAAGGTGTTGGGGAGTTGGAGAAGGAAGAGAAGACGTGACCTTATGCTCAGGAAGTTTACAGTCTCAAAGTAAGAGTCAGGACACCATACAAATATCTATTCGAAACAATTGAAGGTATAAGAATCCCCAATCAAGTAGTTATACTTCATTACAATTATTCCTCATAGCTTGGAAATGCACTACAAACAAAAAAGAAAAAAAATGGTAGTATGAAACTTGAATACTGGACAATCTCCATGTTGTGTGGTTTCCCCATCTTTGGTTCATGATCTTCCATCTCCTTCCTGCCAGTACTTTATGCTGGAAGCTTTCGTTAACAAATGACTAAGATTGGGAATGAGAGATGTATGAAACAGTAATAATGAAGAGTAAACGTTAGTTAGCTATGAAATAATTAGCTTAACAACCAAATAAGTATTAAAATGTGTGCTGCCTTAAATTCAGGAAGGAGATACTGAGTATTTTTTTCAAGAATTTTATTATATTTCTCTCCACTTTCTATAATCTAGTCTTGACTCTTTCCTTACAACCCTGATTTCTTTTCATAAAGAAAATATAGAAAGTAATCATCTTATCTCCATAAGTACAAATGCTGCTCAGGAGACAATTACTAAGTGAATGAAATTACAAATTAAATAATTCCATTTTCTTCCTAACATGTTAAAGTAAGAAAGACATAAATATCAAAAGACTAAGCCTATCATTTTAAAAATAACTCTCTCATGACTGGGAAAGTTTAAACACGTACAAAAATAAGGTGACAGTCTTTCATGAAAAGAAAATTCAAGCTTTGAATTTTGGCGTTACATTTATAGATGATCTCCCAAGAAGATATGTGAAAGGTATTATTCATTGCAGGAAACTGGAAAGTATAATATGATAGAATAAGGATCACATTTTTCTCTTTGAGGTGATTTATATTTAAATGAGTTCTCCATAATCCTTTAAACTGAAGTGCAAATTGGTTATCAAAGTCCTTTGCTGTAAGGGTTGTTTTACATAATAACGAATTTCACAGAAGTTCCTCAAAGGGAAATATTGATTTAGGCGACATCACAGGATATTTCAGTTACAGCAACACTTCAGATTAGTGCCACAGACAGCATATAAAAAACTTTCTAAAATCTAAATTTCTCTATTAAAAGGTGTAGGCAGTGTTTTGTTTTCTTCAAAGAAATACCCAGTAGCGTGATTTTTGGATCATATGGTAGTTCCATTTTTAATCTTTTGAGGACCCTCCATCTGTTTTCCATACTGGAAAGTTACAATCCCACCAACAGGGCACCAGGGTTCCCTTTTTTCCATCTCCATACCAGCCCTTGTTGTTTCTTGTCTTTTTGATACTAGCCATTCTGACAAGCGTGAGGTGACATTACCTGGTAGTTTTGATTTGCATTTCCCTGGTGATTAGTGATGCTGAGTCTCTTTTCATGTACCTGACGGCCATTTCTGTATGGCTTCTTTAGAAAAATGTCTACTCCGATCTTTTGCCCATATCTTTTCTCAATAGAAAATATGTTGACAATAGAAATTTTTAATAAAATGATTGTTTTATCTACTGTTTCTCATCCACGTTAGTGAGAATCTGCCATCCATGTGCTAGGTATAGGGCTCATGTTTTTAAAAAATGGGTTGTGTGACTGAGTCTTTACTCTGTGCTAATTACTGTGCTATCCATATAAGTTACATCTGATACTTTGTTTCTTGCAATGTGAGGTAGGGATTACTATCTTTATTTTATAAAAGAGAAAACTGAGGCAAATTCAGTGGCACATGAAAATCTGAACCAGAGTTTCTCTCTCTCATTCACTAGGCTATACCACCAACTCACATCTGCTTTTTTTTTTAATCTTTGAGTCCTACTGGCTTATCACCAGAAGGTAAAAGCTCTAGTCCTCACCCCAGTGATACAGTGAACGCACAGGCAGGTTCCTCTTTGTTGTGTAGCTCAGAGGCGCCAGGATCCCAACCAGTTCTCATCAGTGAGGAGTAACCCGGGCGGCCTCATGTCAGTGAAATCCTGGGACCAGGTCCTGGCTGGAACCTGAGATTGCAACTATCAATGGGAAGAGCCCTGGATTCACTCATGAGACGGGTTGGAGACCAGGTCTATCACTCACTCACTAGTTTAGTGACTACGGAAAAATCAGTTTACTTCCTTGAACTTTTATTTTTTCATCTGTGAAATGAGGAAGCCGGATTTGATCAATGGCTTTCAAAACTGTATTTTTAAAAAAGTGACGCTTTTTCTTCCCCCCTGAGATGGAGAGTTGGACGCTTAACCGACTGAGCTGCCCAGGCACCCCTGAAAAGTGAAGATCTTTCAGCAAATGAAGTCTTATGTTGAAACCCAGTAATAAAATAGATACACAGGTAGAGCAAGGGCTGGACTTGGAGGAGGCATGAGTTCATGTACCTCCTGGGCCTCCTTATAACCCTCATCCTATCTCCAGGGAGCCCTTGGGGCACATGAGAACACGATTTTCAAACTGTGTACTCACTCATCTCTAACTTCATCCCAGTTCTCATGTTCTGTGATTTAAAGAATATCTGTAGCCACATGACAAGGGCATTAGAATTGTATTAGAAGAGAAATAGGGTGAAGGCTGATAATTCAAAGGAGAAGGGACATTAAATTGTAAAAGATATAATCAAATGACTTGGCCAGGGGTGGCCAGGGGTATGCTCTTGATGTGGAGGACCCTGAAACCGGGTACTGGTTTTACAGGGCCGTAGAATGTAGGAGCTGGGCTTTATAATCCTCATTTTTGAAATCTGTTATATTTCTACAGTTTATTTAAATACGAATATTATTTTAGTCTGACAGTGTTTTTCCAGTAATTGATTTTATTTTCTTAAAGGATCCTTGATATTGAGCTATTAACTTTTAATTACGATACTATTATTGCCATCAAAATATTTTTCCTTTTTAAAAAATATGAAGTTTAGACAAATTGGTTCATGTTCTCTAAAGAGTAAAAGCTCAGATTTGCATTGTTAATTCTTGGCTTAGAGACTTTCTTCATGTGTCTGTATTAACCTGCTAAACTGGGCCAGTGTCCCCTTGGCCCTGAGCTGCCCCTGTGATTGACACCGTTTCACTGGTTTAACTGCGACATGTGGCCACAGATCCTTTTCACTTACCTGCCTCCGCCTTCTGCTGCTTCTCAATTTTCTCCAGGCGCCCTAGCAAGGAGTCAATTTTCGTTTTGATCTGGGTTAATTCTTTCTTGATTGTCTGTAACTCATCTGATTTCACTGGAAAGGGGAAAAGGCAAAGAGCAACAGAATATGAAATGTACCATTACCCACGTAGAGCACAACTCACAGACACCCCGTGTTTTTTCAAGGTGGTGTCAAATCACATAGGATACTTTTCAATCTTATCAGTTTCTCGTTACTTCCAGTGATCCTGGAATACCGGAAGACATTGGCAATTACAGTGATTTTCAGTGACGTGGGCATTTGATACTAAATCTTTTCACTGAAAGTTATGCAAAGGGATGGAGTAATCCGGAAACATCTTATCATATAACTAAATGACACAAAACTCAGTTTTGGCAAGTAGTACAGTCAATCTGCACTGTCAAATGGGTTCAGACTGAGGAATGATGAAATCATGACAGGGATGTTAATACTGCTTTGAGGTCTACGCTGTAATACATATTTCAGTAGTAATTGATATTTGTAATCTAGTCCCCTGGTGTTTCATTGAAACCAGGATATAACGTTTATCTTCTGAAGAAATGTCTTAGATGCTAGAGAAAGTCTAACAGAACTCTTGCTACTTCACCAACTCTCAAAAAAAAAAAAAAAAAAGAGGCAATGGGTTGTACATGTCCCTTGTTAAGCTGTGGGGCTGGAGGGAAGAAAATTCACTTAAGTTCCCACTGGTATTTGCTACAGTAATGGTTCCCATTCCAGGTTTTTTGGTACTTAGCATGGTTTCAAACAAAAGCAAGTGAGGACGAACACGAGGCTAGCTAACTGTTCATTTTGCCAAGCAAGTAAGGATGTTAAAAACAACAACAAACATCCTACTATCAACAATAATAATTATTTTAAAAAGAAGGGTTTGATAAAAAGACAATCTCCTATTTAAAGGACAGTACTCTAAATGACATATATTGTCATATATGTTTATGAACAATTCATGGCACTGGTCCTATTTCTCATTTTCTGAGAACCATTGGGAAATTTGCCATGAACCCACAATAACGAGAGATTGAAGATTTCAAAGCTATCGCTACAGAACATCTTCGAGTTTCCTAGAGCTTTCAGTGGGTGGGGATTCAGGGGTCCAGGCCTCAGCAGAGATGCCTCAAGATCGGGGGCACCGAGC